>NC_138197.1:121409893-121732393 GCF_964194105.1 Spermophilus citellus
TGTTCTCCTGTTCAGAAATCACCAGCGAGGTAGTGAGTGTGCCTTCCATATAAAGCCCAAACCCCTCGGTCATTACTGCAGATCTGTGGGAGGCATCCACCATGCAGTGAGGGTATTAACAACTCTGGAGTCAGATACACCTGATCTCAGGGTGCCTTTTCCTGCTGAATCTTCTTGGGGAGACTCTATGGGCCTTAACGGCCTCATCTGAAAATGAGAATAATCCTTGATGTTGTAGAACATTGTGTGTGTCTTATGAGTGTGGAGTGCCTGATACCATGTCTAACGTAGTAGACACTCCATGAAAGGCAGCTGTTTAAAGTGAAATATGCCTCCCTCCCTCTTATCTTTAATACCATATCCATCACCTCCCGACAGGAACCCAGCATTCCAGACCAATGGGGTTATCCACAGAACCCAGAACACTTGGAGCTGAAAAGAGCTTCACCTGGTACAAAGACAAGTTTCTTTCTCTACATTGTCTTCACCAACTGGTGTTGGCCACCTTGGATTCCAAGATCAAAACCATCGCAACATATTTTTTTAATGCCATGTCAGAGGAGGAGGGAGTGGTAATAAACGAGGCAGAAGTAACTCACACTGGCCCATTCACCCCCACTCATTCAGATATATCACCCCTTTCATCACTTGTTTAGAGGAGAAGTTTGGGAAATTTGCCTTGAAGCTATATTTGCATAAAACTACCTTGATTTTGCTTGGATTACAAACATGTTTTTGCATCACTTAGAGGGATGGTGTTGTTGGCGAAGGGGAATTAAAACTCCCACCACTACCTGTGGCAGTTGGAATATTATGCATTAATATGAAGCAATGGACTCGGTGTACATACAGCAACACGATTTATCATAAACAGTGTTTAACAAACAAAGAAACACAGTGAGACACATAACACACAAAAATCAAAAATGCACGCACAAAAACAACAATGAGATACCATTACACACTGATTAGAATGGCTTAATCTCAAAAAGCAAATAAACAAAATGATGATAACAACTTCCAGTAAGAATGCAGAGCAAAAGGAACTCTGTCCATTGCTGGTAGGAATTCAAAATGGTGCAGCCCCTTTGGAAGAGCTTGGAAGAAGTTTCTTGTTTTTATTGACAAATAAAATGGCTTACAACATGTTGTTGTGGTACATGTCTACATTGTGGAATGACAAAATCTAGCTAATTAACATATCTGTTATCTCACACACTTAACTTTCTTGGTTAAAAGAACATTTTAAAATCTAGTCCCTTGTCAATTTCAAAGTACACACTACATTATTAACACTATTGCATACATTGTTAATGATAACAACCATGTTATCATTAGACCTCCTGAACTTTTTCCTCTTATCTAATTGAAATATTATACCCTTTGAATAACATCTTCTCAATTCCCCTCCACCTCCCAGCCCCTAGAAACCACATTCTACTTTCTACTTATATGAGTTTTACTTTTTTAAGATCCCACATTTAGGTAACACCATGCAGTTACTGTCTTCCTGTGTCTTGGTTTATTTAACTTAGCATTATAATGCCCTCAAGGTTTATCCATGTTTTTGCACATTGCATGATTTCCTCCTTTTCAAAGGTTGAATAGTTTTCCATTGTGAACATATACCACATTTTCTTTATCTGTTTATCCATTAATGGTCAGTTGGGTTGTCTCATTATCTTGACCATTACTAAACAATATTGCAACAAGCATGGGAGTGCATACTGATTTGATTTTCTATGGATATATATATATATATATATATATATATATATATATATATATATATATACCCAGAAATGAGATTGATGGATTATTAAATATTTTCTATTATTTAATCTTTTGAGGCACCTCCATAGCATTTTCCATAATGACTATACTAATTTACAATCTCAATCCTATGTAAAGGATCCCTTTTCTCCACATTCTTGCCAACACTCATCAGCTCTTGTCTTTTTTGTAATACCCATCCTGATATGTGTGAGGTGATAGCTTATTACAGTTTCAATTTACATTTCTCTAACAATTAGTAATTTTCAGCATATTTTCATATATATGTTGGCCATTTTTAAGTCTTCTTTTATGAAGTGTCTTTTCAGATACTTTGTCCATTTACAAATCAGGTAATTGGTATCCCTGCTGTTATGGTTTAGATCCAGAATATCCCCAAAGTCTCACGTGTTTAAGATTTCCTCCCCAAGGTAGAAAGGTTCAGAAGTAGAATTTTTGGGAAATCATTGAATCATGAGGGCCCTGATGTCATCAATGGATTAATCCATTGGCAGATGCATGGACTACTGGGAGATGGTGTAAATTGCAGTCAGGAAGGGCATGGTTAGAAGAAGTAGGTCACTGGGGGCATGCCCTTGGGGCTATATCTTGTTCCTAGATCTCCCTCACCTGTGTACTTGGCTTCCTAGCTGCCATGTGCTAAGCACCTTGTCTCCACCGTAACCCTCCATCATGGTTCTGCCTCACGTAAGGCCCAAATCAACGGAGCCAGCTGACCAGGGACCAAGGTTTATTGAAACCATGAGCTTCAATAAACCTTTCCTCATTGAAGTTGTTCATGTCAGGTATTTTGGTCACAACAACAAAAGGCTAACTAATACACTTGCTTTTGAGTTGATTCCTATATACTTTGGATATTGACCCTTTAGCATATGTATGGTTTGCAAATATTTCCTCCTATTCTGTACTCTGTTCCTTTTCTCTGTTGATTGTTTCCTTGGCTATACTTAAGCTTTTTCATTTGATATAATCCCATGTGTCTACATTAGCTTTTGTTGCCTGTGTTTTGGGATCATAGCAATGTTATAAAGATATTGCTGTCTCTCCTTCTAGTAGTCTTACATTTGAGTCTTTAATCCATTTTATTTTTTGTATAAGATATGAGATAAGGATCCAATTTCATGTTTTTTACATGAAAATATCCAATTTTCCCAGAACCACCATTGAAGAGACTCTAAAAACTAAACATATTCTTATTACATATCCAGCAATTACACACCCAACAGATTTGGAAACTTTCATCCATAAAAGAGCTGCAAGTGAGTTCTTCTTGTGGCTTTAACCATAATCACCAAAAGCTAAAAGCAACCAACTGACGGTTGGATAAACAAACTGCAGTGGATCTATAAAACTGAATATTGTTGGGCAATAAAAATAAATGAATTTGTGTTTGTGAAAACCACTCATAATTGTGCTATGCAAAGAAACATAAACATTGTTATTTTATATTTTTTTGAGTATTTTTTAGTTGTAGTTGGACACAATACCTTTATTTTATTTGTTTATTTTTATGTGGTGCTGAGGACCAAACCCAGGGCCTTGCACATGCTAGGCGAGTGCTGTACCTCTGAGCCACAACCCCAGCCCCTGTTATTTTATATTTTACCTTCTTTTTATATGACTAAACATGTTCACACTGAAATTAAAATTTCTTACATAACTTTCCTGGAAAAAAAAAATAAATGAAGTATCAAGTCACACAAAGACCTGTATGAATCTGAAATCCATGTTGCTAAGCAAGAGAACCCAGTCTCAAATGACTACATTCCATGTGACTCCTTTTTTCTAACATTCTGAAAAAAAAGCACAACCTCAGAGTCAATACCAAGATACATGCTTGCCAAGAGTTCAGGCTTGGAGAAGGGTTGAATAGGTGAGGAGCCCCTGTTCTGTAGGACATTCTCAGGTGGTGAATCTATCCTCTGTGATTCTCTAACGATATGAACACAGCACCATGCATTTATTAAAACCCACAGAACTTTATAACACAGAGTCAACTTGAATGTATAAATAGTTTTAAAAAATTGTTTAGGTGATTGGGATGGGGTGCAAAATGTGATAAAATAAACTAAATGTATTATAAATATATGGGGGAAAAAAACCCTCACCAAGGGAGATGAAAGAATAAAATATGACCAAAGAAACTTTGAAAGCAAATGGAACCTATAAGACTCAGGGCAGAAGGAACCATTTACATGAGCACTGATTTTGGTGTTTCAGTTCCTTCTTTGTAAGAAGTTTGATGATAGCAATTGAGATGTTGCATGTGCAATACCTAGAACAGTGCTTTATCTATGATAATATTCCGTTTTCCTTGACTGTTGGTTGTCACCTTAGATACTGAGAAGAGTAATGCTATCCCACAGGGAAAGGGTTCTGTCACTCACTGTCTCTGACCTGGGTACATGCACCACTTTTCTCTGTGCTTGGTTTTCCCATCTCTTACATGTCATCCTAGTTGATGTCCAGGATGACTCATAAGGAGGCAGTCTCAAGAAATTAAAATCAAAGCTGTTCTTTGTGTGAATGCCCACTTGCAGGGGGAGGACCGTGCCCTCAGTTGAGATTGGGCTTTCACATTTTGAAACCTGACACGGCCATTGGCCATGGTCACCTCTTGAATCTGTGTCCTTTGGTCAAGTGATCAGAAACCTGAATGCATTGTAGAGCCTGTTGGAGCTAAAAGCAGCTTCCAAGGTCTAATTCTAACATCCCATTTCTTAATTATAATATAAACATATTTTTCCAGAAGATTCCCACAGTCACTGAAAAAAAAATTTATAGGTAAAACTATCTTCCCAAATGAAATAAAGGACTTCAGAGAAGTCCACAGGTGCAAACTAGAAAAGATGTTCTCAAGACAAAGCCATTTTAAAAAATATATTTTTAGATGATTTACCTTGTCAGTTCCAATCAGTAGATTGTTTTGGCCCTGAGAAAGTAAAAATTTCTTCCCTTCTTGTTTTTTTTCTTTTTTTTAGAATTTATTTATTAGTTCTAATCAGTTACACATGACAGTAGAAAGCTCTTGGATTCACTGTACACAAATGGAGCAGAATTTTTCACTTCTCTGGTTGTACATGAAGTAGAGTCACACCATTTGTGCAATCATACATGTACCAAGAATAATGGTGTCCATCTCATTCCACTGTGTTCCCTACCCCTTTGCCCCCTCTGCCCTTCCCTTTGCCCCATCCAAAGTTCCTCCACTCATCCCATGCCCCCCCTACATTATGGATTAGCATCCACTTATCAGAGAGAATATTTGCCCTTTGGTTTGGGGGGATTGGCTTATTTCTCTTAGCATGATATTCTGCAACTCCATCCATTTACCTGCAAATGCCATAATTTTATTCTCTTTTAATGCTGAGTAATATTCCATATATATCATGGTTTCTTTATCCATTCATCTATTGAAGGGCATCTGGGTTGGTTCCACAGTTTGGCAATTGTGAATTGTGCTGCTATAAACATTGAAGTGGCTGTGTCACTGTAGTATGCTGTTTTTAAGAGACAACACCATTTTTAAAGAGTTCTCAGAAGAGAGAGTGCATCAATTTAATGTAAAGATTCAAGTCTATTTCATTCCAGAAATTTCTGCTAAATACCCACCATAAGCTAGGCCCTACCCTCAGTCTTGCAGATACCAGGAGAACATTCAAAGGATTAGAGCAAAAGACTTACAGAGACAGATTTGCATTTGGGAAGTGCACCATGGGAGTAGATTTGAGCAGGGGAGGAGGGAGGCAAGGAGGCAGGGTTTCATTAAGAAGTCCAGGTAAAAAGCTACTGTGGTCTGGGTCAAGGTGATATAGACAGAAGTGAAAAGAAGTGGATAGTTTGGAGAGATCTTGAAGAGGAAGAAAAAATCCAGACTTGGTGACTGATTAAAAGCAATGTGAATAATGTGTCTGCCTGTGTCTGTATGTGCATCCATGATACCAGGACAGGAGGTGGGCTGGAATGCGAACTATTAGATGCCTCAGAGAAGCAAGCCCTATTGCTAGGACCAGCTGGGGAGCAGGGGTTTTCCATGAAGTCTCCCCATAAATCTATGTAGGAGAAAAACAAGAGGTCGGACAAGAAGCTGCATGTCTGAGGTAAAAGGAAAAACATGTTTGGTCCTAATAGGGCGCTGGTGAGGGGTGGAAGGAGGAGGCACTGTTCTGGAGCAATCTGCCCTGGGGTAAGGACTGGTTTGTGAGGCTGCCAGCATTTGCAGAGAGATGCTAATGGGGGTTATCAGCTGGCACTGAAGCAAAGGCTGGAATATTTTGGCAGACAAGGAGCCCCAGAGCAGCCAAAGTGTGTGTGTGTGTGTGTGTGTGTGTGTGTGTGTGTGTGCACGCGTGTGTGTCCCAGAAGAAATACCAGCTTACTGTCTGCAGACATCCTCAGAGAACAAACGACCTTGGCAATGCCGCTCTGAGCACCAGTTACACACAGCAGACACCTTTAATGGGGGTTAGGCACGTCTCAGCGGGGACCATTTGCATAGAGTTCTTTCATGTTTTCATCTCTGGCAGAAAGAGGTGCCCTTTATTCCAAAAAGAAACTCCTTCCACAGATGAAAGGACCCTACCCCAAACACACACACACACACACACACACACACACACACACACACACGTCATCCACAAAGCTGGTCTCCAAGTTCTTCTGTGCCTTGAGGAGCTGTCCAGCTTCCCTTTGTTCCTTGACCTGGTGGCAGGGGGTGAGGAGTGAGGAGGGGGTATGGGGGGAGCACTCACCTAGTGTGCAGAAGGCCCTGGATTCCATCCCCAGCATCACAAAAGTAAATTAGTAAAAACATTTAGGCCTGGGGATATAGCTCCGTTGGTAGAGTGCCTACCTCAAATGTACAAGGCCCTGGGTTCAATCCCAGCACCACACACACACACACACACACACACACACACACAACAACAACAAAAAAAAGCTCATTCTATACAACCAGAGGTATGAGAAATTGTGCTCTATATGTGTAATATGAATTGTAATGCATTCTACTGTCATATATAAACTTAAAAAAAATCAATAAAAAGGGGAGGGGGGATAGTAGGGGATAGGAAAGGTAGCAGAATACAACAGTCACTAATATGGCATTATGTAAAAATGTGAATATGTAACAGAGGTGATTCTGCAATCTGTATTTGGGGTGAAAATGGGAGTTCAAAGCACAATTTGAGTCAAATGTATGAAAGATGATATATCATGAGCTATGTAATGCTTTAAATAATCAATAAAAATAAATAAATAAATAAATACCAAAAAAAAATCAATAAAAAAGGTTTTACACTCCAAGGCCTATATTTAAGCATGTTCCTCTTGAATGAACTATTCTCATAAATGATGTTCCTAGAATATTATTTCT
Source organism: Spermophilus citellus (assembly GCF_964194105.1). Lineage (NCBI taxonomy): Eukaryota > Metazoa > Chordata > Mammalia > Rodentia > Sciuridae > Spermophilus > Spermophilus citellus. The sequence continues at coordinate 121,417,062 of NC_138197.1, forward strand.
AAGTATGTCCATATATCAAAAAATGAAGCCCAGAGACCTTCTCAGGAGGTACTTGGGCACTTTACTTTGTGCATTGCTATGACAAAACACCAGAGATAGGGTGATTTGCAAAGAGAAGAGGTTTATTTGTCATAGTTCTGAGGACAGGGAAGTTCCAAGTCTGGTGATTGTGTCTGGCAAGGGCCTCTTGCTGTGTCATAACATGGCTGACAGCATTACAGAGCAAAAGTGTGTACAAGAGTGGCAAGAAGGCATGTGCAGAAGACAGAGGGGAGAAGGGAGCCAGATCCTTTATAACAACCTCTCTCATCAGAACTATTCCGGTCTGGGGAAGAACATTAATCCCTCTTTAAGGCCCACCCTTCAACACCACTGTACTGGCAACCAAATTTCAACATGCCTTTTAGCAGGGACAAAACCACATCTAAACCATAGCAGACTCCACTGTAAGCGAGGCAAGGAATCCACTTGCTGTTCTGAGGACTTGGAAAATAATCCCAACCTCAACCAAGATCTCAGCACCAAAGGCAGCAAAAAGCATTAACTATGCAACCAGATAGGCTTGGGCTGAGTCCTAGCTTTGCCACTGAGACCTCACATCTCTGCTGTTTCCCCGTCAGTAACAGGGCAACGATGACTGTAAGGAGGACTACTAGAATCCCTGTCCTACAGAAGGAGAAAGCTGAGACACAAAGAGTGAAGCAGTTTTCCCTAGATGAAGCAACTAGAAAATAGCAGAGTTTAAATATGAACCCTGACGTCCAGCCCCTTCCTGCTCATAATGGCTATGCTCCATTGCCTGCAATACTGACACTAAATTTCTTCTTTATCCTCTGCTAATGGGAACTTGGACATGTTACTTAATCCCCTAAAACTTCAGTTGCCTCAAGAGAAAAGAGGGTTTTGTTATTGCAGATCTCACAAGGATGGTATGGGGAGTTATAGAAGATAAAGCTACGGGGTTAAACAGAGACCCTGAGCGGTCGTGGCCAGTGACGGAGCCTGTAGTTATCGCGGTGTGATATTGCTTGCGCTGTTAGCATCACGGCACTCGTGGCACTCATAATTATTTGTTTTAATGTCTGTGATTTCCTTGAACTACATGTTCCGTGAAGAATGACACAGGCTCTTTCTTATTTGCATCTGCAACCTAACACCAGTAGAATACTCTCAGGGACATATTCTGCTTTCTATATTATTTGTGGATGAATCAATAAATGGCTTTAATATTCCCTCTGTCTTGGATGGCTGTAAGGACTAAATGAGATAACGTATGCAAAACAGCGAGCACAATGTTTGGCTGGAGAATTCGATCCAATTAACGTTGGTTCTTTCCTTTTGTGCAACAGAACACAGTATCTGAGGCAAACACTCTGGAACCACTTGGCCCAGAGAGTAATAGACAGGATGCTTGGACTTCTCTGAGAAACACAAACATCCTAAGCAGAACCCATGGGCCTTGTGATCTGGGCACGTGAGCTTCAGAGGAGCCAAAGCTGGAATCTACCTTGGTGGGCAGCACAGGCTGAGGGCATGTTTGGAAGTCTCAAGAGCAGACGAGGGAAGGCACTCGATGTACTGATGGATTAAAGCTGCTAATTAGGTCCATGCATGGTATGAACGCTGGCAGCTCCTACGTACTGGGGTAACAGGGACAAGTTTGGCAGAGACTAGCAAAACCACAGCCAATCCATCCATAAGTCCATGTGCTGCATCTATAAAGAGAGGTTTCAACCTGGTACATTTGGAAACAAACTGCCAACAGCATTCGGAAACTCCAAGCAGAGATAGTTGTTCAGAAACTCTAGGTACAAGCCTCAAGGACAGATGAGCAAAACTGTCTCCTTCTGGCTTGAAAGCATTCAGAATGTAGGTGAAGTCAAGGCAAGGGGCAGCAGGAAAAACTGGACATCCGACAGGCTTCCCCCACCCCCGGTCTTTGTTCTACCGCCTGTGACCTGGGACAAGTCAAGAGACACTTCTGAGTTTCCATTTCTTCATTTGCAAAATAGAAAATATCTACTTGGCATAGGCAGGGAGGGACTGGCGAACATCAGGTGCCCTATCATCACCAGCACCACTACCTCCACCACCTAAAGCTGGCTGCCTTCGTTAGATGGCCCCTGCCAGCTGCAACCAGCACCTTCCTGTCTTCTGGCCTGAGTGGCTCTGGTGGTTGGGTTCTGGTGCGGTGCTGTGAGTCACTGTCTATTCATAGAGCTTCTCCAGGGCTTGCAATAGGGTAAGAGGCAAATAAGGACTCCGAGAAGGAAAGGAACTGAATCATCCTCAACTAAGATAAGTCTCCCCATTAAAAATAAATAAATGAAAATACCACTGGCTGAATGGGGGGAGGAGGGTGAAGATGAGAGTTGTACCATGGACCCAGGAAGCAGGGAGAAAGCCTAATCTAGGAGAAAGGGGAAATGGGAATTGTGTTAGAAGAGCTCACTGAGGGCCAGCAACGGCTCAAAGCAACAGAGAGGCATCTGAGTCCTGATGTACCACCATCCAGCAGCTCTCTCCTGGGCCTGCTCTCCAGACTGACAAAAGGCCACGCCGTGACAAGGCAGCAGCCACTGAGGGCAAGATAATTTGTGACTGACACTCTGAAGAGTCTCAGGAGGCCGCGTAGCAGGTCCCAGAGGAGGTGGGGAGGGAGCCTGGGCTGGACGCAGGGGCTTACAGCGCAACAGGAGTCTTGGGCTCCCTGGCTCCCTCCCGGCCCCAGCCCCAGCCCCTGGGTGGGACAGTGAACACTGGGCCCCCGAGAACATGAGCCAGTCTCCAGAGGAGCCTTTCCAACCCCTGAAAATCATGATATCTATAGCTCCTGGTATATTAGCAAAATCATCACCCAGTTACACGTGGTCACGTTGTGACTCTGTGTTTTTGTTGTTGCTGTTCGAATCTGTTTATTTTTGCCTACAATTATACTAATCTTTGTCTGACCCCACCACCATAATGCTGTCTCTCAGTATAGTCCAAAAAGAGTTTAGTCCCTCAGCCCCTCCTTTAAAAAAACAACTACTTAATTAAAAAAAAAAAAACATTCAAGTATGACAAAAAAAAAACATGTTAAGACAAATTTTTACTACATAAGGTGTTAATGGCATGTGGTGTGTGTATATACAAGTATAGGGAATTTTTTCCTTCTTTAAAAATTATGTTAGCCAAGCTATAGAAAAAGGCAAGCAATTACACTTAATTTACATTTTGAAATTAATCATCCTTTTCTTTCTGTGAATTTTAAAGCTTACATAAGGAAAGCACAGTATACTTTTGTTTAGTATTGGCCTCAAAACAAAATCAAATTTAATTTTTCTAAAGGTAAGCTTGATACATTTAATTTAAATAAAGTTTATAAATTATATTAATGGGTGTTACTTACAGCATGAAAATGTATTGACACTGTTGAATAGTGAAGCTGCTCTAATCATAAACCAAAGCAAAATAAATTAAAAAAAACAGCCTAAGATAATTTATACAAGACTTTGAAAAAACATTTTTTCTTTTTTTTTTAATTTTCTAGTTGTAAATGGACACAATAGCTTTTTATGTGATGCTGAGGATTGAATCCAGTGCCTCACATGTAGGAGGTAAGCGCTTTACCACTGAGCTACAGCCCCAGCCCTGAAAAATCATTTTCTTACTGACATGAGAAGTCTCAACTGGAGGCCTAGCTGTTTCAAAATAAGAACAGACACGTGTTGGTTTCTTGAGTTCTCATAGGCCTGTGTGTACCTCAAAAATGTTATTTATGAAATTTAAAAAATTGACCTTTTTAATATGAGATCTATACTTATTTTCCTTTCCTCCTCTTTTTTTCTTTCTTTTTCTGCTCTTGCAAATACTCAATTCTTGGTCACATCTAAAATAAACACACAGACTTTACTTCTAATTGAAGTGAGATAATTTCTGCCCTTGCACTTGATGCGTGCTCTTGATGCAGGTGCACATGTTGAAAGGGAGGGAATTGCTGTCAACGTGGGTCCTGCAGATCTGAGTGGTCTTCAGCAAGACCTGAGACTGGCCACTATCTATCGCCTCCCTCAAGCCCAAGCAGCTGTGGAACTATTTAAAGATTACCTTCTGCAACATGTTCTCCCAACCCCACCCCAAGAATCTTGTCACTTGAAGTCAAAACTCTGAAAGCTCTGCAGAGATGTACCCCCTGATCCATGCAATGACAAACATCTTCAAGATAGGCTTGTTTTCATAGCCATTTCTCACCTTCAAAGGTCTCAGTAAATCTGCCTGAATATTTTCTTAAAAGTACTTTTGTAGTTGATCTTTCTGTTCCAACACCTGTTAAGAACTTTCCTTCGGCTAAGCCACCCAAATTTCTTTACATAGCAGGAGATTTTATGTGATCTTTGTTCAGCTTTCACTTTTTTTTTTTTTTTTTTAACATTCTCTAGTAAATTGCTCTTGGATTTTTAAGCTAACTGTTCTGGTAACATTATCAGGATTCACATTCTCTCTACAAGTGTTTACCACCAGTATCTTTCTGGAAAAAAAAATTAAAAGTCTTATATTATGATTTTTTTTAAAGAGAAGTTAGAGGGCTCATGGAGTCAAACATCAATGAGCCACTTTCTATATAGATGCTAATATAGCTCCTCCAGGAAGGCTTTTGAGTTTCTAAACAAAGACAAAGATAAAACCCGACTTTAGTTTACTTGTTTGGGACTTTTTATGGATATCAGAAAAGGTTTTCTTTAATTTCACCATCACTTACAAATAACACCACATCATGGCGTTCACCAGTGCAATCTGCTGATCAGCCGGCTGGATAGAGAAGTTATTGTTCTTCAGCTTATTACAACACACCTCAGGTGTCCTGCCATCCATACTGACTAATCACACCACTCGAAAGTAGGTCTTGTTTCTCCGCCTACATCTAATTTTAATTTTAATTTCACTAGCCCAATTAGATTTTCACCATGGTGAGACCTATCCTTGGAGGGCAGCAGGGAGCCTAAGTTCTACTACCAACGAATGGGTGCTAAATGGACACTTCAAAATCACCAGCACCTGTCCATGTCAAATGACTGGGATTTGTAATTAAAAAGTCACATTTTGCCAATGCTACTGCTGCTTTTGTGAGTGGTCCGCCTCAGACCACCAGATAAACCCATTGATGGATAGCTTTCATCATTAAGAAGGACTTTCTGGTTGGCTCTCCATATCCACTGGTCCCCGCATCCTAACTCAACCTATTGTGGGGGGAAAAAATGGAAAAACTAATTGTGTCTGTACTGAACATGTAAAGACATTTTTCGCATCATTATTTTCTAAGTAATACAGTATAACTATTTACATTATCATTTACATTGCATTCAGTATTATAAGTCATCTAGAGATGATCTAAAAGATACTAGAGGATGTGCTTTAGATTCTATGCAAATGTTATGCTAGTTTTATTGGTTTTTAGTTATACATGACAGTAGAATCTGTTTTAATATAATTATAAAAGCATGGAATACATCTTATTCTATTTAGGACCCCATTCTTGTGGATGTACATGATGGTGGGATTCACTGAAGCGTATTCATATTTATGCATAGGAAAATTATGTCAGATTCATTCCACTGTCTTCCCCTTTCCTATCCCTCTCCCTTGCCTTCATTCCCCTTTGTCTAATCTACTGAACTTCTATTCTTCCCCTCCCCCCTTAATGTGGGTTAGCTTCCACATATCAGCAAAAACATTTGACCTTTGGTTTATTGGGATTGGTTTATTTCACTTAGCATGATAGACTCCAGATCCATCCATTTACTGGCAAATATCGTAGTCATTTTTCTTAATGGCTAAGTAATACTCCATCGTGTATATATACCCACATTTTCTTTATCCATTCCTCTGTTGAAGGGCACGTAGATTAGCTCCATAGCTTAGCAATTGTGAATTGTGCTGCATTATTGGTGTATGCTGATTTTAAATCTTTTTGATATATACCAAGGAGTGGGATACTTGGGTCAAATGGAGGTTCTGTCCCTAGTTTTTTGAGTTCTTTGTTCATCCCAGAGTTTAATGCTCTATCTGAGATACAGGTGGCAAAGATCTTCTCCCATTCTGTAGGCTCTCTCTGAATGTTCTTGATTGTTCCATTTGATGTGAATAAGCTTTTTAGTTTGATGCCATCCTATTGATTTTTTTATTTTTTATTTTCTTCTTGTCCTTTAGATGTCATGTTAAGGAGGTCAGTTCTCAAGCTGCCATATTATGAGGGACTTAGGCATCCAGGATTTTGGTATAAGAGAGGCACCCTGGAACCAATCCCCATGGTTACAGAGGGATGACTATATGTGATAAAGGTGGCTTCTCAAAACACTGGAGCAAAAATAGACTTTTTAGCAAACAGTGCTGGACAAGTTAGTAGTCAAGAAGTTAATCTTGCAGAAGCAAAGTTGGAGGATCTTCACATGCCGGGAAGAGCTGCCGGCAGGTGCTGACGTCAAGGAGAGGGCTTCTGAAGTTGGCCCTACTGGTGCCAGAGGAGGATGCAGGCTAGAGCCGGTTGCTGGTGTGCTTGACAGGAACAGCCAGAAATAGGGAAAAGTCTTTTTTCTCTTCCTTCCACCTTCCACTCTCCCTCTATGAAGCCGGCTGGTGAAGGAGAAAATATAGCTTGCAAAGCCCTGGCATTAACATCACAGCACCAAATATAAGAAAGTAGGTGTAGAGCTGAGCTAACTGCTGGCACAAAGGTGAAAGGCTGAGAATTTGGTGAGCACACTTTATTCTCTAACTGTATTGAGAGGAAGGAGAGAAAGAAAGAAAGAAAGAAAGAAAGAAAGAAAGAAAGAAAGAAAGAAAGAAAGAAAGAAAGAAAGAAAGAAAGAAAGAAAGAAAGAGAAGAAAGAGAGAGAGAGAGAGAAAGACAGACAGACACAGGCCTGGTTGAGAATATTACATGCTCAGTTTTCTTCATTGTAAATCAAACCAGTGTCTAACAAGGATGAGTCAAAAACAGCAGGAGTATAATACTTAGTAAAAAAACAAGATGAAACAGCCAATTAGGGAAGGGGGGCAGGCAGACAGGAGTAGAGAAGGGGTTCACTTTGTTAAGGCATTTAAGCTATTTTGCTTTATAAATAATTGACAAAAAGTTAAAATTTAAACAAAATATACCAATGAAGAGAAAAAGATTATGGTTCTAGCACCCTGGAATTTGTAGCATGGATTAAACTCAATATCATGAGGTAATTGCATACTTAGAAAAGGAAAGGGAAAATTATCATTTTAATAATACAAATTAATTCCTAAAAGCAAAAATGGCTTGACCTTGTTTGACCTTGTGAAACATGTTGATTTTTCTGTTTCCTGACAAGCCCCTGTAACCCTTGGACTCTCCAAAGCGAAGTGTGTCTTCTGCATCCTATGGGATGACAGGCCGATGGGGGCCCCTCTGTGACTCTAGGATGGGATCTGGTCACAGGAGACTCTTCAGCTCCATCCCCCAACCTCCACCTGTTCAGCCATCTGTGAGCCAACCAAACTCATTCCTTTTGGATTTTTGTTAGAAACTTCATTATAAGAACATGTAGTCCAAAAGGTGGGCTGCAGACAGTTGACAAGGTAGAGGTTCCTGGAAGGGGGAGAGACCCGTTCCCTGTGCTTTGCTGTGTGCCTCGCTTCTTCCTGGCTGTTCATCTTTCTCCTTTGTAACATCCCTTATAGTAAATAAATAAGCACACTAAACAAAGTATTTCCCCAACTTCTGTAAGCCACTCTAGCAAATTAGTCAAACCTCAAGTGGGGATCATGAGAACACTGATTTATAGCCAGTAGGTCAGAAATATAAGTGACAACCTGGAATCCAAAATGAGAGGCCGTCTTATGGCACTAAACCCTCCATCTGTGGGCTCTGGTTCTACCTCAAGGTAGACAGCATCAGAATTAAATAGAATTAGAGAGCACCCAACTGGTCTTCACTCGGGAACTGATTGCTTGGTTCATAGGGAAAAAACTGCCATGCCTCTGAGGTTCGGAATATTGGATTAATGTAGGGTACAGAGTAGGAAAAATGCTTTGGTGTTTTGTTTTGTTTTCCCTATCTCTAAGAAATGAAGAATTCTTTTTGTTGTTAAATCATGTAAGAAGTAGGCAGGACATTAGATTGTGGGCTCCATGAGGGCAGATTGAGTATCTATTTATTCATCAATTAAATCCATACTTTATGAACCAGTAGGTGAAAAAAAGATTGAAAAGAAGATCTCACATTAGATAGAGCATCCAGGCACACCTGCATTAATTACCAGGAATCCTGAGGGCTCAGTAAGTATAAATAACATCCATCCTGCCCTAGAGTTGCTCAAGGGTCAGGTTTCAATCAGATGATCAGATAATGACAGTGGTTAGGACATTTTAAAAACAGGACCTAAAACTATGGATTACAGAAGCTGGAGAAGGTGACTCTCCCTGGCAGTAGCTGAATGTGAGGTTGAGGTTGAAGGGTCATGGTTGTTCTGAGCCTTCAAGGATGACCAAGGGTTTACTAGGCAAAGAAACAGAAGAAAGAGAGTAGAAGAGGACAGACAGAGGCAACCGGGCTGACCATGGCCAACAGAGCATCCCAATGCCCTTGGCGATGGACTATAGGTGTGATGGCCCCTGAGACTAGGGAGGGAGGTGGACACCATGGTGAGTCCATTGGACAAGTGCTACGCAGGCTAGAGATGGAAGGACAAAGTCATTGGAGCTCCCTCTTTAAGGAACTGGGGACAAAACAGACAGCAAAGTCCTCTAGACTTGATTTTTAAGAAAGATTATTCTGATGGAGAAATTACCTAGAGCAAGAAAGAACTGGCATGATGCATCAGAAAGAGCAATCATAACAATAATGCATACGACACAACTTACAGTGCACCCAGCTCAGAGCTGGGGCTTTGTCTACATGGCCTCACTTCATCCTGAATATCACTCCATGAGGCGGGACTATTTATCCCAATTGTATAAACAGGATGCTGAGAAATAAGAGACTGGATTTTCATATAAGAAGGAAGGTGTTCCCTACCTGGGGAGCTTCTGAGTTGTTTTCTACCTGGGCAGGAACCATCAGTACATGAGACTGGCCTCACGCCAGCAGGTGTACTCACCTGGCAGAACAGGAAGTGTTTTGGCAGGAATGTGGGCAGCTCCCAACAAGTGCAGAATGACATTAGTTGAGAAGAAAGTAGGGCTGATGCCTAAATTTGGTCATTAAAGAGAAGCTCAGGAGCACGGTGTCCTGACATCCCGTCCTCCCAAGGCGCTGTCCTCCCCAGCTGCGGGTGACTTCATCTCTCCGTTTAGAGTGGTTCGTCATGCCTCTCTCTAAGTTACCTGTTATTACCCTGGGCTGATTCATGGCAGACGCATGCTCAATAACTTATGTTCTTCTTTCCCCTGGAATTCCTTCCTTTTGACTCCATGTAACCACTTTCATTTAATGAACCCAAACAAGGGCCTCCTTCCAACTTCAATAATGGCTCCATCCACCCAGCGATTAGCTAAGAAAACATCTCAAGGTCATTGTCAACTCCTCTTCTCCTTCTCCACACTTAGTCACCAGGTCCTATTTTGACCCTAATTCTTGATACTTTCTCATTCTCCCTTCTCATTTGACCACCTCTGACATGCTTGGTCTCCTTCCGGTCGTAAAGCCACCAGTCTTCGCCATGCTAAAGCATCTCCCTGCAGACTCTGCTATGGGTTGGATCGTATCCTCCCCTAAAGGATATTAAAGTCCTAGTCCCCAGTAGGTACGAAAATGGCCATTTGGAAATAGATATTTATAGACGGTCCACTTAAGGTGAGTTCACTAGGGTGGCCCCTAATCCAACTTGACCGCATCCTTATAAAAAAGGCAATTTGGACACAGATATGTACTTCTCTACCATGTGAGCATGAAGGCAGAAATTGAGGTGATTTGCCCACACGCTAAGGAAAGCCAAAGATTACCATCAAACTACCAGAGGTCAGAGGAGAGATGGAACAGATTCTCCCTTATACCCCTCAAAAGAACCAACTTGCTGACACCTCCATCTCAGACTCTCCTCCAGGATTCTGAGAAAGGATATTTCTGTTAGATAAGCCACTCAGCTCGTGATACTTTGTTAGGGTAGCCCTAGCAATCTAGCCAGCTCCTAAGCTTGGCGTGCACCTCTGATCACATCAATCTCTGCTTTAAATCCCCCACAGTAATGAAGATACTGGGGTCTATTTATTGAGCACCTGCTGAGGGCCAGATGTTCCACCATCACTGTGTCTAATCCTTATCACATCCTGAAAGAAGACATTGCTAGTCCTCACTTTACAGGTGGAGAAAATGAGCCTCTAAAAGGCTGAGTCACTGGCTTGAGTTCACTTCTGTGGTAAATAGAAAAAGCTGAATTTTGTTCTCGACATCTTTGACTCTCAAGCCAAATTAGCATTACGTGTTCCAGGATAACAAAGCACAGTCAACTTTTGTAAAAGAGCAGGTAATCAATACTTTAGGCTCTGTGGGACATATGGCCTCTGCAGATATCAAACTTCCATGTGGCACAAAGGTAGCCATGGATAATATGTAAATGAGTAGGTCCTGGATATGTTTACAGTAACAGGCTGCAGGTCAGATATGGCCCTCTGGTCACAGTTTACCAACTCTGCCCAACAACACTATGTGTATGGGTAATCTGTGCTTTTTTGTTTTTAATAAGTTCTAATCAGTTACACATGAGAGCAGAAAGATTTTCAATTCATTGTATACAAGTGGAGCACAACTTTTCATTTCTCTGGTTGTACATGATGTAGAGTGCCACCATATGGGCAGTCATACATGTACCTAGGGTAATGATGTTCGTCTCATTCCACCATCTTTCCTATCTCCATGCCCCCTCCCTTTCCTGCCCTCCCCTTGGCCCAATCAAATTTCCCCCATTCTCCACACTCCCCCCGCCCCCTTATTGGATCAGCATCCACTTATCAGAGAGAACATTTGGCCTTTGGTTTTTTGGGATTGGCTTACTTTGCTTAGCATGATATTCTCCATCCATTTACCTGCAAATACCGTAATCTGTGCTTCTTGACATGATGATTACTAACACAGTGTGCTCACGTTATGCCAGGATCTGTTCACGTGTTCGTTTGTTTAAATTCTCATTCCTATTATCCATATTCTAGCCCAGGTCACTGGCATAGTGATGGAGCCCAGATTCAAAGTCGGCCAGTAAGCTCAAAACCCACAGTCTCCCCTGCTGACCACAGGGCCTTCACACCAGCACGGGTCCCACAGCGTTCCTTCAAACTCCACCCCATTTCCTCATTTAACACCCTGAACTTCTTCAGGATTTCCACAGCAGGGAGGGAGAGGTGAAAGCAGGGGACTGAGATGGCCCTGCCTGCCAACCCCGAAGTGCACACTGGCCCAGGGTCACAGACTGGCCACCACGGGGAGTGGGGGTAGAGAGAGGCAGAAGACCTCCTCCTCCTTCACACAGTTGTTGTGAAAATCGAGGGAGACTAAACGCAGTAACTAAAGCGAAAGTACCAAGAGAACTTGGCAAATGGCCTACGATTGCTTTAAAGACACTTTGATTACTCAACGGAGCCTGAGCTGGTATTGCAGCTACCTGCAATCGCTACCTTCTCCAGGTTTGGGGGTTTTGTTTTTGTTGTTGTTTTGTTGTTTTTGTTTGTTTGTTTACTAATAAAAGCTAATTTTGTTTGGGATGGCTGCTCAAGGCAACCACATGATACAATTCTGGTCAATGACATGGACAGAAGTCTGCTGGAGATGTCTAGGAAAGTTTTGTGATCCTTCCATTAATAAGTGCACCTGTTCCCCAGTTGCTTTCTTCTTGCCAACTGCAAGAAGCCATCTGGCAACCTTCATGTGACCATGGAGATGAACACTCTTCCTCAAAGCTGGTGGAGCAGGAAGATGGAAGGAGGCTGTGGCGCTGGGAAGGCAGAGAGCCCCCCACACCCTGCTTCAAGTGCCCTGCCCCCAAACTTCTGGTTATGGGAGGAAATAATCCCAGTTGGTTAAATTGTAAATTTAAAACTGTAGTTTGGGTTTCTGACACAAGTAGACTTAATGCTAACAGGAAGACCTGGCCAGCAACAGACCCCTCCTCAGCAAAGAACACCATTTCTAGAACATAGTAGGTGCTCAGTCAATGTGTGAAGAGTGACTCACGTGTCAATGAATGTACTAACCACAAAGGGTCAGGGCACTCGGTTGTAGAGGGAAGTGACCCTGGAAAAATGCAACAGTTAGAGCTGCCGCCCTCTTGCCCAGCACTCACCATGGGCCCTCTACTGACTTCGTAATCTTCACAGCTCTTGGAAGTTGGTATCATCTACCATCAAAGCCACCATCAGAAATGCTGATGCTGAGACTGGAATCCTGATCCGGGTGACGCTGAAATCCATACTTTTTCTCAGGCCAAGTTTCTGACCCAATTAACCACCCACTGGACACTCGGATCTCGGCTTGGAAGTGATGGGAGTAGGTGGGCGAGAGCTCCAGTCCACAACTCCCAGCTCTGGGAGACAGACGTTTTCCTTTTGTCTGAGTTTCCTCATTTGTTAAAAGGACGGCAACAGCACCTTCCCTGTAGGCTGGGATGAACACGGCGGGCATGTGTTAAGTGGCTAGCAGAAGGCCAGCAAATGCTCCAACATCATTGCTGGCCGGCAGTAGCATCTCCACGGCCAAAACACCCCTGTAAGAATCTCTCACAAGAATGGGGGCTGGTGCTGGGCAGAAGCTCCAGAGGAGGTGTGGGGGTGAGCCGGCCTCGCAGCGGTTGGAGCCTCTGGGTGTGTGGATGGGGGTTGTTTTGGTTTAGTTTAGCCTTTCTTTCTTTCTCTTCCCTTTGGAGACTCAGCTCCAACTTCTCTCTCCTCTCTCTGTTGACATCACCTTTAGCGTGCAGATCCCCACAGATCTCAGAAATACCTTTGAGATTTCTCTTTCTCACTTGAAGTTCTGATAATTCTCCTTAATTCACCTAATGCGTTGCCATTCAAGGCTCGGGGAGCATTCCTTGGAGCCTGGAGGCTCACCCTGAATCCCACGCAGCTGTCAGATAATGCCCCAGGGGCAGAGAACAGTGTGCTTCTGTGTGGCTCCCTGCGGGTCCCTCTTAGCACCAGGGAGCAGCCTGGGCGTTGGACAGATCTGAGGCAAGATGAGCTGCAGGGGCGGATTTGAGTCTGAGATGCTAATCTGCCCAGTGAAGATTTCCACACAGGCACACAGAGTCCCCAGAGTCGGTTAGAGCTCCGAGCAGGTGGGGGTGGGTCCTGAGGTGCCAAAGCCACTGGGGCTGCATGCCTACCCTGACTAGGCAGGAGCAGCCAATCCCCACGACACTCCCCACTCCTCGGAGACTTACCGTGAGAAAGAATGGACCAGGAAATCGCTGCCCAAAGCTGAGTCTTCAGAACCAGAGCTCCGCTTCAGTGGCAGATCTTAGGCTCATTGTGGGATGTGAAATAGATTATCCAACATCTCTGGGATGCTATTTTCTCATCTGCAAAGTGAGAAAATAATAGTGCCCTACAGGAGTCGGGAGTGCTAAAGAATGTAGAGAAATTTTTAGCACGATGTTTGGAAAATGATTAGTGCTCACTAAATGTCAGCCATGAGGATCGGATCGGCATCTAGAATGTGCCCAATGAAAGCTACTGTAGTTTCTGACCGATCCCGTGAAAGCTGAGCTGGGCTCTGGGAGGGATAAAAGATTGAGGTGATAGTTGATGGTTTTTTAATTCTTTTATTTATGTCCCCAATGGCGTTAAGGGGAGCAGGCATGGTGTTGTAAGAAGAGCATATCTAATTCTTAAAGTACAAAATTCATCGCTGCCTGCTGTCTCCTCAGCACTGTGTGTGTTTTTCTGAATGAATCAATGATGAGACATGTTCCTCCTTTCAAAGGGCTGTCAATCTAAATGAGAAAACAGCATAAACAGATAAATGTCGTAAGTCACATAAAATTTTAGAGTCTACTATAAGTTCTAGCTAAATGTTCACGTGGATGGCAGTGGTCATAATTACTGAGATAATTTCCCAAAGAGAAAGATCCAGGAGGGAAGGACTAGATACTGTGGTTCTATCTGGCTCCCTCCCCAGGGTCTGAAATCACTCAAATTTGAAGCTGATGAGGAATAGGTGGAACTCACATTGCTTTACTATGTACCTTGAACTTGGACACTACTCCAAGTACAGTATCTATGTTTTCACCTTAAGCCACATAACAAACCTATAGAGCCAGTTCTATTACTCAGTATCTGCAATGCTTTAAGGATGAGCAAGTGGTCCAGAGAAGTAAAATAACTTATCCCAGGCCACAGAGCCAGTGAGTGACAGAACTAGATTGTGAATTTAGCCAGTGTTGCTCCAAACTCTTATTAGTTATATATAAATGGCCAGACATGCTGCACCAAAAATCCCCAATTCCTCAGGAGCTTTATACAATAGAAGTTTATTGCTTGCCACCAGTATAAGCATTCACAGGCATCCTTCTGCACAGGCATTTAGGAACCCTGTATCTTCCTTCCTTGGACTCTATGATTCTCTTGGACCAAAGGGCTCTCTTCTGCATCTCTGCTAGAGGATCACAGTGGGAGGTTAAGGCCATGCCTGGAAGAGGAATCCCTTATTTCCACTAATGTTCAATATTCAGTACAAGGCCATTCCTCAATGCAAGGGACACTGGGAAATGTGGTCCGGGTGGGGCTCTGGGAAGAACATGGACACTGGTGAGCTCTCACAGTCTCGGCTACACAAGGCAAGACCCACGCCATTCACCCAAGGGCAAAAATGAAAACTACAAATAGAAACCAAAAAACCCTTATGTCCCAAGGCTGACCCTAGGCGGACAGCAATGGAATCTAACATCCAGAGACTGCAGACTTCAAACGAGGTCCGTAGGTACCTGGATGATGAGTCCTCCAGTTGGGATACGGCTGTCTGGCATCAGAGAACCCCAGGCCATGGACTTTGTCCCTAAAGCACTGCACAGAGTCTTCCTTCCACCACTGGACTCTCGTCTCCCCAGAAACTGACCACATGCTCGTCTCCCCAGAAACTGACCACATGCAACAAGGTCATTACAGCGAGTCCCATTAGTTTCGTACTGCGCTGTGACAAATCACCACAAACACTCAGGCTAAACACATGCCTTTATTCAGTTATGGTTCTGGAGGTCCAACATCAGTCCGCTGGGCTACTGGGAGGTGTTGGCAGGGCTTGTTTTGTCTGTGGCGCTGAGACAAGAAACTGTTTCCTTGACTTTCTCAGCTGTGAAAGCCACCTGTGTTTCTCAGCTTGCGGCCTCTTCCTCTGCCTTAGAATTAACTCAGGCTTCGGTATTCAGGACTTACTGGCCGAGTCATGATTGCCTCCTGTGCTCATTTTCTCCCTCAGTGTTTCTTGAGCACTAAGTGCACCATTCCAATCTCATTTCACCTCCTCTCTGTCTCCTACTGCAACCTTCTTTTAAAGATCTTGTGAACCTCTTATATGTAATTTTGTATAACAATGAGGGTCTCCCTCCATTTCCATGTGATTTCCCTTTTTTTCTCCCTTTCCCTCCCACCTCATGTCTCTGTTTAATGTTAATCTTTTCTTCCTGCTTTGTATACAACCAGAGATATGAAAAATTTGTGCTCTATATGTGTATTATGAATTGTAATGCATTCTGCTGTCATATATAAATAAACAAGTAAAAAAAAAAAAAAGATCTTGTGAGTCCTTCAGGCCACATTAGGATACACCAGAGGCATCCTGAAACTCCCCCACCTCAAGATCCTGGACTTAATTACATCTGCAAAGTCCCTTTTACCATATAAGCCAACATAATTCCAAGTCCCTGGGCTTAAAACGAAGATATTTTTGAGGATCATGGTTTGGCCTTTAAATAGACACTTTACTTGTGTCAACTACTGTTTCATGATTGCTACTCCCAACTGAAGGCAATCCAAGCTGATACCACTGCTTACTATGGCCCAGGTGCTGCACTTGATGCTAGAGATATTTTAACCAGATAAGTACTCCTAACAAGTCTATCAAACTGCATCTACGAGTCTATCATGCTGCATTTGCAACTATTTATTTGATTATTTGACTGAGCTGGAAAACTTCAAATTCCAAAAGGCAGGAAACATGTTATCTTACACACTTCTGTCATCTGAACTTGTTATGGTTTGGATACAAGGTGTCCCCCTAATTTCTGCATCAATGCAGGTACCTGCAGGCAGGTGGGGCATGGCTGGATGAGGCAGGTCATCTTCCCTGTGACCCTGTGGCTTCTCTCTCTCTTCCTGCTTCCCGGTTGCCATGAGCTGAGCACCACTCCTCTGCTGGACCCTTCCACATGATGCTCTGCCTCACCACAGGCTCAGAGGAATGGACTCAGCTGACTATGGACTTAACCTCTGAAACCATGAGCCTAAATAAACTTTCCCTCCTTTAAGTTGTTCTTGTCAGGTCTTTGGGTCACCAAGACACAAAGCTAACACACAGTCCCAACCCAGGGCCTGACATGCTGTAGTGCCAAGAAAGTTTGTTGTGCACACGTGACGTGAGAACTCAACAGTCATGGCTCAGCCTAGCTGCAGAACCTGGGGCAGTCCTGAACATCGCTCTTAGGAGTGAGGACCACTGATCAACTAATGCTCTGCCCCAAAAGACGTTCCATGGAGCGGATACTGGCTGGAGACAAAGGTGGGAGCAGGAAACGAGTAAGTTTACAAAGTCCACACATGCCCGCCTCTTAAAGTTTCATAACAAAGAAATCTGTTTGACTCAGCATTCCCCAGACTAATTTGACTACAATATACCTTAATCGCTATGGAACCAGAGTTCCTTGGAACATCCTTTGGGAAGCACTGCTCCACCCTTCTCAGGACTGGTTTGAGAACTAGGGCAGCCCAGGGCCTGCAGGTGGACTCGGTGGTTGATCAAGGTACAAGTGCAGCTGCCACAGGCAGAATCTGCCATTGCATGGGAGATCTTTGGCAGCTGGACTTCCAAGGCCAGGTGGCATTTGTCCCAGCAGTGGGGGACACACAGATGTTCTCCACTGACCCCAAAGGAGGTCGTCTAGTGTTCCAAATGGCCCAGCCACAGTCGAGGAAGGGAGAGAAACAGTCTTAAGCAGAACCACCCAAAGGCAATTTTCTGGAATGTTCTTGACTGCAAATGCCGGTTGTGCCCCAATCCCAAGCCTGCTGACCGTGTTCCCAGCCACCCCCAGCCCAGTGGCAGCCAGAGCTTAAGGACCCAATCTCCTCTGCAGCAGCCCACCTGGACGGAGACTCCATCTGTACTGTCAAGAATCCCTGGGCCCCTCGTCTCTTCTGCCTTTGGATCTATCTGCTTTAAGAGAGTCACTGCTCCTGCCTCCGCGATGACATTGACAGGGAAGTCCCCCACCCCCTCCCACCCCCATCCTAAACCTCTTCTGATCCCACATGTAGATCCAGGGCTTAATTCATTATGGGACATATGTCTGTGAAATGACAAAGATAGAGAGGATGTCGAAGATCCCCTTCTATAGTTTTCAAATTGAGATCTGCAGAATTCGAGGGGTCCATTAGGGACACCCTGGGGGCTGCTAATCCAGACTTGGGACAGCCCAAGTGGGCTCCACTTTTGTCTCTGCCACGCTGTTCCTAGCATGGGTAGCACCAGCCCAGAATAAAGCATTTGGGACAAAATCTTTCCATGACAAACTTTTGTTCCAAATTCCCCTAAATCACTACAAAATGAGGAGAAGGAATTTATTTTTTGCAGATATACAATGTCATAGAAACTGGACTTTTGGAAATAAGTCTGGATCATGGTAAGGGGCACCTACTTAAAGGAAACCCCCAGGGAGTCCACTCTCTGAGTTAACTGTCCTCTCATCCCCTCTTTGGAAGTCTCCACCGACTCGAAGATGTGTTTTCTTCCATCTGGAGGTCTCCTCCTCTCCCTCAACCATCCCAATCCCTACCCACCCTCTCTTCTCACCAGTTTCTGGATCATTTTATTTTTCTTTTAGCAACATCCCTTAAATCAAGAAAACGAAATTGTTCTTAATCCTGAGAAGACTTAGAGCAGCCCTGTATATAAATATCCCGAAATAATCCAGCACTACCCACCCCACTGAACCTGAGTGCCTGCAGACTGACTTCTTGACCCAGCTCCTGCCCCCACCACCATGCCCAGCTCAAACAAATCAAGCAAAGGGACTTCCATTGCTTTTCAGAAGATCAAGAGAATAGGTCTCTACAGGAAGTTTAAAACAGAAATCCTCAATTTGCCAGTTTGAACATTTGCATCAGAAAAGCTGCATGAAGTTTAAATAGAACAATAAGACTCACTCCTCAGGTTCAATAGAGCATGTTTCTCTCCTGTTCCTTCCTACACCCTTTTTGCCTTCACCATCCTCTTTCTTGGAGCATACATCAACCACCTGCCTTCAGGGAAGAGTGAGCTCTGTGAGACGGGTAGTATAGCCACAATAGAAAAATGAGAATTTGAAGCTCAGAAAGGTTAACTTGCTCAAGGTCACACGGCAAGTGGTGAAGACTGAATTCAGACCTAGGTTTCAGACTCTAGTGCTCATATTTTCTCCACAAGGGTCCTTGGCCTCCAAAATGTGTAATATCAACAGCATTTATTGAAGTCTTGCAATGTGTTGTACACTCTGCCAAGCTATCTTTGAAAATGTGTATTAAAATGAACAGACTTCAGCAAGGACCTGGAGTGGCTGTTGGATTTGTCAATCCCTCTCTGTCCTCCAGTGGAGACGGGAGGAAGAGGAGTTGTCCATCTCTTGGATTTAAAATTGAATAACGTAAGACCCAGGGACCCAGGTAACTAACTGAATAGTCATCTTTAAAATTCAACCCCTTAGCTTTTACAGGGAGAGATGTGATCCCCTTAACTCTTTAGATACTTAGATGTCTCAGCACTGTGGCCTCCTATGCCAGATCGCAAAAATAAATGACAGAGTCACTTTTATACCACCTCCGTATTAAATGTGGGTGGCAGCCCTGTCATTACCACGCATCTGTGGCAATCAGACAAGCGGTATTTAGGAGAATTCCAGAGTCAGCATCTGTCCTGTGACCCACAGGAGAGGCTTGTCAAACCATGAAGTTACCATACCAAAGACCCAACACATCTGCCCCAGCAGTTAACATGAACCTCATGTCACCGAAACCCAGAGTTTCTGTGTGAGCTTGAGCTTGCCCCTGGAATTGCTTTCACTTGTGACTCTTTCAGAGGGTTTTCAAGTTGCAGCCCATGATCTCAGAGACAGATATAAACTCTCCTCATTTAACAGGTTGGTTTCAGGAATCACAGATGCCAGCGATTGAAGTGCCCTCCGTGTTTCGTAGGCAAGCATCTGCTTAATCACCACTCAGTTGCCTGAGGAGGGAGTCGGAGCCTGCGTGTGGATTCCAGAAGAATTTGGTTTCCCAGTTGGCAGTAAATATCATAAGTTTCCAACCTGGGCATGTTAAGGCATCTGACATATCTCTTTGCAGATCTAAGAGCAAGACAAAGAGTTGTTTTATGCCAAAGAAAAATGGTGGGGAAACCTAAGGACACCCCAAGTTCTCTCCTCTAACAATATTCCACCACCCCCACTTCCCACCGTAACTACCCAAAATACCACCCATCATTAGTATCCAGGCCTTTCCCTGGGGTGAGAGCAACCACAGTGCGATCTTCAGTGAACCTCAGGACTCAGCAGAGCCTGCCAAAGGGAAAGGGTCTACAGAGAGCGGAGGCAGAGCCAAGCAGAAGCCTAAGAGCTAATCAAGGATCAGAGGAGGAGAATCAAAGGCACTCTCCGTGATTTCCCAGATCTATTCCTGTTAAAGAAATTTCTAGAACACCCCCCCCCACACACACACACACACACATTGTCCTTTAACCTTTTTGGAGTCACTAGACAACCTCAGGGAAAATAATGAACAAATCTGTTATTACTCCACCCTCTGCTCCATCAGGAGTATTTCCTGTACCAATCTCTGCTGCCCCCAAAGCCACCTCTGGATCTCTCGCATTATCGCCGCTACCCTCCACCTCCTACCATTGCTGGGAATAACTTCTCCCTCACCTCCAATTCTGTCTTCACTCCTGCTCCACCTCCCCAAAGGCATTCATACCCACCATGGCCATCAAGGTTGCCAACATGTCACCGTGTTTGTCATTAAGAAATCATGACCAAACTTGCCAGAGCAAGTGACAGATGCTCAAGTCAAGGTGAATAAGCACAGGAGGGAATTCATTAGGTCATGCAAAAAAAAAAAAAAAAATTCCCAAAGTATTCAGGAATCTCAATTCTCCCTCTCTCTGACCCTTCTTCTCACCTTTCTGCTAAGTTCATTTCCAAACAGGCCCCCTCTATATGTAGCCAAAGTGGTCATTGGAACTGTCAGCTCCAGATTAATAGTTCTGCATAAGCAATGGAGGGAGAACACAGCCCCTCAGCTGTATCTGAGGGGGATGGTTCCAGGACCCTGCATGATACCAAAATCTGCAGAGATTCAATTGCCTTATATAAATGGTGTGTAATCTGCAGATAGCCTAGGTACATCTTCCTGTGTACTTGAAATCATCTCCATAATTACTTATAATACCTAATAGAATGTCATAGTTAAGTAAATAATTGTTAAGCTTTATTGTTCCTAAACACAGAAAAAAGTCTGTACATGTTCAGCACACACACAATTTTTTCCCAAATATGTTTGAGCTATAGTTGAATCTGCAGATGCAGACAGAGATCCAACTGTACAAGTTTTTCACTCAAAAGCCCCAGAGCAAAAGTCCTGGCAAGGTCTCTGGTTGCCTCAGCTTGTGTAAAATACTTTTCCTTCAACCAACCAATATAACTGGACTGGGGGTAGGGAAGTGTTGGTTTCAACAAAACTAAAAGGAACTGTTTCCACAAAGGAAAGAAAGATTCTGTCACCAAGGGGAGGGGAGAAGATTGGCAGGAAAGCAAAGGTAATGCATGCCCAAATAAGACTTTGTTCTAAGACCTTATATTTCTCTGAGTTCCTTCAGGTTTACTTAGAAAGTGGAGTAAAACACAATTTTCAAGAATATCAGTGGGTCTCTGGCAGTAAGAGCTGTGGCCTGGTAGGTCAGGAGAAACAAGGAAGCCCAACTGTTGGTTCACACTCAAACCCATCTTGGAGAGGTCTTTTCTCTGCCTGGGCCACTCAGTTTTGTTCATGAGCCTGAATCATTGTCCTTATCCCATGACCTTGATATCATGAAGCTTCACAGTCACCCTGTAATCCAACCACAGCATGAAATATTAGAAATACATTGCCAGCTGGGCACAGTGGCACACTCCTGTAAATCCAGCGGCTGAAGCAGGAGGATCGTGAGTTCAATGCCAGCCTCAGCAACTTTGTGAGGCCCTAAGCAATTCAGTAAGACCCTGTCTCTAAATAAAATGTTAAAAGAACTGGGGATGTAGCTCAATAACTAAGTGCCCCTGGGTTCAACCGTGGTACCAAACATATTTCCATACTGTCTTCTCAAACACACCCAGATATGAACATTTTAGCAGGTCAAAACCAATGCCAGTTCTTGCCCACAGTCTTCTATTAAAAAATATGGGCTTTTAAGCTAAAAAGCGTTCATCACCTCTTAGAACCAATAAAACTATGTTCTTTTTCAAAGAACTTTACACACACACACACACACACACACACACACTCCATAAACCTTTACAATTTGGGAGGTTGGTCATTATGCAGAAAAGTTATTCCTATTGAAGAAGATGACCTCAAACTCTTAACTAAAACCTTTGGTTTTATAAGTATTTCCATTGGCCAAGGAGTGTCACGTCCTTCCTCTCAGTTTTCTACATCTGCAGGAAAACTGCTTTGGTCATGGAACTCTAGATGAACACCTCCATCTACTTGGTGCAGCTTTAGCCACATTACAAGAGTGGAACCTGCACTTCACACTCACTAGGACACTGTGATTTTTTACTACAGCATTATGATTGTACATAGTACTCAGTTTCATTTTGACAAAATAACACATGCAGGGAATTTGACTCAGTCCCCATTCCCCTTCTTTATCCTCCCTTCTCCCTCCCCCATTCTTCCTCCTCTATTGATCTTCCTTTCACTCCTTTATTTATTTATTTATTTATTTTGAGAGAGAGAGAGAGAGAGAGAGAGAGAGAGAATTTCAATATTTATTTTTTAGTTCTCGGCGGACACAACATCTTTGTTGGTATGTGGTGCTGAGGATCGAACCCGGGCCGCACGCATGCCAGGCGAGCGCGCTACCGCTTGAGCCACATCCCCAGCCCACTCCTTTATTTATTTTTGATTAGTATTTTCTACATATACATAGGGTGAAATTCCCTTTGGTACCTTTATATCTGCACATAACACGATTTTGCTAGATTTGCTCCATGTTTCTTCCCCTTCCCCTCCCTCCCTCCCTCCCTCCGTTCTCCTCCTTCTACTCCACTGGTCTCCCTGCATGTCGATGATTCCCTATCTCCTCCCCTACCGCCTTCTTTTCCTTATTTTGCTCAAGCTTCTACATATGATGGAAACATTCGACTCTTGATTTTCTGAGCCAGACTTATTTCACTTAGCACGATGATCTTCATTTTCATCCATTTTCCAGCAAATGCCATAATTGTATTCTTCTTTATGGCTGAGTAGATCTCCACTGTGTACTTACACCACATTTTCTTGATCCACTCACCTATTAATGGCCATCTGGGTTGATTGCAAGACTTGGCTATTGTGTACTGTGCTGCTATGAATATTAGAATGGCTATATCACTATAGTAGCCTAATTTTAGTTCTTTTGGATAAATATCAAGGAGAGGGACAGCTGGGTCATTGGGTATTTCCATTCCTAGTTCTTTGAGGAGTCTCCACACTGTTTTCCGTAGTGGTTGCACTAATTTACATTCCTACCAGCAACATGAGTTTACCTTTTCCCCTGAATCCTTACCACCACTTATTATTATTTGTGTTCTTGATAATTGCCATTCTGACTGGAGTAAGAGGAAATCTTAGTGTACTTTTGATATGCATTTCCCTAGTTGCTGGAAATGTTGAACATTTTTTTCATATACTTGTTGGCTATTTGTAATTTTGCTTTTGAAAAATTCCTATTTAGTTTTTTTTTGCCCATTTATTGATTGGGTTGTTTGGAAGTTTTTTGTTTGGGGTTTATTTGTTTGGCATTGAGTTTTTTGAGTTCTTTATATATTCTGTATACTATTCCCCTGTCAGAAGAGTAGCTGGCAAAGAATTTTCCCATTTCATGAACTGTCTCTTTACTGTTAATCATTTCCTTTGCTGTGTAAAAGCTTTATAATTTGATGACATCCTACTTGTTCTTGGTTTTATTTCTTCGACATTGATGGAGTGTTGATCCCATGTTTTCTTCTAGCAGTTGTAAGGTTTCTGGTCTAACTCCTATGTCTTGATCCATTTTTATTGACTTTTGTTCAGGATGAAAGATAGGGATCTAAATTTATTCTTATATATATAGATATTCAGCTTTTCCAGAAACATTTGTTAAGAAGGTTGTCTTTTTTCCAAATTGTATTTTTGGCTCCTTTATCAATTGTCAGATGGCTGTAAGTATGTGGGTTTGTCTCTGAGTCTTCTATTCTATACCATTGGTCTTCATGTCTATTTTGATGGCAGTACCATGCTGTTTTTGCTATTATGGCTCTATGGTATAATTTGAGATCAGGTATTGTGATGCCTCCTACATCAGTTTTCTTGTTCAGAATTGCTTTGGCTAATTTTTTTTTAAAAAAAGGATCATATTAAATGTATGTATCATTGTTGGTGGTGATGCAAAATGGTGTAGCCACTTTGAAAATCAGTCTGGCAGTTCCTTAAAAATGTCAATCATAGAATTATCCTATCACCCTGCAATTTTACTCTCAGGTGTATACCTAAGAGAAGTGAAAACACATGTCCACACATAAGCTCCAACATGAGTGTTCAGAGAAGCATTATTCACAATAGCCAAATGTCCATCAATTGATGAATGGGTAAATAAAACATGGTAATCCATACAATTGAATATTATTGGGTCATCAAAAGGAATGAAGTATTGATACTACAATATGAGTGAACCTTGAAAACATTATGTTAAGTGAAAGAAACAAGTCACAAAAGATCATTCATACAAATTGTCCAGAATCAGTAGATCTACAGTGAGTGATTGCCAGGGGTTGGTGGGAAGGTGTAAATGAGGAGTAAATGCTGATGGGGTTGGGAGGGGACAGAAAAGAGGTGATGGATATGTCTAATTTTTTTTTATATTGATGGTAGCACTAAACTGTGAATGTAATGAAAACTATTCAACTTCATACTTTCAGCGAGCGTGTTATATCCATGTGACTTATGGCTCAAGAAAGTTATTTTAAAGAAAAAAAAAAGTACAGTGCTTAGGATCAGATTGACAAGCAAATTAACATTGTTTATCAATCACATTTAATTACTTGGATGGCATCTGTCACCTTTCCTGCAGGATACCTCTTATTTTCCCCTTCTGAAACACAACGGCTATGATACTGTTGGAGAAGAACCAAATGCACACCATTTCTTTTTTTTTTTTTTAAGAGAGAGGAGAGAGAGAGAGAGAGAGAGAGAGAGAATTTTTTTTAATATTTATTTATTTTTTTTTTAGTTCTCGGCGGACACAACATCTTTGTTGGTATGTGGTGCTGAGGATCGAACCCGGGCCGCACGCATGCCAGGCGAGCGCGCTACCACTTGAGCCACATCCCCAGCCCCCCATTTCTTAATTTGTAGGTTTCATGTGAAGGAGCCTCCATTACCTCCATCCCTCCCAATGCACCATCAGCTAAGCCAATCAGCATGCACTACTCCCTGGGCAACAGTGATTGGTTCAGAGATAAACACAAGCAACACCCTTGCTGACAGGATTGGCTGAAAGATAAGCATATGGCTCAAGTTAGACCAATCAGAGCTAATGAGACTCAATGCCAGTGCTTTCATTTGAACTGTTGGGGACCCCAAGTATTTTCTGGGGCAAATCTGAAAGGATGTGGACTGGGAACAATTAGGTGTGAAGGAAAAAGCAGGTCAAGCAAGGTAACCTAGAATTAAGTCCTGGCTACATATTATTTGAGCCCTAGTTTCTACTTTACCTGCAACTAGATCTTTCCTTTGGATTTTCTCACTATAAAAACTATTCATTTTCCTTTTCTGCATAAACCAAAATGAGTTGGGTTTTCTCTCTCTTGTAACAAAAGGAATCCTAAGTGAAAGAACTGGAGAATGCCTTTTCTAAGCACTGTCTGGAGAAATGTGCAGACACAACTAACGAGAAAGATCTATCCTTGGTATAAGTCCAGCATTCAGATGGGGAATGTTGGCACCTTTGTTACATAGTTAAGGAAATAAACCCAAATTTTTGTGGCATTAAGTGTCTGCTTTTAATACCACAGATTATTGATAATTCATCAGACACTATTCTCTATTCCCACAAGAGAAAACAAATTTAGAAATATATGCAACTCTCATTGCCCAGAGTGATGCAGTTGGCCAATTTTCTGTTCCCAGGATATCAGGAAAGGGAGATTCCATGTGATTTGCAAAGTAGCAGATCCTGGGAACACTGATATGCTGATCAGTTTTCAGAATACCAACCAAGCCTCTGGCCAAAACTGGGCTTCCATGAATCAGTTACCTTTCTGATGAGTATTTGGTTGCACTTTAAGGATTGATTCCCTCCATACAAGAGTGAGCAGTGGTAATACATATGAATATACTCACCCTATGAAGAGATTTATATTAAGCTAAATACCTGAAGCACTCATGATACCGTGAAACCCTAAGTCCCCCAGTGAACAACTGAGGTTTTATATGCACCATGGAAAATAAAACACTTCTAAAGCCTTCTTTGAGGCCTGAAGTCCTTGGTCCTATTCACCTTTGGGTTTGGGGTAGGACTTACCTTTGGGATTTGAAGAATCTGAGCCAAATTTGTCAGACTTCGGGCCCACAGCCTCTTTATCATCACTCTTTATCTTCCCCTCTAAAAGAAACCCTAAAGGTTAAAAAGTCTGTCCCCCCCCCACCACCACCACCCCTGTTCTAGCTAACCCTAGATGATTAGCCTTTAGAAAACCAAACTCAAACATTAAAGAGAATCCATTAACTTATGAATGTCTCCCAGGGATGGCAGAACCTTCAGGCAAAGCTGAACCCAGCACTCTGTACTTTGAAATCTAGAATTGATTCTCTTCTGCACATCGTTAAGCTTATTTGTCTGTTTTCTTTGACCTTGGCTCCATTCTCAAGGAGACTCTCCCCTCATGGCATCACAGCATGACTGGAAAGACCCCCAGCCCCCTCTATCACATCCCAAAGAAACAGAGGAGGTGTCAAATATTTCCAGCAAAATTCCTAAGTTTCCCTTTGATGGGACTGGCTTCGATCCCATGCCCACATCTGGACAATCGTGAGAGCAATGGAGAGTCCCCTCAGAGTCCCACAGTTAAGTAGGAGGAGGAGAAACTAGACCTCCAGCCCATGGCCCCAAGGAGCCTTGCTCTTTCCTCTCTGTGTTCAACTTACTCCAAACCAAAACTGAACCAATGTCACCAGGTCCTTTTCTACTTCTAAAGGTGCAGGGAGAAAAGACAGAAATGTTCTAAGGTATGTGGGGGAAGGTAAGTTACTTGTACACTCCGTTCCTCGGGATCAGACTTGAGGATTTTCAGAAACAAGCAGCAGAAGCAGAGCCACAGGAACCCACTCTGTAGAGCAGCGTGCTCATCCCAGCCAAAGAGAGCAACACAAAACGAGGGCAGGCGGAGTGCACAAAAGAGAAAGTTCCCTCTTGATCCCTGGGGCCATCTCCAGACTTGAGGGGAAAGGCTGGGGGCCAGAACTGCTTTGCCTTTGTTCCCAGCTCTGCACCAGACTCTTTGCTTTTCATTGTGGTCCTGTGTGATTTAAGAAGCCCAGTCAAAGCTCTTGGATGTGGTTAGGACATTCATGCTCCAGTGATAAATAATGTGACCAATGTGTATGGCCTAGAGTCAGTCACTGCATTATCAAAGAGCTCCCTGGAAACTGGGGAAATGCTGGAGGCTTGTTTTTTCTTTTTCTTTTTTTCTGGCCTCTCCTTGGTTTACTTATGTTTTTATTTTCTAATCCACTTGATGAATTGATTTCTTATCCCTTTCCAAGCACTTAATACCACCCTAGGAACTGACATCCATCCCGTCTTTGGAACCAGATCTTGTCAATACGCCTGTTCCATTGGAGCTTTGATCAGCAGCGGAGTTGAAAGAACAGGAATAAAGGACACTAGGCCACTTCCCATTCTTTTCTCTCTGCCGAAGTCTCCAGGCACATTTTTTTTCCCCCAACAAAAATCTCCTGGTTGACTTCAAAGGCAGCTCTGCATCCAGAAAAGATAATACTCATGGGGAGGAAGACAGAGAGAGGAAGGAGCCAGTGCCTAGACAGCGAGGGAAGTGGAACAGATGGGAGTGGAGCCCACTGTCTGAGCATGGCTTGTCTCTGGGAGGCAGGCCCGGCAGGAGGATGTGGCCTCCATTTGGCAGGAGGCACTGGGTAAGAACTCAGCGGTCCTGCTTGTCTGTGCCATTCCCAATCTGCAGGGAATGGCTTCTGGTTGTTTCTGGAACAGCTTCTCCGGTTTACCCCCATTTCTGCTGTGGTAGTAAAGAGCTTAGCTTTGAAGTCTGGGTGGACGTTTCAGCCCTGACATGTTTTAAGTGTGATCTGTTGAGCAGATCTGTTCACCTCTCTCAGCCTGGGCTCTCTCCCCTCCTCCACTAGTTGAAAGCAATGTCCTTGTCCTTTTACTGCGGTCACAGCAAATGACAATCTCAGAAAGAGTGACTGAGCATGCTGCTTCCCAAAGGGAAGATGGAGCCGCCCCCACCAGGACTGAAATCTTCACCCTCCCTTGGCAGGCGGGGAAATGGGAAGGGAGAGGACTCTGCTCAAAGACAGCCAGATCTCAGGCTGTCGAGGGGTGGAGATGCAGGAGGTAGGAGAAGGCAATCGGCCAAAGGGAAGGGTGCATGGGAAGGTGCACTCACAGATGGGCAAGAATGGAGGTGGCCCAGAGATCAGAGCAATGACCTTCAAGTGCCACATTCTTCTCCATCACTAGGAGCCAGAGGAGAAGAATACCCTACACCAGATTCAGGGCTCCCAGTCTGTCCACTTGGAAACAGCTGGGAAGCAGACCCTCACAGGGACTTGAGACACCACCAGTGGCACCAACTGGCTGCCTTTGCAGAAAACACAAACCAATGTCCATTCCCTTCCTTGTCTTCTTCCCGCCACAGCCAAAGTGGGTCGGAGATAAAGTGACCAGGGTCTAGGATATGAGGATCCTAAAAACACTTTACTGGTTTCTTAGAGTCCTTAGGATGCACTAGGTTATGTAATGCAGGGCACTCAGAGCAATGCAAGATACAGGGGGCCTGCGCGAGAGATGGCAGCTACCATTAGCACTTCAAGAACCTTCTATTTGCTTCCGTTAGAAGGTAAGCTCCGATGTTGTTTCCTCTTTCCAAGATGAAAAACTGAAATGCAGCTCACATTTCCTATGCTCGCCTTCTTTGTTTCGCCTGGTAGCTTTTCAAGTACCGCAGTTGACAGTGTTTTCTTTTCCACTGTCCTAACCTCGTACAACTTGGCTTTCTGACATCATAAAAGCCCTTTGTGCAGGACAGCCAATTATGCACCAGTGGCTGGAGGAGCCTGTCCCCTCAAGGGTTTTTGTTTCCCACTAGTCCTCCAAGCAGGATGATAGTGCTTTCTGGAACCACGTGGCGCCATCTGTGTTAGACCCTCCAACGGAATGATTCACAGACCTCTCTTCACGGGTACCTTGCCCACTTTGTGGGTTCAGTACGGTCTAAGTCACACACTGACTTCATTTTCCATTTGTCACATACCTGGAGTCTCGGTGCCCCACCTCTCAGCTGTCATCCCGTGGTTCCTTGGCAATTGCCAACTGGTTTTTCATATTAGCCCAAGAAAAACATCATTAGGAAGGGCGAGTCTGTGGCCAAACCCATTGCTTAATGGTCTGCAAAGTCAAACAAATACATTGGAGGTGTCTGAGCTGAGTCCCCTCTGCCAGCAAGGAAAGTGAAACCCAACTCTTTAAACATGGAAAATGGCAGGGCCGCTATGGCCGCTATGTTTTCTCTACAGAGTCACTTATAGGAACTTTTTTTTCCCTCAGATCTCCTGCAGGGATGCTCTAGAAAGGAAGGCCACTTCCTCTGCTGGGCAAAGCAACTGGATTCTGTTTTCAGTAAAATTTCCATTCCTCAAAAAGTCTCCTCCTCCTCCTCTTCTTCTTCTTTTTCTGTGTGCTATTTTATTTTTTAACCATACGATTTATTTTTATTTTTTTTTAAGTCATACACGACAGCAGAATGTATTTTGACATATAATACACACATGGAATGTACATACATCAATCATATTGTCTATTCTATTCTGCTGCCCTTCCTATCCCCCCTACTCCTCCCCTCCTCTCCCATCCTTTCTCTCTATCCAATCTAATGTGACACACTTTTTTTTCTTTTTCTCCTCACAACATCATATATGTATTCTGTATAACAATGAGGTTCTCCTTCCATCTTCCGTGCAACTCCCCTTCTCCCTCCTTTTCCCTCCCACCTCTCTTCCCTATTTAGTGGTAGTCTTCTTCTCATGCTCTTCCTCCCATTCCCATTTTGAGTCACCCCCCTTATATCAGAGAAGACATTCGGCATTTGTTTTTTAGGGATTGGCTAACTTCACTTAGCATAATCTGCTCTAATGCCATCCATTTGCCTGCAAATGCCATGATCTTGTTATTTTTTAGTGCTGACACCCTTTCTTCTTAACAGAGCTGCAAAATGAAGGAATTTGACAGCATGGGCTCCTGTGACCCCACCTCTGCCCCCTCAGCACCCTCACCTTCCATCCCCGTTCCACCCCCACCCTTCCCCCTCACTGCACTGCCCAGTTCCTCCCTCGCTGTGTTTGAACGGGGGTGTCCCTCCAAGATCCACCTGTGGGGAACCCAATCCCCAGGCCAATCAGGCCACAAGGGCTCTAGACTCATGAATTAATCCTTATCCTGTGAAAGAAAGGAATCTGAGAAATAAGCTAGCTCCTTTTGCCCTTTGTGCCTTTCTGTCCCCTCCACCGAGTGAAAATGCAGTGCCCATTCCCTCTGGAGATGCAACAGCAAAGGACCAAATTAGAAACAGAAATCAAGCCTTTATTAGACACTGAACCTGCAATCTCTTGACCTTGACTTTACATCCTCCAAAAACAATGCGTGGGAAATAAATTTCTGTTTTTTTTTTTTAATGAATTACCCAATCTCGAATATTTTGTTATAGAAGCAAGAATGGACTAAGACATACCTTAATAACCCCTACCTCCAGCACTCCACTTTTACCACTATCACCTTGCCCATACTTTCACTACTACTACCTTCCCTACATCACCCCCACCTCCACCACCTCACCCCCACCTCCACCACCTCACCTCTATCTCCACCACAATATCCACCATCACAGCCCTACTTCTACCACCTGCCTCTATCACTCCATGCCTATTTCCATCACCTGACCCCTACCTCCACAACCCTGCTTTTACTTCCACCACCTCACCCCAACCTCTACCACCTCACCCCTCTATCCATCACCCCATCCCTACCTCTACCCCCTCACCCCTACTCTACCACCTCACCCCTACCTCTACTATCATTCACACTTACTTTCTGTCATGCAGCCCACAGCCAAATAAGTTCCCTGCAAGAGGAACTTTTGCAAAAAACCCAGGCTACCATCAAATATCAACATTAAAGCAGCGCATCATAAGTTTGAAGGAAGATGAGGTGTGCCAAGAATTTTATATGCAAGAAGTTGTCCTTCAAATTCAAAGACAACAGCCAAGTTGAAATATACCCCCCCGACACACACACACACAAACCCTCAGGGAATATAATGAATCCTTGGAAAGAAATACCAAAGACTTGCTAATCAAATCCAACCAAAGGATGAATTAGAATAAAGAAGTCAGAAAAACAAATTGAAAATCTTTTTAAAAGAATAGGCCAAGACCATTTATATATTAAAATGAAAAACTAAATCTATTTAGTTACAGTAATTGCAATTTAAAAATAAGATGATGCCTGGCAGTATAGCTCAGTGGCAAAGCACATGCTAAGCATGTACAAACCTTCTGTTTGATTCTTACAACCAAAAGTAAACAAATAAATAAGAGCACATAATCATATAATTAAAATTGTGAAACAGAGTATAGATGAAGTAAAAAATTCCTGATTCCCTAAAGTGCCATATTAGGGAATTTATGAATATATTTACATTTAAAACTCATTTTTAGAAAATAGAATAGTCTCAATTGATTGATTTTTTTAATTTTTTTTAGTTGTCAATGGATCTTTATTTTATTTACTTATATGTCATACTGAGAATTGAACCCAGTTCCTCACACATGCTAGGCAAGTGCTCTGCCGCACCCCCAGCCACTGGTTGATTTTCTTAATAATCTTTAAGTTTTACCATTAGTAAGCTCTTTCTGGAACTTATTACTTTTAACTTATTAGTTTTAAATAAGTATGTGAGGTTCTAGTAATTTCATCAGTTTACTTCAGTGACTAACAGATTATTTAATACTTTTTGCTTTTAAAGACATGCATAGAATATTCATATTTTTATCTCTTTATATGCATTATATGGAAGAGAGAGAGAGGATGGAATTACAATCACAGATGTTAAAGATGTTAAATTACAATCACAGATGTGATGAGGCTGGGGATCTCCTTCAGCTTTCTTTTCACTTTTCTGTGTTATATGATGTGTATTGATTATCAGAATCATTAAAACATTATTTACAAAAACAATATTATTAAAGCACATTAAAATGCTGAATTTGAAGCCTGTCAGGCTCCTCAGATCTCTCTCTCTCTCTCTGACAGACCAGAGGGACCCTAGAGAGTGACAGGAATTGCCAGGATGAGGGATATTTCATCAGAATGCAGTCTCTGACTACTTTCTCTCTGTATCAAAGATGGGTTTCCTAGCAACCCAACTCATCAACTCCCCCTTGCAAGTACCAACAGGGACCTGGAAAACTTAATGTACAATGTTCTCAGTTGCAGGAAACTGGCATGAGCATAAACATCTACTCAGAGGTGAGAATGACTAAATCCACCTTCTGAGCCAAACATTAGAGAACAACTTAGCCCTTAAGACCAACTCCTTTATTCTTGAACTTTCAATTCTTTCTCTAAGAATTTAAGAAAAATAAATTTCCAAAGGAAATCAACAAAAATGGAAGAAAACTTGCTTCAACTAAAATCCAGTGATACTAGTGGCCTTTGGGCTTCACCATCCTTGAGAGAAGTGAAGACAGCTCAGTACCTGCTGGTAAGGTGACCTCCCTATGTTACAGATGCCCAGATGTTCTGGGCAATGGAGAAGGAAGAGATGTGGGTGGTGGCAGCCAAAGCAGCCATCCAAGAAGAACTTCTTAATACCTCCCATGGAATTCTAACATGAGGAAAACAACTATTTTTTATGCACACAATAAGCTTTTCGTGTTCATTGCTTCACCTTTAATCTTCACAGCTCCTTTTAAGGTCAGTGCTACCATTAAATCTGTTTTGCACAAAAGGAAAACAGTTTATGTGTTTCAGCCATGTTCACGCAGCTAATATTGAGTGGCCCCAGGATGTAAGAATAGGTGACTAGCCAGCTGCTCAAGATTGATAGCATTTCTTGTTTTCTTAAGGACACATATTTAATTGTATATAGGTATTTTATATCAAAACATCATGGGTATACCTTGATAGTGAAATGGTCAGACAAATTATCTGTCATCTCATACTTTTTGTTTGCATGGCAAAACCACCTAAAATTTACTCCTTTAGCAAAAATTCTAAGTTCAATACAATATGATTATGTATTCGCTTCCTGTTGTACATTAGATCTCTGTATTGTCCATCCTACATATCTACAGCTTTGTACCCTTTGACCTCCATCTCCCTATCCACTCCAACTCTGTAATGTTTTATTCTTTATCTCTCTGTATTCAACATTCTTGGATTACCTTTCCTTTTTAAATGTTTATTGATGCATTATAATCATACAAAATAGTGGAGTTTGTTGTTTCATATTTGCATGTGCTCACAATAAACAATATAATTTGATAATATTTCTAAAAGAGACAGGACACCCAGAACTGATTTAAGTCAGAGAGAAGAAAAATGGTAGCTTGGGTCCAATCTTGGGAGAATCTGGATTTGGGCAACTAAATCACAGAGTCTGGAAGTTCTAAGGGGCAACAGGACAGCCACAGTGAGCATAGGCGTGGGCCCCAGTCCTATGCTAAAGCCCTGTTTATACAGCCTAATAGGTCAAGGAAAGGTACTCATGATAGTGTCTAGGCAGTGGGGTATCAGAGATATACCCAGCTGCAGCCCCAATGGGGCAGGGGCCACAAGGCTACATGAGTTAAGAAGCATCTTACACTTTCTGGAGATGCAACCTCTTTAGTGGAATTCAACACACACCTGTCTTATATCAAATTAAGCTTTAGACCAAAGACATAAACCTAAGACAACTGAATGCTTACATTAGAACATGGTTGAAGACAAAACTGGTATGCCCCATTTCTGTAGTAAATCGTGGCTCTCAAATCTACATTATCTAAATGTGTTCTCTTTTTTTCTTTTTTTAATTTATATATAACAGCAGAATGTATTACAATTCTTATTACATATATAGAGCACAATTTTTCATATCTCTGGTTTTATACATAGTATATTCACACCAATTCATGTCTTCATCCATGTACTTCAGATAATAATGATTATCACATTCAACCATCATTAATTACCCCCATGCCCCCTCCCTTCCCCTCCCACCCCTCTGCCCTTTCTAGAGTTCGTCTATTCCTCCCATGCTCCTGCTCCCTATCCCCCTATGAATCAGCCTCCTTATATCAAACAAAACATTCAGCATTTGGTTTTTTGGGATTGGTTAACTTCACTTAGCATTATCTTCTCAATCCTTAGCAGGAAGAGTAAAGCAGGTGGCATCATTATACCAGACCTTAAACTATACTACAGAGAAATAGTAACAAAAACAGCTTGGTATTGGCACCAAAACAGACTGGTAGACCAATGATACAGAATAGAGGACACAGAGCCTAACCCACAAAATTACAATTTTCTTATATTAGACAAGGGTGCCAAAAACATGCATTGGAGAAAAGATAGCCTCTTAACAAATGGTGCTGGAAAAACTGGAAATCCATATGCAACAAAAAGAAATTAAACCCCTATCTCTCACCATGCACAAAACTCAACTCAAAGTGGATCAAGGACCTAGGAATATAACCAGAGACCCTTCGTCTAATAGAAGAAAAAGTAGGCTCTAAATGTATTCTCTATCCATTTGCCATAGTTACTGTGTCCACCCCCGCAGCCTTCAGCATTTTCCCTCTCTGTAGCTACTGCTCCGGGCATGGAGCAAACCAGAAGTCACTCCTGAGAAGACAACTTGTACTGGGGGATGTCCTGGCTCCAAGGCCACAGACTTCCATGGTGGCAGTGCACTGAGCAACTCCAGGAAGTGCCGCTTACATCATCTACAAGGTGAACTGTGCCTCTCCGAGCTGCGCAACATGGTGGCCCTACTTCCTGCCAAATTCTGCAAAACCAACCCCTATTCATCCTTCATGGCGCAGCTCAAGTGCTGTACCTTCTTTGAACTCTTCCCTGGCATAACACCCCAAGGGGTAATCATGATATGAATGACAACACTCATAACTATCATTTACTGCACTCTGGGTACCTGCCAAGCACTATGCTCGACATCTTCCACGCTTTATTAACCTCCTCTCTTTACCACTGTTATCTCCATCTTATCCATTATGAAACTAGGGTTTAAAAGCTAAAGCTCCTTGCCCCAAGTTCCCAAGCCAATAAGAGCCAGGATGTGAATGGGTTCAGGAAGACCACGTTACCCATGCAGTCAGCTTTCCACGCTCCAGCTCCTAGTGCCTCACCGCAGCTGGACTCTCCCCTTCTCACAACATCTGCCACACTTGATGACACTCCCTTGCTTAAGATTTGCCCTTGACTAGATAGAAAACTCTCTGAGAAGAGCCCCTGTCTTATTCATACCCTGGGCATCTATTATAGAGTCAGGATTCAATTACTCTGTTGAAGCCATGTGTGCCTGTGTGATGGAGGGTCACTTGGCATGGTTTCTACCCTGCTGCCCCTGTAGGCTCTGCCCTTCAGTGTGCCTGAACACAAGGCACAGAATTTCATCCAGATAAGCTCAGGGGGTGACATAGGGCAGGGAGAAGTATAGTAGGGATTTCAACATCATCTTGTCCAAGTAATTGCTAAAGGGAGCCCGATGTATCAACTAGTAGCTTTGAGGCCAGTAGAAGACTTAGAGGCACATCTCAGAGCCAGGAAGCACTCGTCCCCTTACTTGAACTCCCTCCCTGCTGCTTGATCCTGAGACCAGCACTCCTGAAGCTAAGAGTAGCCTCCAGCAGCTTTCACTCTCTGGGTCTGAAGGACGTCTCACATCTATGCTAAGCAGGGCCTTCACACAGCTGTTTGCATCCCTGCTCAATGCACAAGCCTTGAGATATGATGGTCAAGTAATTATCAAATTCTATTAGCAAAAACCCCTCTTCTTTGGAAGCCCAATACATGGACCAGATAAAAGATGAATGGCTGAGGTTGAAGTGGGGGATCAAGGGGAACACAGCACCCCAGCTCAGTCTTACCTTCGCCATAGCAGCTACTTAGGCACCTCTATGAAACACAGCTTGGGGTGCTGATATAGCCCAGCCCTAGAGCTTGTAAGTGGAGAAAGAGCAGATCAGAGGTGACTAGAGACTCACTCAAGGTCACAGAGCACCTGTGCTTCCTGCTCTTCAAATTCTCCCTTGTATGCAAGGTGCAGAGAGGCCATCATGAAAATGGCTGAGCCCGACTCCTCTTTGTCTAACAGTGGGACAGAGTGTCCTCATTTGCCCTTGTGTCCTGGGGAATGATTCTAAAGCATTCCAATAGGTGGTGAGGATCTCCCAGCACAAGCCCCATATATCTCTTGGAGACCTGACATAACAAACTGTCACAAACCAGGAGGCTTACACAGAAAGTCACACTCTCACAACCAGGAAGCCAGATGCCCAGCTCTGTCAAGGTGTGGGCAAGGTGATTCCCCTGGAGGCTCAGGTGAGCCATCCATGCCTCTCTCCCAGCTGTTGGTGGGTGATGATCCTCCTTGTCTTTCCTTAGCTTGTAGTCACATCACTCCAGTGTCTGCCTGCAAGTTCACATTCCTGTCTTCTGTGTATGTCCCCATGGGTCCCCTCCTTTTCTCCTAAGGGCCCATCCTAAATCTAGTATGAATTTATACGGAGATCCTTAACTGAGTCTATTTATAAATGTCTTTTATACTATTACTATGCAAACTATCTTAAGGAAGACGAAGTGATATATACGCAGCCTGAAATAGGCTTTTCATGCTGCAATTGAAGAAGAGTTGATCTCACTCATTTCCGATTATACTCACCCCACCTTTCTGTGGCTGAACAGATAATGTAAGCTACTGACCATTTCCAAGAGCTTACTGCATTCTGGGTGCTGTTTTAAATGCTTCACTTCAACCAGCTCCTGGAGGTCGGCACTACAAATGTCATCACTATTATCATTTGATTTTGCAGTAAGAGGATGTGAAGCACAGGGCACCTGCACATTGTCCAAGATCACAATGTTGTAATAGTAGAATAGGATTAGGACCAAGGCAGTCAGTCTCAAGAATCTGAAAGTTTAACCATCCTGAGATCTATTTCCAGGGACATCAGAGAACTCCCAGTAAGTATTTTGAACTGGCTATTTGATCTGATGAAATGATTCCAATGATCTGATTGATCTAATTCACTTAGATTAAAAGAGTGGGACAGAGTGGGCTGCCTGAAGTCCTACCAACAGCTGAGCTGGTCTCTGACAAACCCCCAGGAAGCCCACCTGGGGCCAGGTTTCCTTCCAGACTCAAAAGAACAGAGACACCCAGATTGCAGTAGGCTTTTTGAGTGCCCATGGATCTGCATGTTAATTGATTATTGGGCTTAGAACCCAGGCCCAGGGTTAATCCACGTGTCCATCTGGGGAACTCTGCAAGGCTCTGGAAGAGCCCAGCCACAGGTCCATGGATTAAAGACCTGCCATTATTCCTGGAAGAGTGGATGAAAAGAACTGAGGACTGAGGACAGACCTCACAATTTCAGGATGGAGATTCTTGAGCCAAGGACAACAAACACGACTCCCCTTTCCTGGGAACTATCGCATCACAGTTAAGACACTCATCCCAACTAAGGAGGAGTTGACCGGAGTGGGGAGAAGAATGTTAAATAGTACACTAAATAGTGTCACAGATGCTTTCTCTGATGATGGTCCAGTAGGAATTTCTTCAAGTGGCTCTACAAGTGGAGAATATTACATGAAGGAAAAATCACACATGGATCTGGAGGAACCTAGTGATGAAGCTGTGTCCCAGACGTAGGGACAGAGAACTATCTTCCATTTTGGTGACAGTTGCCAGGTTAATGTTAACAAAAAATGTCAGTCAGAGCGCCTGAAGCAATGGCTGCCAGTGGTGGCAGCCCCACAAGAGCTTTCTCTGGAGAAACACCAGCCACCCACCCCATCCCAGGACTCTGCCAGAGATAGAGGAAAGAATCGAGGCGCTCAGAACTTCAGTGGTTTTCACTAGGAGAGCCTCCAAACCCAGTACAGCTGAGACTGTCCACAGGTCCCTGGGAAAGACTACCCAGGGATGAATAGTATCCCTGGGGTCCTCGAGGTACTCCCCCTGCCCCTGGGCATACAGAGCAGGAAATCAGGACAGAGAGTGGAGAAGAAGTGGGGATTCCTCTTCTTCTCTCCTTGGGGCTCACAGGAAAGGGATAAGTCTTCTTGGAAGGACTGGGAACGTGCTTCTACCAGTGACTCTACCTTTCATTTCCTCCATCAAGACGTCAAATCTGAAGAGGGAAAAGGAAAACAGTTTTCCATCCATAGTCACACAACTCCCGACCACTCTCAGTACTTCACCTGACGCCAGACGTGTGGGGGTTTCCCACCCCAAACAATTCTCCCGTTCTCCACAGACACCAACAAGGTGTCCTACAACTTCACTCAATTCGGTCACCATCTACCTGGAGACAGTGTCAGGGCAAGGGATCGGCACCACAAGGCCACCTCCCCCTCCCAGCTTAGGCGCTAACTGCAAGTACAAGTTGCTCCCTGTGCTTCTGATTGATTGGCTGTAAATCAAAGGTTCCCACAACCCCTGCTTATGTTCGATCATATACTAAAACATTCACAGAACTCAGGAAAACAACTTACTTATGAGATCACCAGGTTATTATAACAGGAAACAACTCAGAAACAGCCAGGTGGAAGAGATGCATGGGCACCCTCAAAGAATGTGGGCGGGTGTGTGGGGCTTCCGTGCCTGGGTGCACCACCTCCCAGGCCCTCCTGTGCTCCGCTCTCCTGAAGCACTCCTAACACCATCCCACTCTGTTGTTATGGAGGTTTTATTAACTAGGCATGATTGATTAAATAATTGGCCATGGGTGATCACCTGAAACTGCAATCCTGTTTCCCCTCCCAGAGGTTGGGGTGTGTGGGGGGGGTGAAACTAAAAATTTCAACCCTCTAATCCCATGATGGGGGGGCTGGCAACCAGCCCCCCATCCATAGGCCATCCTGGGCCCCCCATGCACTGGTCATCTCATTAGAATGCAAAACATAATTAATGTCACTTCTGAAACATCAAGGGGTTTGGAGTCAGAAACAGGGATGAAAAACTGAACATAAATCTCTTATTATAAATCCCAATATCATAGTAACTCATTAGAGATGGAGAAAAGCTCAGAGACAGGAACGTTCTTCCCTCCCAGGCTCTTGACTTTTTCAGAAGATACTTCCCACCCCACCCACACCTGCCAAGGAACACACATTCCTGGGTCTTCCATCTGGTGAGCCAACCATGGCCACAGGAGGAAATCCATGTTCTTCACCTGCTTTGAACACCTAGGTAAGATTTACCCCACCGATGGATTGAGACATCTAGACTTGGGAAACCTGATTTTGCCTTCAGGTCCCATCAGGCTTTAATAGGAATAAAGCTGATGGGTGAACGCCTATCATTCAAATGGTCCCAACCGATGGAGGCAAAAAGATGTGAACACTTCAGAACACCCCAAGAGTATTCTCCCAATAATGACTTGCCCAAATTCAAAGAGCTAGGAATTATGTAGATTCAAGATGTGATTCTAGGCAGTCCAATGCCAG
Source organism: Spermophilus citellus (assembly GCF_964194105.1). Lineage (NCBI taxonomy): Eukaryota > Metazoa > Chordata > Mammalia > Rodentia > Sciuridae > Spermophilus > Spermophilus citellus. Next base: position 121,456,501 of record NC_138197.1, read on the forward strand.
AGCCTGAAACTTTAACCACTACTCTATGTTGCCAATAAGAAGAAACCAAAGCCCAGACAAGTAAGAAAGAGCCACCTTACAAAGGGCCTTGCAGAACGTGGAGTTCAGGTTTCATCACAAGGGCTGGGGGGCCATAGAAGGGTTTCAAGTAGGGACAGTCATCACTGTCATCTGCAAGAGCCCTGTGTCAGATACCCACAGTTAAGACTTGGGGTTTATCTTTTCTCCAAAAGAAGAAATATCTGAAAAGACAACATTGTGGCCATCTTTAAGAACTATTGGTGTCATGGAAGACAGGAGTGTGGGAGGGCTATTGTTATTGCTGTTTGTCCTCAAAGGAGAAACATACTGGAGTGAGTGGTTTGGTTTGTCGATTCTGCTTCCTCATTCTTGAGAAGTCAGGCAGGTGGGTGCAGTAGCCAGGGGAATGTGTGCTGTCCACCCTGGCCTCTATAAAGGAGGCCCACAGCGTCAGACTTCAGGAGCACCTGCTGGGTCTCTGCCTTACTAAGTGCAGAGTCAAGCTTGAGAGCCCAGTTTGATTGTGATCCAAACATCTTCGTCACCATTAACTATTTCCTCTACTACATCTATAGTTTCCTCCCTGTCAACATTTAGTCAGATGTCAGGATGCTGGCCCCTGGATGTGGTCAACCTGAAAGAATTTCCTAGCAGCCTAAAGAAGTGGATACTATTATCATTTCTATTTTTACAGATGAAAACATGGAGATGCAGAGAATTTAACTAATTGGGTCCATGATAAGCAAGTGGGAATTAACAGAACAGGAATTTGAGCCTAGGCTTATTCAACCCCAGACATCAAGCTCTTAACCCCAATGCTATCCTTTGCTACACGGAAGGTACTCGTAGTTGGTGTCAACATTGCCAGAAGCAATCTGTACAGTGATAGGAGTGTGGTTCAGGATGGGCAGACCTTTTAGAGGAGGAAAGTGGCTGATTGGGTTAAATGCCCTAGTGCAGAATAAGCCCCCAAATGCTCAGTACTACTGATAGACTCACATAATGAGAGCTGAGACAGGAAAGGTCTTTTGTGTCTTCAAGCTTGTTCAGAATAATGCAAAGACCATCAGAACATAGGGAAGGATGTCCTGGAAAGGAGGATGGCTTGATCACAAAAGGTATGCACACAAGTGGGAGAATACAAGGTATTTATGGACATCTATGGAAAAGTTAGTGTTTCTGGGATGCAGAGAATAGATGGAAACTTTCCAAAAAAGAAAGAAAGATAGATTAGGCAACACCCAGATCACAGAGCACCTTGAAGGACAAGATAATAAACTTTAGACTTGATTTTGTGGATTATGCAGAACTGGAGAGATTTAAAAGCAATGGGAATAACCAACCATTCAGTATGGCTTTTTGGAAACATCTTGTAGTGTTGGTGATGAACTGGAGGGTAGAAGCTGGAAGTGCAGGTAGAAGCTACTTAACAGTTCAAGTGATTGATGTCAGGAGGCTAAAAATGCCAAGAATGGTGGGAGGAATGGAGAAGAAGGATGGTACTAGATAGATAAGACTGGTGTTGGATAGACAGCATTTGGTGATTAATTGGATGTGGTGGTAAAATCCAGAGAAGACCTGTGGTTCCTAGTGTTTGAGAGGAGATGTATGGATCATGATGTCATGAATCAAGACAGGCAACCCAGGAGGAGAAGCAAGGGTGAGGAGGGGAGGAGATAATGGGTTCTGTTTGGAAAGTGTTGTGTTTGAAGCATTGCAGACTAGTCACGAAATTGGAAAGCAGTTGGAAATAGAAGCCTGAATCTCTGAAGAGAGAGATAGAAATGTGTGAGTCATCAGCATTTCATGACCGTTGAAGGTCTGGGAGGGAAAATAGAGTTCCCAGAAAATTCAGAACTTGCTAGAGAAGCAGAGAAGGCGAAACTCTAAGAGGATTCATATTTATAAACTGTTGGAGGAGCAAGGGAAAGGGATTAAGAAAGAATAGCCAAAGAAGAGGAGAAGTAAGAGAGAGTGGTATAATTGAAGGCAAGACTTCCGAGGTCTGGATGTTGGTGTTCTAATGAGTCACTCTAAGCTCTTGTTAAAATCCGGATGCTGATGGGATAGGTCTGGGTGGAATCTGAGATTCTGAATTTGTACCAGCTTCCAGGAGGGGCCCTCAACGCCTGTCCAGGGACCTCCCTTTGCATTATCAAGGGTGAAGTGGAGGCTGAGACAAAATCATAGAATCCAGCAATTAGGAACATGGGGATCTTTGAGGGGTTTCAATGAAAAGGAAAGATGCTGAAGTTAAATAAAAAATTGGGGTGAAGAATAAAAGGGACAGAAGGGAAGTTGAGATAAGGATGGAAATACCTTCTGAAGGCTCAGCTGGTAAGGAGAAGGGAGTAGCTGGAGGAAGTGGCACAGATGGGGAAGGTTTTAGGGGACTGGGGAAAAGTTGAGCCTGTTTGTGCAAAGGGAGGTGAGGCAACAAAGCCACGATCATTCTAGAGGAGAGGGGAAGGCATGTTACCAAAGGTTGGTGATTGGTCCTCGCCCCCTTCTGTGGCTTCAGTACACACCCCAAGTTCATGTGCTGGAAGATTGGTCCCCAGTGTGGTGGCTTTGAAGTGATGGGTCCTTTCACAGTGGGGGTTAGCAGGGAGCAATCGGATCATGGGGCACATCTTGTGGGACTGGATTAGGTGATATGGGAGTCTGGCACTTCCCCCAAATCCCTCTGCAGTGTGCACACACCACTTTCCATCTCAAATGCATGCCACCTTCATGATGGCATCCATCATAGGCCCTCACCAGGGCCTAACAAATGCTAATGCCATGCTATTAAGCCTTCAGAACTATGAGTTAGCACACCTTTTTCTTTATAAAGTATCCAGCCCTGGGTATTTTGATATAAAAACACAAAACTAAAACACCCCCTCATCTCTTTCAAAGATACTTCTTCAGAGACAGAAGGGAAAAAAGGAAGGCTGGCCAATAAAACAGGTAGACTTTTATTTTTTATATACCAGAGATTGAACACAGGGGCACTTAATGACTGAGCCACATTCTAAGCCCTTTTTTATATTTTATTTAGAGTCAAGATCTCACTAAGTTTCATAGGGCCTTGCTAAGTTGCTAAGGCTGGTTTTGTTTTTTGTTTTTTGTTTTTTTTTTTAAATATTTATTTTTTAGGTGTAGATGGACACAACACAATGCCTTTATTTTTATGTGGTGCTGAGGATCGAACCTGGGTCCTGCCCGTGCTAGGTAAGCACTCTCCCACTGAGCCACAATCCCAGCCCCGAACTCATGATCCTCCTGCCTCAGCCTCCTGAGCCCCTGGGATCACAAGCATGTGCCACCACACCCAGCTGAGACAGGTAGAATTTTGAGGAGGCAAGGTAATGAATTTCACAAATAATGTCCTTTAGTATTTTCATAGAAGTGAAAACTGAGGTTATCTCTGAGAACAAAGCAGTTTGGGAGAGTAGGAAAAAATAGTAATATCTTGGAATATCCACTGTAGGAGATGAAGATAAGCTACGCTGCTGATAGGAAAACACAAGATAAGATAGTTATAAGAGAAAGGAAGTAAAAATGAGAAAAATAGCCATCCATCCTATTTATATAATAATCTATTACATATTTAATATTTAACTTTGCATACGAATATCAATTATAGGACTGTAGAGTCTAGAGAATTTTATAATTAGAAGGAATCCTTTATTCTGGAAACAGAACTTCCAAAACCATGGAGTTGGAATTGCACAGGAAATACACTATCAGCTATATTTACACCAAAGGAAGCGGGCCTCACGCAACATCCTTGGCTATAGAGGCTCCCAGCTCTGGGGTTAAACCTCCTGAAGCCCATGGACAAGATTTCCCATGCCTCTTCATTTCATCAAACTCAGTTCAGTTGCTAGCCACACCAACTTCAGTCCATTCTGCTATTTTATAACATAAAAAATCTTCTCAGCCTTTTCTTTTGAAATCAGTTAGAAATAATAGAGTGGCTATGAGATGAAATATTGTATGGGATATATCCTCTTCTCCATCTGGATGAGGACAGTTACTTGGGAAGGGACTTTTATTGGGGGCTCTGTATTATTTGAGTGACCTTCCTTTGCATATGTAGGACCCAAGGACTTTCTCCCTGATTCTGGAAAGAAAGTGAAACAGAAGCATTAGTGTCTGCCTCTCTTGGATCCAGGGCAGGAGTTGATCAAATTGAGTCAAGAGCCCAGGGGTCTCTTGAAAGGAAAGTTCTTGAGACTTCCAATTTATTTTCAAGGAATATTTTTGAATGGCCCTCACCAAGGAATGTAAAAAAGGAAAGATCACAAAGAACCCTCAAAGTCTCAAAACCTACCTAGAATCTGACCACTTCTCACCTCCTCCACCATTAGCACCTTGGTCTGACACCAGCTTCGCTCCTCTGGATTATTGCAATTGCTATTTAATTGCATTTTCTTGTTCCCCCTGCTCATCTCAGGGACCCTGACACTCTCTTCTCAAGACTGCAGCCAGACTAATGTTTTCATAAACTACTCTCTAATTTCCTCCATTCTCATTCTAAGAAAAGGTGTGAGTCCTCACAATGACCCACAGGTTATAAATGATGGGTCTCTCGGCAACTGTTTTATTTCTACTTCATCTCCATCTCCATCTACTCTCTTATATTAATCTGGATCCCCAGAGAAATGGAACCAGTAGAAACAGAAATCAGACTTGCAATGCTCCAAATGAGGATTTTTCAACTCTACCATGGTGCAAGAGGGTACCAACACAACCATCCTGATTTTCACTTTTGTTATAGTATTCATTAATTTACATAAGATATTCAGCACTTATTATTATAAAATGGGTTTTGTTAGATGATCTTGCTCAACTGCAGGCTAATGTAAGCATATTCGAGATAAACAAGGCTAAGCTATGATATTCTATAAATTAGATGTATTAAATGCATTTTCAACTTATGCTATTTTCAACTTACAATAGGTTTATTGAGATGGAACTCCACTCTAAATCAAAGCTCTTTTTATAAGGAGTTGGCTCACACAGTTTGAAACCCAAGAAAGATCCAGAACAGATGTGTTATATTTCCAGTCTGATGCGAAAAGCCTGAGGACCAGAGAGGCCAACAGTGTAAGCTCCAGACTAAGCCCAAGTAAAAGGCAGGAGAAGACCAATATATCAGCTCAAAGACAATCAGGCAGAGACGAGAATACTCCTTTACACCACCTTTTTGTTCAATTCAGGAATTCAACTGACTGGATGAGGCCCACCCACATTGGGAAGAGCAATTTGCTTTGCTAATTTTCCATGAAATTCAAGGAATATGGTTGAAGGCCCTCACAAAGGAATGTAAAAAAAAATGGTCTTCCAATTCAAATATGAACCTCATTCAGAAATAATCTTACCAATATACATAGAATGTCTAACCAATCTGGGTACCCTGTGGCCCAGTCAAGTTGACATGTAAAATTGAGCATCACCCATTTGCATCTCCTCAAACCAGACTTAATCTCCAAATAAAGACTACAAATTTACAGTTCTAAATGTAACTATCCTACACATAACTGAAAACACACTAACTCATTCTCCAAAAGAAGAGATGAAGTTCCCAAGTGATGTTTTCTTTTCTCATTGCTAGCCCATAACTTAATTATATTACATAAAATTAACAATACTCAAATATTATGATAAGTCAATACACTTTATGTTACATGATAGAGGAATAAGAAAGGAAGGGAAAACAAAGACATTTGCTTCATAGGTACGCAAGCATTCATAAAAATGAAGGAGGAAACACTTATGACAATTACAAACTTTATTTCTGAAACAGGTCCTTTGGTCACAGCTGGTATTTATAAATGCCTTCTTCAACTGCCCATTCTATATTCTCATTGCCTTCAGCAATGACCTCAGCTGGTTACAAGTCTTGACCACATGATTCGGCCTAAACCTTCATTCCTGGATGGCAAGGACCATTAGTAAACCTGCCTGAATTGGGTTGTTGTCGTTTTCTGTAGACCTCAGTCAGGTCCTGATGGATAATAATAAGGATGGTAATGCTCAGATGCTCTAAGGAATCTCTTATAGTTCAGACAGACTTTTCCTTATCTCCACTCTGAAACAGTGGTCCAATTCCCCTTGGTCGTTAGGATACGTCACCCCCCTCAGGATAGTAAGTTCCTTATTCTTCTGTGGACTCAGAGGCATGAGGAATCCAGAGAGGCCAGGGGGAGGTCTTAACTTCCAGTTCAATGAGATCATTGTTGTGTCTTTGTTGGAAGCACTCCTTCCTTTAAAACCAAGACATCTAGGACAGCAGAGCGCAAGGTCGTGAGAACAGGAAGCAAAACTTTTCACAAGGGATAATGGTGAGCAGAACCACTCCCATTTCCACCTATTGATTTCTGGCCTAGTGAATCCTAGTTAGGAGAAAAATAGCACCATACACTGGGTGCTCATTCAGAGCATATAAAACCTTCTGGAGAAACTTACCCTAGCTCCGCAAGGTATTGTCATCTACTTGGCTGTGTAACCGTGTCTTCAAAAATCCACTACACCAACTCATTAAAGCCAGTGTCTTCAGGACAGCAGGGAACATGGTAAGACAAATGAATTTCACAGGCATGGGCCCACCACCATACTCTTTTTGCTGTAAACTGGACTTCTTGACCAGAAGCAATGAGGCATAGAGGACTATGTTGGTGATGAAGCACTCTTTAAGCCCACAGATGGTGGTTTAGGTAGAAGCACTGAAGGCAGGGACGGCAAATCTATTTCCAGATCGTCGGTTACAACAAGGACAAAACACTGCTCCTTCCATGATGGAAGCTGTGCAAGCAATGAACCTGCCGTCAGGTTCCTGATCACTTTTGGGCTCAGTGATGGTCTTTGCTGCTGGAAAATTGATCACTCAGCAGTCATGGTGGCCAGGTCAGCCTTGGTCAGTGAAAGTCCCTGTTGCAGAGCCATGTGCAGCCTCCAACCCTTCCACATGGCCACTTGGCTCATGAGCCCATTGGGCAATGGCAGGGGTGGCTAGGTGGAGAGGCTGACTGGTACCACAGAACTGGTCATTTGATCCACTTGGTTATTAAGATCTTCCTCCCTGAGGTCACCCTGGGTTGAACATTCACATGATGCAACAATACCGTCACACTTCCTGCCCATTCCTAGACATCTGTCTATATACCTCCTCATTTCTTGATCACTGATGTTTCAGTCAAGTTCCTGCCAAGTACCTGACTATCCAGCCAAACCATGGGACACAGCCAAAGAATCATTGTGTAATCACACCTCTGGCCATTTCCCCTGCGAAGTGCACAACAAGGTGTACTACCTGACGCTCCGGCCACTGGGAAGATTTCCCTTCACCTCTGTCCTTCAGAGACATCCTGTGGTACTGCAGCTGCCCTCTCTACGTAGTGCCTACCTACCATGCAGAACCACTTATAAACCAGGCCCACGCCTTCTCCTCCTTTGTCGACTGATTATAGGGAACTAACTCCCCATGAGGACATAGGTGCAGGCGGGGAGAAGAACACGGTGCCATAGGGGTAAGAACCATGGGCATTTGGTTTACATAACTTGCTTATACCTCAGGGCCTGCCTGCTCAGACCTGATCTATGGACCACTGCCATTTGATGATGTGGTGTCACTGCACACACCCAACTTTATGGCTTTGCAGAATCACATAATGCAGGGATCGTGATGGGCAGCTCAGGTCCCATGGAATCTTTCTGGCCCATGCTGAAGCATTCAGTCTCTTCTAAGACCAGAAGCTGGTCACAAAAGCATAGCTATTTGAGGACAACAACTAAGCCTCGTTTCAAAATCCTAAAGGCCTGGGCAGTGATTCACCTGTAGGGCCTACCAAAGGCTCCAAACAGCATCCCTGTGTGCTGGTGACACTTCAGGGACCAAGGGGCCTACTGGGTCATATGGCAGGTGGCAGAGCAGCTCGCACAGCTGCTTTGGAACTGTTACAGAACCTTCTATTTTTCTGGGTCCCACTCAAACGAGCAGTTTTTTTCAGGCCACTCAGTAAGTAGCCAGGAACAACACACTCAAATGAGGAATAATATGTCACCTCCAAAAATAAAGAGGTCCAGTATGAGTCAGACCCAGCCAGCACTCTACTTCACCTCCCACCGCCTTCTGTTCACTTTGCAGGAGCCACACTCTGTCCCTGCTGAATCTCCAACAGACCAGGGGTGCTCTAGACTCAGGGCCTGGGCACTCCGTCCCTTCTACCCTTGACGTTCTTTGCTCTATATGCAAGTGGAGCACCCACTCATCTCCTTCGTTTCTTTGCTCCAATGCTGTGCTCCTCCTGAGCCCTGCATCCACAGCCTCCTATTCTTGAAACCCCAGCTTGGCTTTCATCCCCAGAGATCCACCCCTGATTTTATTTTTCTCCCCAACACTTATCACATTCCAAAGAATTATACAATGGACTCTTTTTTGACTTATTGGCGATATCCACTCCACAGAACAAAAGTGCTGGGAATCCAGATTATTGTCTGTTTTGTTCACTTTGGTATTCTCAGTGGAGAGTACCTATATACATTAGGCACTTGATAAATACAACTGTGATTAATATTCACAGGACCCAAGCTCAATGCAAGAGCCTTAGACAAGAATTAGTGCGTGTAGGGGCTTGGAAAGTAGTGGCAAGGAAATTCTAAACGGTGGGACATGGAATGTTCTTCGGAGAACCTGCCCCTCAAATGCTCAGATCCCGCTGATGATTGCTGAGGAGAGAGGGGGCTTAAGGAAGCCAGATCCTCACTTATTCTTTTTCAAGAGGAGCCACAAAATTTTTTTATGTAAAACCAAAATTTTATTACTGAAGACTCGACCCTACCTAGGTCAAGGACAGAAGCCAGAACTTATAGAGTAAGTGGCTGAACCAGAAGTTCCTCCAGATATGGCCAAGGAAGTACTTCCTTGATTCTCTTCATCATAGACAAATTGGCAGCATTAGTACCTGCCCTACTGGAGAACTTCAGCCTGTTGTGTGAGCCCACATAAGCTCCATGGGGACCCCCAAGACCAGCACTCCCATCCCAGGAGTAGAGGACCCTCCTGTCCAGGTAGCTTTCCACTGACACTCTGTATTACAGCCAAAGAAACAGTGGTCCTAGGGATCTGGTTCAAATTTCTGGTTTCACTTACAGGAAATACTTTCTGTCTTCTCTTCATCATATATAAATTGCTAGCATCAGTACTCTTGTGGTTTGGTGCCATTATGAAGTAATATAACGGTCACTTATATTATCAGATAATGGATCTGATAACCAAGAAGTGACTAACAGTGTAGGGTGCGACCCCTGGATAAGCAAATGAGTCAGAGCCAGCCAGGTAGAGCAGGACCACACGGGATTTCACCTTGCTGCTCAGAAAGGCATGCAACTTAACACATGAATTGTTTATTTCTTGAATTTTCCACTTAATAATTTTAGACCACAGTTAACTATACCTTTATACCAAAGAGAAAAAATATATGATTATTTTAGTAGATTCAGGAAAAGCATTTTGAAAACTACAGTATCCATCCATGATTAAAAAAAAAAAAAAACTCTCCCAGTAAACTAGGAAGAGGAGGGAACTTAGCAGTAAAGGGCATCTACAGAAAACTGTTAACAGCATATTTAACGCTCAAAGGTGAACTTCTTCCCCCTAAGGTTGGAAGCAAAGCAAGGCTGTCTGTGTCCTGCTCTTATTTCTTTTCCTCACATTGGAAGTTGCAATGAAGCAAAGAAACATGAGGCATATAAAAGAAATAAAACCATCTCTATTTGCAGACAACATGATTATTCACATGAGAAATGCTGAGAAATCTACAAAAATGCTGCTGAAAATAGGAACTGAGTTTAGCAAACTGCAGGATAGGAAGTCAGTATTTTAAAACATCAATCTTATTTTAATAGTAGCAATGAGCAACTAGAAATTGAAGCTGAATAAACAGTATCATTTATAATAGCACCCAAATAATGACACACTTAGGTATAAAATTAACAAAACATTGGAAGACCTGTATGCTGAAAACTAAAACCCACTCATAAGAGATTGAAAAAGACCAAAATAAGTGGAAAGAGATGTTGTGTTCGTGGGTGAGAACACTCACTATTATCAACATGACCATCCCCCCGCCCCCCTCCCCAGAGTGACTCAACAGAATAATGGTAAAAATCCTAGCAGGCTTTTTGGAATCAGATTCTTAAAATCTCTATACAAAGGCAAAGCAAATAAATAACCAACATAGGAGAATTCACACTGCCTGATTTCAAGACTTGCTAATAAAGCTACAATAATCAAGACATGGTGGTATTGGCAGAAGACACATACATCCATGGAACAGAATGAACAATCTGGAATTAGACCTATTCAAATATGGTCAATTGATTGCTGGCATGGTGTCAAAAGCAAGTTAATGAGGAGGGTTCTTTCATGATACTAAAAAAAAACTAGATGTTTATATGCAGGATAAAATGGATCCCAACCTATACCCCTCACACTGTACAAAAATTAATTCCAAATGTATTACAGACCTAAGCATGAAACATAAAGTAATAAACTTTTAGAGGAACATCTTCATGATCTGAAGTTAGGCGAAGTCCTTAGAAATGTCCTCGAGACCATGGTCTATAAAGGGAAAAACTGATAAGAGGAATTTCATCAAAACCAAGACTCTCATTCTGTGAAAGCCATTGTTAGAAGAAGGAAAAGATAAACCAGAGACTTGGAAAAAATACTTGTAAATCACACATTTAATAATTTACTTGGATCCAAGATATAAAAAATAACTCTCAAAGTCAACAATAAGAATACAAAAAAAAAAATGGGAAAAATTTTAAGCAGATACTTCATCATAGATGATGTAACTATTCAGAAAAAAAAATAAGCACATGAAAATACACCCAGCATTATCAGTCACCATCAGAGATATGTAAATTAAAACCACCCGAGACACTAGTACATACTGCTGTGGTCTGGATTCTGAATGTCTTCCAAAGACCTATATGGTAAAGGCTTAGGTCCCAGGGTGATGGCATTGAGGTGTAGTGGAACCTGAGAGAGAGAGCCTGGTGAGAGGTCCCTAGGTCATGGGGAGGTCCCTCTGGTGGGAATTGTGGCTCCTTTTTTATTTTCTCTTTGCTTTCTGGCTCTGATATTTGGCCTCACTTCAAGCCTAGAGCAATCGGCCTCGCCAATCATAGACTGGAATCTCCAAAACATAGCCAAAATGACACTTCACTCTTTGTAACCAACTTTGTGACTTAGTAATCTCAGGTACTTTGTTATAGTGTTGGAAAGCTGATTGACACACATTAAAATAGCTAACATCTAAAAACAAAACCCAACAAAGCAAGTATTGACAAGAAGGCAGAGCAACTGCAACTCTCATACACTGCCAATAGGAATCAAAAACAACGGTAGCACCACTTTGGAAAACAGTTTGGCATGTGCTCACCGTATGACACAATTGACCTAGGCATTTACCCAAGAAAAATAAAATAGATCCACCAAAACATTTCTGTAAATGTTTATGGTGATGTTATTCATAATTACCAGAAACTGGAAAGAACTCAAATGTCTTTCAACTGGTGAATGGGTAAACAAAGAAATCTGCATGTCAGACTGTAACTCAGCAATTAAAAAGAATGAGCTATTGATTCATACGACTTACACAAATTTCAAATGAATGATGCTAAGTGAAGAAGGTAAGTTGATCAAAAGACTAATTTCCACTTATATGATATTCTAAGAGACAAAACTACAGGGATGGACAGTGGTAAGTGGTCACCAGAGACTAGGGGATGAGGTGAGGTGATAGGGTTTGACCATAATAAGGGAGCAAGAAGGGGTGGGGGTGGGTGGGACTAGAACTCTGATATCCCAAATGTGGTGGTCAAAATTTACAGAACTGTATACTACCCTCACTCCCCAATTTTTTGATATATTTAGATTTAAGAGAAATTTAAAACTTAAATAATATTATATTAACTGAACTTCACTTAAAATTCTAGTTAATTTAATTTTTTAAAAAAATTTTTGGGGGGTAGCAGGGATTGAACTCAGGGGCACTCAACCACTGAGCCACATCCTCAGCCCTATTTTGTATTTTATTTAGAGACAGAGTCTCACTGAGTTGCTTTGTGCCTCACTTTTGCTGAGGCTGGCTTTGAACTTGCGATCCTCTAGCCTCAGCCTCCTGAGCCACTGGGATTACAGCACACCCAGCTTTCAGTTCATTTTATGTCACTTATTCTTTTTATGGGGGCATCCAACTCTGTACACTTCATCCCTTCTGTGTCACCAATGCCTAAACACCCCATGGCTTTTCTACCTCTATTCCTCCTACTCATGATATCCCCTCTATCGAAATGCCTTCCTCAACACCTCCCCTAACCAATCACTGAAAAACTCCAAGGCAACATCCAAATCCTGACTCAGATAACAATTGTTTGATGTCATCTTTCCTGACCTCCTGGCTTTTACCCTATGGCTCTGCTCTCAAGAGCTTAGAGTCCAAGAAAGTTAGATTTCAGTCTAGTTTCTGCCATTAGCTTCATGATCTGGGGCAAGCCACTTGCTCTCTCTGTGCCTCTATTTCCATCCGTAAAATGGAAATAAACAAGTATACCTCATAGGATTGTTGGAATAATGGAGATAAAACAGAAGGGCACCACACACAGAGGAGCAGATTATGAACATGAAGATGTGGTGGTGGTTGATGGTGGGGATGATGGTGATGGTGATCGTGACGGTGATAAGAATTCTTCAGTTAATGTCAGTTTCCCTGATTAATTGGATTATATTTTACAGAGATGACCCTCCCTTGGTGGGCCTGATTTGGGGCACCAACTACATATCAGTGATGCACACACAAGGAAAGTTTCGCTCCTACACTGGTAAGTGTCTTTCTCCCAATGCTTTTCAAGATTTTAGTTTAAGAGATGCAAGAAATGAGGTTAGAAGTATAAGGTGGGCAGACATGCCAAGGCGTGCAACCATGGTGAAGCATCTGGTGCAACAAGGAGCCCTTGGAAGAGGTTAATCAGGCAAGGGACAGGAGTGGTCTTGCATTGTGGGAAGAAGGCCTTTCCATGTTGTGGAGCGAGCGTTAAAGTGAGGATACCAGTCAGGGTTCACATCAATCATTCAGATGAGTGAGAATCTTGGACTGAGGAATTAATAGTGAAGATACACAGAGATAGAAAAAAATTAAGGCATATATTAGTAAGAGATTTGGTGGAATTTGAAGATGGTTGACTATTAATCATTAAAAATATAGGAGAACAATGTAAAGAGGAAGCTTTCTAAAATTAAAACCAGGCTTAAACTACTGGTGCATATTATTACCAGGAAAATACACAGGAGAAAGGTCAAGATCTCATTATTAGGTGAAGACAAATACTTAACATGGGATTTGATACATAGACATCATTATGTAAAAATTGACCACTGGCCTCAAAATCTACTATCAAGTTGTGGTTGAGAGTATGACGGAGACCATTTGTGTTCAAATCTCAATTTACCACTTTCCCACCAATTAGCTATCTGGCAAGTTTCTTCATCTCTATGTGCCTTGAAATAGGGAGATTACCCTGGATTGTCTAGTAGGTCTGGTGTAATCACAAGTGGAAGTGGAAGAGGTCATGGGTGAGTAGAGCCAGAGAGATGCAGCAATTCTGGCTTGACAAAGGGATGAAGGACCCAGGAGCCAAGGAACATGGTGGCCTCCCGAAGCTGGAAAGGCAACGGAATGGATTATCTTCTGGTCCCTCTAGAAAAGACGGCAGCCCTGCTGATACCTTGATTTTATAAGACCCACATTGGACTTCCGACCCCCAGAACTATTAGATAAGTAAGTATACCTGTGCCATTCACTACTCGGTTTCAGTGATTTGTTATAGCAGCCATGGAAAACTAATACACAGGATTAATAAATACAAAATGCTAAAAATCATGCTGGGCCTTGCGTGAAAAAAGGTCAACAACCTATCCTTATTCTATAGTGATGATGACATTGGTGATTGCCTTCTATTTTCTGTCCCTTGTTCTTCTTTATTTCTGTATCAGCTTTGCAGCATCCACAGCTGTGTCTCCAAAACTGACAACTGGACATTAGAGATTCCAAATGAAAAATAAATACTTTCTGGCCCCAAGGAGATCATAGTCCATAGCCAAAGCCACACTTGCCCACAGGTAATTGTGTTACAAAATGCTAAATTCTGATGAAGAGGTCTCAGGGCTTTGATTTCTGGCGTGCCTGCATCATATTTCCCCAGAGCTGCCATGAAGGAAGGTGTGTGGGCTGAGTCAGGATTATTCCTAATTGGTTTACCCAAAATGTGAAGCAAAAGAAAATATCTGTGCTTTCCTGACAGAGGTTTCTCACAGAAGTTTAGTGCCCTGTGGGAGAGCTGAAATCAAAACTCAGTGCCAACCTTAAACTTATTCCAACAAGTGCATGTAGGAGGGTCAGGAAAGATTAAGAAGGGGCAAACTGTGTTAGGTGCCCGGAGATCTGCATTGGACACTTTCAAATATTTATACTTAAGCTCTGTTGCACTGTCTTCTCCCTCAAATGGAGTATAATAAATAAGTAAAATAAAATAAAATAAAATTCATGCATCTTGTATGCTAACAGCAGTGTAGACAATAAATATTTAGAAGGAAAACAGATCAGGTGGGACTAAAACGTCACTGGTGTTTTATAGGGTCCTGAGCTACCTGTGTGGTGGCAAGATTTGCGGAGTGCACATGCGCACACCTAAACACACCCATATTCCTTCCCATACCCATGCGTGCACCCACCCCCACCCCAGGGACCTTCCATACCTCTGCCATCTGCAGCCTGTAGGAAGAGAAGGCAAATCACACGATGAAAGATGCCTTCCACTACTGATGCTTCTGCATTCTTTCAACCACCAATTGGTCATGCTGGGTGCTGTGTTAGTGCCAAAGATAAACAGAGAAACACAGCACTGTCTACCTGCAGGAGCTCCCCAAGAGCAGAAAAACAAAAGAAAGTCAGTGACCACAGCACCAAGAGACCAGGGCTGGAATAGCAGCGAGCTCAGGATTCCAGCAGCTCAGGCTGAAGATGCATCGTAACTGGGAGAGGGTCAGAGTAGCTCCCCAAGGAGGTGAGCTTTGGCCAATCCATGAAGGATGAGAGAGGTTGGGTCATTAGCAATATAGCCACTCACAAGCAGAGGGACATGTACTCCAAAGAAAACCAAGGTCAGCCGCTGATCCCCTTTCCAACCCGAAGTTCCACTCATTAACACCTTCTCATAATAATTTTGTAGCCCACACTACACACAGCTAGCCCAGATCATAATCCTAGTGCTCAGTGTGGGCTACGGAGTGGCAAACACATAAGCACATAAACCTCAGTAGGCTGTGCTGATGGCTCTCACAGTGCGTGCGGCTGGGAGATAGAGGAGAGAGACGGCCTTTGGAGGTGAACCAATCTGAGTAAGAATCCTAGCTCTGCCACTAGTTAGTACTGCAATCTCATACAAGTCGTTTCCGCTTCCTGTTTTAAAAAGGGAAACATAGAAGTCTTGTGAGAAGAAAGCACAATGTATATAGACATAAATTTTATAGGAAGTATTATTAAAATTCAGCAAATGTTGATTGACAACACCGATGGGCCACTGAGGGTCTAGAGTTCTGTGGTGGGGAGAAGACTAGATTCTTGTCCTGATTTATGCCCCCAAGGTGTCTTTAGTGAACCCACCATGGAAGGTTTTATAAGACTCCATCCTCCATCCAGTTTCCACAGTCCCAACAGGAAACTGAGTGGCTGCGGTGACCAGTCACCGCCTTCTCCATCCTTTGGTGAAATCTGTGAGAGTGGTCCTGACTTTCCCGGGGTGTTGTCATAGTTGACTGACCCTCCAGAGACAGCATTTCCCAGTTGGCTCTGGTCCCGGTTCAGTTCCTGACTGTCACAGGGAGTGAGAGATGTCATGCAAATAATGTTTTCATTGTGGAAAGAGCTACTAGGAATACATAGACAGCCAAAGCCTCTCCCCTATGGGAAGAAGGATAAAAAAGCAAAGAGTCACACAGCTCGGGTTTGACCAGAGGTTTGGTTAGAAGTCTGAGAATAAGTATTAAAGAAAAAAAAGGGGGGGTGGAGATAACTATGAAGTTTTGGGTATACTCAAAGTGATAGGAGTGGTACAGCAGGATTTTAAGAAATATTGCCAAGGTCTGTGAATTGGATTTCCCGTAGATTCCAGTAGAGGTTGAAATGGCTTTTAAGAAATATTAGTTGTTAAACTGTATTTCATTCTTGTGATACTAAGCAAAGACTAGGCCACGGGCGCCCCAGTCATCTCTGAGTAATACATCTTAAGGGAATTAGTACATAAAAAAGCAATAATCAAAAAATAGTGTACAGTACAATTTACTTCATATGAATTACTAACATTTATTCCAAACTTTTAGGTAGTTTCGAAGACCTTGGGCTCTAGAACTATATTGCCTGGGTCCCAGTGCTTACTAGCTAGGTAATCCATGAAAGTCATTTAATTTCTTTGAGCCTCTATCTCATCATTCAGTGAGGGGATAATAAGAACACCTGCCACATAGAGTCAGAATGCAGAATACATGAGATGACATATGCAAAGCTCCTAGCCCAGGCCCTGATACACAGTAAGCACTTAGCACATGTTAGTTTTTATTATTGGTATCTGATTGTCATCATACTACCACAGTCTACATAAACACAGGACCCTATAACTTTCTTCAGTTTCTTGCTAACTGACGGAGCCCAAGCTTTGTCCCCTATGACAGCATCAACTGTCCTTTTAGACCTACTTCAAACCTCATTTTTCCCCCCAAGCACCTTATCAATATTTTCTAAACCACATCATCAGGATCGATCCTTCCCAGCAGACATTATTCATCTTGCTTCTCCAACAGACTGGAAATTCCTTTAATGGCATGAGAATCATACTTTCGAGGCTCCTCTCCCAGCCCCAAGCCGTGGAATGTTCTTTGGTTGAGTAGAATGAACACAGTTGGGTGAATCACCTTGTCGACATTTAGCTTTCATGTTAATATCTGTCTCACTGATGACTCCAGCTCATCCTTATCTATCCTAAGGTCAAACCCCAAGAAATGAGCAGAATCTACCATCCAGAAAGTTCTAAAATGCCACGACAGTGAATGCGTGCTTACATCTGTAACCACAGTTCATCCAAAATGCCCTGAGCTTCCTAGACAGACAGGCTTTCAGAGAAACACAGACAGTGCATGCATTAGAAAAAGCATAGTTAGAAGGTAGAAAATGTGTCCTTAACGTCTCCTCTACCACCTCCCGTTTCTAATGATGGGCAGATCACTTACCATCTCCGAGCCTTTCTTTCATTAGCTCCAAGATGGATCTGATAGAAAATGCCTGCCGTGCAGTCTTATTGGCCAGACAAGAAGATGTAACGTGTGGGGAAGTTCTTTGAAATGGTAAATAGGCCACTTTAACCAATATGTGGTTCCTATTACCACATTTAGGAATCTGCCAAAGAGAAAACCTTAGAGAAAGAGGCCCAGGCCTTAGACCTTGCAGCCCAGGTTCAGCCTAATTAACATTCACCCAGAGAGACCAGAGGAATCCAAAGGATAAGGTATCAGGGAAGCTGGTGGGTAAGGAGAAAGAAAATTCTAATCATTTGCTAATAACCAAGGGCCCCTGCTTAAGAACACACAAGCAGATGATGAAGCACGGTGACCTGGGACCAGCTGGGGCCACTTGGGAACAAAAGCAGTTAACAAGGCTGCTTTCAGCTCTGTAGCTCACCAGGGCCTGCTGGGACCTGGGGCTGCTGGAACAAAAGATCTGGGGTCCTGCTTTGAGACCCAGCCTCACTGTCAAATGTCAACTCATCAATACCAAGGGGGCAGAAAGGAGCCGAAGGCTGAGGGCCTTTGTTTCTTTGTTTTTTAATTAATCAGTCTTTTGTTCACTCATGTAAGCAGTAAAGAAATCTCTTCTGCCATCCTTTCAAGATCTGACTCTCCCACATATGCACACATTAGTGAAAATAAAATCTGTGGTTCTGGCACATTGCCGTGGTCACATGGTCAAGTGGGTCTTTGAAGGGCTGCTTTTTTTTTTTAACAAGTATTTATCGAGTGACTGCTATTCATTCAACAAACATGTCATGAGTGCCACTGAACCTTTGGTCCTGTGCTTGGTGTTAGGGATACAAAGATAAATAGAATCCAGACCTGGAACTCAAAAAGTTCAATAAGGGAGGTTAGAGATCAAGATCAGTTAACACAGTGGCCTGGTAGAAAAGCTAATGGCCCCAAGAGACATCTGGGATGAGGGAGGAGAAAGAGAACAATTCTCTGGGGCAGAAATCAGGGAAGGTTTTATCTCATGGCGGTACTTGAGGGATGGACAATTTGGGAATACATTCCTCTGCATGGTTTCTCCATCATTAGAGCAAATGAGTGTAGCACGTACGCTTCTCAGCGCAAGCAAACGACGTCACCCATGGCCCACACGATGCTCTATGATGGAGATCCTCTGATAGCTCATTTTGCCAGTGTTCCAGAACAGGAAGGCCAGAGCAAGTGCTGAAACGGGTTGAGGCAGGGAGAGGCCAAGACACGAGCAACTTATTTCACAAAGCTTGATTGTGGCTTTTTGGAATGGGGGGACAAGGGCAGAGCTGGAATTTGGAAGTGGAGGCCTTGATCCTTGGTGACCCTGTGCACACGCTGCAGACCTGCCCTCGGGTGCACTTTTGTGGCTCTGAGGGCAGGATTTGGACTTTAGATAATAATTGCATGGATTTGCTTAGTAAACACAGGGTAACCATCGGATGATTACATGTTCTTACAGAGATGGGGCTCAGTAATTACCTTCAGTGGCCCCAGAGTATTATTTAACACATATTCTGGTTTATAAGACAAAAATAATGATGAATTTGCTTGGTAATTACACAGAACTTCCCCCACTATGTATCCTGCCAGCGGCAGATACTCATCCCCTTATTAGGGGCTAACTGTTGCTCTGGTAAATAAGAAGTTCTTCTTATCACCAGTCTCTAGGCACATAGAGCATTATTAAAACACCATTAGGGACACCATTTCTATGACAGGAGCCATAGAAAGGAACCAATTCTGACCCACACCTCTGCTCACTGTGAGCTCACCCTCCTTGATGAGACTTAGCAGAAGAATCGAGCCCCGCCCTGACGCAGGTGACGGAAGGAGAGTCGTGCTGGTCGCAATATGAGGATGGTTCTTTAAATCATCCAAACGGTTGGGCCCAGTTTAGGAGGAGCCCCAGCTCTGGCGCCACTACCCTGTGGTGGGCTGGGTCAGCATATGGACTGCCAGGGCAAACCGCAGCCTTGTGATAGGTCTCTCTGGCAGAATCCTCAAGAATCCTCCCAGGATGGAGCCTGAGAGTCTTATGGAGGGCATGGAGCTTTGGGGAGAGGGGTACCCTGGCTCTTGGGCCATTTGGGATACACATGGAGGAGGAACGCACACACGTCCATCAAATAGCAAACTAGGGAAAGGCGAGCCCAGAACCAGCCCGTTTGTCCTTGACAAGGGGCCTCGGGAAAGCTGCCTAACATATTCAGTCTGGAAGGCAGTAATTTGGGGGGAAGGGGCATGGCTGTTCAAACTGCCCTTGGCTCAGCCACTGGCATCAGAAGAAATCAATTCTTTGTAATCAATAGGGGCCCTAAAGAGTCTGGTCAACCATTATGGTTTGCTCCAGGGAGTGGGCCTCATTACCGGTCCATTTCATTCCAACCCTCCCCACTGCTGGACAGAACAATTCAACACCAAATACAGACTCAGTTCCAAATCCCACTGCCAAGGCAAGTGGCCAGTTCCAATGGCCTGTTTCTTCTATAATGAACTCCAGGACTCTGACTTTGGCTTTGGAAGTGGCTTGAGTTACCATGGAAGCCCACGGGGAGTCTCTGGGAAAAGTCAAGGGTTCAAGTCAGAAGACATGGTCAAATCCTAGCCCCTCCCTGACTACGTGATCTTTGGTCTCACCTCTCTGAACTTGTTTCTTCATTTGCAAACCAATCTGAAATACAACACATTCCATTAGGCCAGAAGTCACCTCTGTTTTATCTGTCACTAAAGTCCCTGCACCCAGACCAATGCCTGCTGCCTACTAAATCTATAATCAGCATTTTAAATAGCTTAGCATAGGAGAAATGCATCACACACTTAACTTTCATGAAAGTTAAATTCATTTGCACTCAGAAAAAAAAAGAGAGAGAGAGAAAACAAAATAACAATATAAAATAACTACTTAAATAGTACAGAAGATTTTTCTGGCCAGTCCACTCAATGCATCTGTGCCCCCCGAGTGATACTAAAAGCAAAGATGTGGAGCTGCTCTTCTCTACCTTCCTGGCTGTGAGACTATTGCTGTATCAAATGCACAAATCACTGCACTGTGTATACTCTCACTAAATAATATGTAATATGTTTTGATATCCACTCCACACAATTTGCAAATATAACTCATTTGCTTATGTGTTTTTTTAAAATAAACTTTTATTCACTTTTTTTGATGGGGGAAAGAGACAACCTTAATGTTGTCTTATCATCGAATCATAAATTTGAACCTATGGGATATGCCACCTTAGCTATTGCACCCACTAAAACACAATTTAAAATGAAGTGATCTCCCTTCCGTTCCCTCTGTTTGGTGCTGAAAGTACAGAGCTCCTGGCAAGAGCCTTACATGTTTCCATATCAGAATCAGAGAGAAAACATGGAAAAGACAGTACTCTACTCTTTGCTGAGTTAATGTTGCCCTAAGGATGACGGAGTCCTGTCATTACCGTATATTTTCCTGGTACGTGGAAAAGAAACGTGTTTATGTCTAGGTTTTAGAGAACTTCCTGGATACAAGTGTAACTTTGAAAATTCCACTTTAGGATGATTTGTAGGAATTCCCAAGGAAATTTTTGCCTTGGACTTCACCTTGAGAAGCTTGCCCTGTGGCATTAGGGCTCCTTCTCAGGGTGGTTGAAAGCATTGTGAATGAGAAGCACTAGTCAAAAATAGCTGTCATCCTGCTCAACCTGTACACCTGTCCTTGGGGTTCAGCTACTCAGTTTGGTCAAGGTCAAGAGACTTCATTACAACCCAGACCTCTTGGGTCCCACCTTGAATGCCGCATCTGTGTTACAGTTTAACCCAATGAAAACTTGAGGAGGTTTTAGGAACTCAGCAACGCACTAGCCTCACAGTATGGTGTAAGGGAGATAATAAGGCCCAGCACTGGCCACCAATAGTTCCAGGGTTTACACAAACCCAATAAGCATCAAGCTATCCCAAAAGCATGGTAAATCTTGGCATCCTACATGATGCTGGAGACTGAGGAGCTTGAGTGAAGGGGCACTCACACACAGTTTGAATCAGCCCCTGTCCTTACCACTGAGGCTTATTTTGTTCCTGTCCTAAACCACCATTAACTGCTGGAACTTTTTTTTTTTTTTACCCCAATTCAAAGATGACTTGTGTCCATATTTTTTTCACTGGGTTTCAAAGGAGGGAAGAAAATGCAGTGTAATTCCCACCCATATCCCACCTCATGGCATGCCCAGCACAGCAAGACCCTCGAGACACAATGGTGAGAGGCAGCAGCTACATACAATCTCACATGCAGCTATAAAGTGTTAGGAAAATGAGAGAGGGGATCGTGGGCCAGAATTACCAGGAGAGCCTCCATGGGAAGGTCAGAGCTACAGAAAGGCCTAAGAATGAATCTGACCCTGAGAAGCAGGCGATGGATTATGCCTGTTGGTTTTGCCCTGTCTCGTACCCAACAACCTTGTTCTTATAATAGGATCCTGATTTCCTTCTGGCCTCAAGAGGGAGGAGGAGACCCAGGCCCAGAAAATAATAGAATCCCATCCCCTTAACTCCAATAGGAGTACATGTGTGAGCATGTACGCATTCCAAGATGGCCTAAGAAGGCCCCCCTGCAGGACTAAGGGAAAAGAAGCAACCTCCTTCCAAAGAAAAAGATGTAAGCCTAGAGCTACTAAGACCAGCCCCTCCTGTGCCTACCTGAGACTGGAGAGGATGTAGAAGGAAACAGAGTCTAGACATGGAAAAATAGTCTAACACCAGGTCCTGGAAAAATTATTTGGTCTCCTGAATCCAGCTCTACCTACCTTAAAGTTAAAAGACCTTGGATTTGAAGTCACCTTACTCAATAATTTTTTATATAATAATTTTTCCCTTAAAGCCAGTTGGAGTTGGGCTTCTCTCCTTGGCAGTGGGAAGAGTCCTAACAAATTAGATGGTCATTTAAGAGAGGCAGGAGCAGCTGAACAGGGATGGAAAATAGGCAAAGATATTGGGGCTTGCACTTAAACTTCTGAAGACCAAAATTCAGAGCTGAATGTGGGGAAATGCATGCCTAGACCCAAAGGCATCTCCTGAACTGGCTGGTCCACTTGCCATTCTCCTCGTTCAGGGAACCCCCTCCACAGGCCAGATGCTGCACATCTGTGGTGAGCACTGTTCCTTTTAAGAATCGTGCAGATTCTTCTCTGGGCAAGCCACACATTCTCCTTAACTGTGGTCAGGAGGGGCCCGTTGCTCCTTCAGAGGAGTTTCAGCTAACAGACTGCTCTGGGGCATGTCTTTCAGGGAATCTGATTCATCCTCTCCTTCAGCTGGCTGTGGGGAATGCACACCTGTGTCCCAGGATGACTTCAGAGAGAGGGAAACAAAAGATGGCCTTGGGCCCCAGCTGCCTAGACAGACACTCTGGCAGCGGGACGACACGAGCCCAGCCCTGCGTGGTGGGCAGTCGGACGTGGGGTCGTTCCTGTTCAGCTCCTGGGAACCCCCACAAAGGGCTTTTCCCCTGAGTCCTGTCCAAACAGACAGCTCGGGTTGGGGGAGTTGGACATCTGGGCTTGATTTGATCCCCCTCTTCTCCTCCTCTCAGCGGTCCACGCACTGCATTCTTCAGCTGTTGCAGAATGCAAGTTGCTCAAAGATGGTTTGATGGCGGGGGCCCAACAGGGACAGAGGTGCAGTCACATCGTGTCCACATGTGACCAATGAGGATTCTGCTATCTGTGCTTCATGACACAGAGGAAAAATAGAGATGAAAGGAAACTACAGACTTCACCTCCATCCCACTCACAGGGCTGATACCCCCTAGCGAGTAGGAGATGGCACATGTGAATCTCTGGTCCTCACGGGGTGTCCATTCCTGCCACAGGAACAAGCAATACCAGAAGGTCAGTGACGTAACGTACCAAAGGCTGGTTTCTTGCCTGGTGTCTCAGTGTGACATGAATTCCGAGGTTCTCCTTGGTGGCTGTCCTTTAAGCAGTGATTCAAGGGTCCGGATCCTCCATGTCTGATAGTGTCCTATTGAACAGCATGGAAGTGAATGAGAGCTGCCACCCAGAAGCAGACCCCGAGACAGAGATTGGCATACAGGACACTGATTTGAGATTGTTCTTGGGAATCATAGATATGGGATGGAGGCAAGCGTACAAGATTGGGTCAAGGGGAGAAGTGGAGCTGAGATGCCGTACCATCTCCACCCACTCCTACCACCAAGGTAGTGATGCTGTCAGATCCTGTGTCAATCATTCTTTGGAGACAAAGGAGGACATTCCAGCAGCACTCACAGCAGATGAGGAAATAAGTTCATTGCTAAAGGTAGACCTGGGGGGTCATCACAGCCTCTATCACAAAGGGAATGGAGCAGAGGCTGGTAAACTTGTAATGACTAGTTTAGGCTTTGCAGGTTATACCACCTCAGCCAAGGCTATTCATCTCTGCTGTGGCAGCCTGAGAGGCACTACCTGAGCAAGGGAGCAAGATTACATTCCAATAAAACTTTATTTACAAAAATAGGCAGCGGGCCACAATTTGCTGACCCCTGGATTAGAGGGTCACAGAAACAAGCCTAGAAGTGATTTTGATCATTCCTGTCCACATTCCACTAGGCAGATTCCAATCACATGGCCCCAACTTTATTGTGAAAGGCAAGAAATGGAACATTTCTGTGAGTCTCGAGAGAAAATAAATGGAATTTGTGAGCGTCCATGAACTCTGCACCTACAGCCCCAGGTAGTCGATCTCATGTCCTTCTGGTTTCTCAGTGCCCCCATCTCTAAACAGATCAGTAGTGCCTACTTTGTGTGGTTTTCACAAGGATGAAAGTGCTGCAATATATTTCAGCACTTAGCAGTCAGCGCGTGGTAAGCTCTCAATAAATAGCAAAGACTGCCAGTGTTTCAGTAAGAATTACTCTTTACTTTTTACTGCCTATGCAAGTGGCAGCCTCTCCCAACCTTGATTACAGCCTCTCTAAGAATGTGGATAATCAGATGGCCCCCCCAGCACGTGGGCTTGGCATGCATAAAGGTTTCCGTGACACTTATAATTAAAAATAAATAGAAAATCAGAGTAATACTTAACCTGACAGGGCTGTTGGGAGAATAAGGTTGATGGCAATGAACATGGGTTGAGGCGGTGCCTCAGGTCCCAGGAAGACAAGCACAGATAAGATATTGTGTCAGTTATCTACTGTCCCAGAGCTTAGTGACTTAAAACAACAATTTTACTTTCCACAGCTCTGTGGGTGGGCCAGGTGATTCTTCTGCTCACCTGGTCTCGTGCAAACAGCTGCACTTACCTGGTGGCCAAGGAGTGGGCTCATCTGGGACAGCTGGCCAGGCTGCATTCCATGGGAGCAAACACCTCCTGAGCCTCTGAGTGTATCATGATTGTCGATATCTCACTGGCCAGAGCATGTCGCATGGCCAAGTTCAGAGTCAACATGAAAGGACACACAAGGACACAAATATGTAGAGGAGGATCCATGTAAAGACAGCCCTGTGACAATTTACCATAAGTACCTCATATTTCCTGAAAAAAAGCTGCTCTGAACTCTTCACCTTGCCCCCACCAGAGTGACCACTCTCCGTGGGCCCCCTCTATCCTAAGGAGGCATTTACAGGACTGCCTGGTGCTTACCCACAGTGCATCTGTCTAACTTCCCACTCAGCATCAGACATCAATGGACCCACCTTACATCATTAGATCATTCCTGTCCACACCCATTGGCTAGAATCCAGTCACATGGCCACAATTCAACTGCAAAGAAAGCTGGGGAATATAACTCTCCTGCAAGTCCCAGAATTCAAAGAGACCCTTCATGTCATTTCTGTCCCTCACACTCTGAGAAGGTCACAACGGGCTTCTACTCTGCCCTTTAGCATGATTTGGCTGGGACTGTAGTGATAATGGAAAATGGTGGAGTCCATTGGCTACTGACCAGGCCTGGCATAGAATGGGCCAAGAGCAGCCAGATACAGCAAGGTCCCAAAGTCCTCGTCATGAGCCCCTCAAATGGACACTGGGTGCTATAGTCCTCTAGAGCACAGTTCCACTTATCCTCTGAGGGGACGATAGAGAGAGAAAATTGTCTTGTTTTTCTAGCAAGGTACATTTGTGGCTTGATCTTCTTCATTGCCAAGAGTCAACTAGGATTTATCTCCCCTCACCACACAGAAGCTGAGGCCACATTTCTTGTTCCTTGGGTGTGACCATTAAGTCTCCAGGAAGTGAGGCTCATGGGCTCTCCCCTGGCCCATGCCCTCCCTCTCCAGTCTCCCCTTAAGCCCTTCCCTAGATGTACCTCTGCTTTTTTCTGGACATGTCCATCCTCTTTATGGAATGGGGAGGAGAAAGGTTCTCACGTGGTGATAGAATTGAAATCTATAAAGACCATTAAGAGGTCGTCATAGGACTAATAATACTCAAGCCAATAAAACTCAGGGGACAGACAGGAGATGTTTAATTGGTAGCATCAACAGGACTTGGGTGATATGGGGCTCCTGATCCATTTGCTTGACCCACTACCCAAAGCCAGCTCCATAATTTAAATGGTCCAGTGCAAAATGAAAAGGTAGAACTTCTTGTTAAAGATCAGAGGAGAAATGACACTAAAGGTAATAAAATGTAAGTCTTTTCCTTTCTTCCAGTTTCCTCTGAGATCTTTCATGTATTTATTTGATAATGTCATTCTAAGTAAAGAAAATGTTAAATTATCATTGTAAATTTTGCCATTCATCGTTACATTGTGCAGTGTTAGTTTGAAAATGCAAAAATAAGAGAATTTAGCTCATATGCATAATCGCCAGGATTATGCCATTCGTATTTCCTAGCTCTTCTATGCATATATTTTTCATTCATACCAGAACAATAGAAATGGAGCACAAAACTAACTCCATTGTTTCTACTTCATTTCTTTACACACACACACACACACACACACACACACACACACATCTACCAAGGCTCTCAACCTTTGCTTAGTAATGAATAAAGAAGGAATGTAAGGAAAAGAACCTATGGATTGCCCTTTGTTTCTCTTCTATACTTTCATTTTCAGCTCAAAGATCAAATCGGTAAGAATTTCAAGATGGCCACAGGAGAACATTAAGCCAAATGTAAGGCTCTGCACATGCCCATGAAGCAGAAATAGTTATTTACATTTTCATTCGACATGTGTTCCAAGTGATATCTTCTACAGAGATGCAGCCACATCAATGTTTATACCAGCACAATTCACAATAGCTAAGCTAGGGAGCAGACCTAGGTGCCCTTCAACAGGTGGATGGATAAAGAAATCGCGGTGTATGTACACAGTGGAATATTACTCAGCCATTTAAAAGAATGACTTTATGACATTTGCCAGTAAATAGAGGGGTCTAGAGACTATTACACTAAGTGAAATAAGCCAGTCACCAAAAACGAAATGTTGAATATTTTCACTGATATGCAGAAGCTAATCACAATAAGGAGGAAGGGAAGAATAGAAGTTCAGGGATTAGACAATGAGAAATGAAGGGAAGTGAGGAGGAATACAAAAATGAAGAAGAGTGGAATGAATCTGACATAACTGTCCTAGGTACATATGTGAATCCACAGTGAATCCCACCATCATGTATGTGCACAAAAATGGGGTCCTAGTTAGAATAAGATATATTCCAGACTTTTATAAAACTACATGAAAATGGATTCTATTGTCATATATACCTAAAAAGAACCAATAAAAAATTTTTTAAATAATAAATGTGTTGCTAGGTTATTACTTTTAAAAGGTAACATGTAAAACAGGTAAGGTAAGTCACTTGTTGCCAGACGCCTACTTAACATTTTGATGTGCTCCATTCCATCTGTGAGTTTCTGTGCACTTCTTTCAAAAATTGTATCTATTTTTACCTTTTGTTGCCTGTGTTTTTTTTTTGTTGTCCTAGCCAATAAATCACTACCAGATCCAAAAAGGAAAAAAAAGTGATGTTTTGATCAACCTACAACCACCACCATGAGACATTCTCATGGTTCCACTGCCCACCTCTTGCTAGAGGGATACACCCAGTGCTTGTGTTGGACACCTCTTGTCCCTACCACCCACCCTCCCCTCTAACACACGAAATCTACCGCCAAGTCCCATTGATTCGTACCTCCAATACAGTTCCCCAGGCTGCTCATTTTTATTTATCTCCACGAGCCCTATGGAGGCCACCATCAACTCTTGTGTAGACAATTATAAGAACCTCTTAATTGTTCTATTTCCCCTCAGGAATCCATTCTCCACATGCTTCGCAGGATTATCACACCAAAATGTAAGCTGACTCCCTTAAATCCTTGCGATCAAAATCCCTTCATAAATCCCCAGCAACTTGGGAGGCTGAGTCAAGAGGATCTCGAGTTCAAAAACAGCCTCAGAAACTTTGTAAGACTCTCCAAAACTTTACAAGACTCTGTCTCTAAATAAAAATGATTTTAAAAAAGGAATGGAGATGCAGCTCAGTGGTTAAGCATCCCTGGGTTCAATGCCCAGTCCCTCCGCCCCCCCAAAAAAAAAATTCCTCCATTAACTGCCTCCTTCAGACCTCTCTACTTGAACAGAGAGATCTCCTTCCTGGAGTACCCAGTACAAAGCAGGCCTCCTTGCACCCCCTCAGCTTTACCATGCATATCACCACCTACAAAGATATTTGTGTTTTGGAAGTGAAATTCAAAGAAAACAAGAATATTTATTTCATTCATTCAGAGAAGGCCAGGAGGATAAGTAGGTTAAATTAGTCCTTCTCACTTCTCTTTTGATGTTCCCCCAGGTCGCCTCTTTGCTCCTTATTGTGAAATCATTTTTTCAGTAATAATCTGACCGAGGATTTGAAATCTTCCTCCCTGTCATCCCCCTGGTCCATGCTGGGTGGGTAACACTGGCCATCTGGCCATAACTGGCATCATCTGGGTGGTCCAAGCCATGGTGAAGCCATTTTACTAGAATCTGTTGAGACCATTTACAGAGCTTTCTCTAACAGAGCTTTCCAGATCATGCCATTAGTGGGTCAACCAGTGCTTTTAAAAGCGATATAAAATACAAAGAAATAGAACATATCCGAATTCATTGTAGGCAGTAAGGGTAAACCATGGCCTTTCCAAACTTTTGTTCCAGTGACATTTATAGGAATACATAGACCACAGTCGAATACGTTTAAGAACATTTCCCTGGGAGGATTTCAGCTGATCTGCCCCTTCATTCTCTTCTACTCCCTAGGAAATGACTCTTTGGAACAGACCAAGTTGGAAGGTCAGTCGTGTCAATTGGATTCTTTCCTTTAATTTTGTTTGGTTTTTGTGTTTTCAAGCAATGTCATAAATGCATGCCAAGCTAAAATATAGAATATTTTTCTTACTTTCCTCTCCATCACTACCCTATCCTCCTTCTATCCATGAATAGATCCATGAATATGGAGCAGATGAAATCACAACAGGCTAGTATACAGCACTGGTACAGAATGGAGAAGGATTCGCCACTCATCCACCTCAATGTGGATTCTTCAATCCACTTTTCTTGGGTAGGCCTGAACAATGACTGCTCGTAACCCTTGAACTGCCTCTCTGAGATACAAAATGATGAGACCTCCCATCCATCCATGAACAGAGGAACCCACATCTTCAGACCTCTGTGCCACACATGTGGGTTCACAGGTTGCCTGGGGAAAGCCGGGCCCTGCTCAGCAAGCTAAGCAAATTCTTGGGCTTCCAGCTACAATTCAAAGAGCTAGCAGCTCCCCCCTGCACCCTGGCCCATCCATGGAAAGTTGCAGCTCTGCGGTCAGTGCATAGGCTGCTGGACCCATGTCCAGTGGCCTGTGAGCCACGCCTTGAGCGCTTCACTGTGGGAGGTCAGTTTCCTCTTTCCCTAAGAATCCAGCCTGGCCTTTCCCAGTCCCTCCTCTCCCGTAGGAGCCAGCTGTTTCCTGCAGCTGTGTGCTGGGAGGGAGCACCAGGCTGGAGACCCAGCTCCAGACCTGTTTCCAACAGCCTCCAGCTTGGCTCAGTGACAAGTCTTGGGTCGTCTCCGTGCTCCATCTCTTCACCTTCCTCAACTTTCCCTCCAGGTCTGTGGAGAGGATCAGGTGGCCTCAAAGGTGGTGGTGGCCTGGCAGGCCACTCTTCCTGGTGGGAGGGTGGTGGGAGGCGGGAGCTGAGTGTGAAGGAGGGGCCGGGCAGAGGCTCAAATGCAACGCTGACCCAGTGATACCTTCGTTGTACTTGGCCCTTGGCCCACCCACAACTTTCCCAGCAATCTTGCCACTGCCGCACCTTAAAATCACCCAGCAAGAAAATGGGGAAGCGATCTCTCTTAGCAGAGGCCTCCGGTCCTCCCTCTGAAACCAGAGCTCCAGGGAGACCGTGGAGCAGGCAGTGACGCACTGTTTAGTCTGTGGCACTCCGTGTGCATCTGAGGACTTGGGAGGGTCCAACCAGCTCAGCTTCCAGGGCCTCTCACCCCAGTCTGTTTGGGGATGAAGGGTGCTGGAAGGCCCCTGAGCCTGGAGCGAGCTGCTGGTCCAACGTGAGGCGGGGCAGAGGCTGGGAAAGGCTGTCTGTCCTGAGCATGCACGTCAGGGACAGCTGTGAAGTCCTGGGATGGGCTGGGGTCAGCCAGGATGGCCATGCAGGCAGACGCTTCTGGAACCCACACAAGATAGTTTGGCAATAAGGAATCCCCATGGGATCCCTGGAGGGGAATATCAACAACATGGGGTCTCCCCAGGCCAGCAGAAGCTCTGGTCAGACCCCCCACCTCACACCCAGGGCAGCCAGAGATGAGACTCCAAGTCTCAACCCCTCCAAAAGTGGGAAGCAGATCACCAGGAACATCTGCTCCTCTTCAGGGGAGTCAAGTGGTGTGTTCCCTTCTCCTTCCTGCTCGGGGCTCCCCTCCTCGACCCCTCTCTCCTGCTGATGTGTGTAAAAATCAGATGTGATGCCAGGGATCATAAACCAAATCCCAGAGACAACCAGACAGGTTTGATGTGTGCTTCCCATGATACCCGGAGGGCCTGTCTGCCAGGGAGATGTCCCTGGAATGAATGAGGGAGGGAGGGAGGGAGAGGCAGAGGTGTGGAAGGAATCCAGGGAGTGAGGATCAGCCGCCACCTTGGCAGTCCCCGGCTTCATGCCAACTGAGGAATTTGAATTTTCCCCTTTCTTACCCCGGAACTCCTGGGCCCCGGGCCTGTGCCTTCCACCTGTACCTTATTTCATACAATGCTCAACAAGTCATAAATAATGGTAAAAGAAAGACTATCTAGTGGATGCTAAACAGCTCCGTAAATCAGGCTAATGGGTCATCTTCCTCCTCCAACTATAGGGACCAGGAAAAGCAGCTGTTCCCTGCTGGCTACTAGCAACTCAGGCTGTGCCTTTGACCAAAATTCAAGCCAAAGAGGTCTCCATAACTATTCTCTGCTAATGTGGTGGCAAAGTCAAGCTATTCTGTCAGGTTTTGCCTTTTCTCTCCCAGACACTTAATTCATCTAGTCACATCAGCCCCTATAGTTCAGAGGGCGACCCAAACACTGGATAATTGAAATGCCTTCCAAGGCATGCCCTGTTGATTCAGACTAAAATGCAAAAAGACAGCCATGACTTGAAAAAAAGATCCAGCGCTTATTGCTCCAGGCATGGGGGAAATAAGTCCAGGAACAAAATACTGAGTGTCACAGTGAGAGAGAAGATACCCAATCCCCTTTCCTCATAGCACGTCATTTCACACCAGCTGGCATGGAGTATGTGTTTTATGTGAATCTCCTGGCTCCCCCACCAGAAAACAAGCCCCATGAGAACAGAGACTTGACTTTCAGGGCTGAGGACTCCCACCGTACCCGCCAGTGCCTGGCACACAGCAGGTGTTCCATGAATATCTTATTCAATGATGGATAATTGAAGGAATCTCTCTGATCGGATCAGATCATGGAATGGTTAAGTGAAATGTCTAACCATGTGGACACACAGGCACAGACAGGCATACATAGCCCCAGGCCAAGGGGACAGTCAGCCAACATGGTCAGGAGAATGTTCACCTGAGAATAATGGCTGAAGTCATGCTCTTCTGTGCCAGGAACTGGGCTGTGCCCCTGTGAGCCTTGTCTCAGTCAGTGCTTGTCATGCCTGGTCCCACTTTGAAGGTGATGGAACTTTCATGCAGATTTAAGAGATGAGGTGAAGTCAGGAGTTAGGGAAGAACAGAGCCAGGACTTGAGATCAGATCCACCTGCCTGCAAAGTCTGTGATAGTGTCTCAAAGTCACTGTTCCATTTGTGCCTTCATTCATGAAACAAGACACTGTCATATAATTCTTTGACTTCTCGTCCAACACCACCATTCCTAATTTAAGGGACTATATCCTTCTAAGCAGAACTATGAGCTGCACAACCTATACACACAGCAAACACACATGTATCCAGTTAGTCACTTCATATAACTATGGAAAACAGAACCACACGGTGGTGTTCAAAGAAAACTTAAGACAGAGTGTCAAAGTGGCCCTACGGCTGGAAAGCTCTCTTTCAAAGGACCACTTCTTATTGCTCTTTATATATCTTCAATTGTTCATGACATTCTTTGCATCATGCTTTCTGCATGAACTAAGAAAAATTTTGTTCATAACTGGGGGTGTCATTGGATAGCCTTGAGATATATTGCTGTGATTTTAATGTCCTCTGGTAACTCATGTTGAAATATCATTGCCACAGTAATGGTATTGGGAGGGGAAACCCTTAAAAGGTGAATAGGCCACCAAGGCACTGTGCTCAGGAATGAATTCATGTGGCTCTCAAGGGAGTGGGTGATTATTGTGGCAGGGGGTTCTGATAAAAAGGATGAGTTCAGCCCAATGTGCTCTCTCTGCCTCACACGGGCTCACTTGCCCTTGCTCCAAGTTACAGTGCAGCATGAAGGCCTGACTGGATGCTCTTGGACATACCGATCTCCAGAACCATGAGCCAGATAAACCTTCATTCTTTATAAATTGCCCACACTGTGGTTATTATGTTACAGCAACAAAAAATAGACTAAAATATTTTATATGAACTTTTGAAATTTTTTATAGGTAAATACCTAGTATAATATCTACCACACAGAAAATACCCCCAAACTCCATGGGATAAATCATTCACGGTCTTGGAGTAACCGGTACCGTATCTAACATTAAGTGTGTACTCAATAACCAGTTATAGAACCAGTTATGATCATATGACTTTTGCTGTTCTAATAAAATTAGCTTCCATTTATCAAGCTAAGTACTAAGTATTTTGCACTTATTACTTTATTTAATATTATATTAACTGTACAAAGCAAGTACATTGATCCATAGTTCACAAATACAGAAACTGAGGTTCAGAAAGTTTGGGTAAAACTTGCCAAAGGTTCCACAAATATGAGAGATGGAAATAGGAACTGAATTATTTAACTCCAAAGTTTTAGCCATGAAGTTTGATTCTGCTCATCAGATCTTTTGGCAGAGGAGGTAGGCTTGGCAACATGAATGGCCCTGGGAAATCCTTAAGCCCCAGGAGCAAGATTTCTGGAGATAATTTCAGGTACAGGGCAGAGCTGTAGGGGACACTGAGTCTTCTGACTTCGCAGTGGCCCATCGGCAGAACTCCCCATATAGGCCTTCCCTCCCAGACAATGGTGGGGCCCAGGGAGAGACACAAGAGAAGAGAGGGCTCTTAACGCACACAGGGCATCCAACATCCAAACTTTATTCCTTTATTATATAACTTAGGTTTCTTCAAAACATGTAGATATTTACTTTATTCCCATCTTATTGGAGGAAGAAACTGAGGCTTAGGGAAGTTGAGACTTGTTAAAAGTTCACACGGCTGCTAATTGGCAAAATTGAGTTTTGAACTCAGACCAACTGGCTTTCCCAGCTCTTACTATTATGACTTCTTTACTTACATTTTACAGTGTCCAGAAACTGTCAGTTGAGATATTCCTACAGGAGTGAGGGCGTAGCTCAGTGGTAGAGCTCTCAGCTAGCAGGTGTGAGAACCTGGGTTGGATACCCAGCACTGCAAAAAAAAAAAAAAAAAGGTATTGCTATTAGTGCAACAATTATAATCATGGTGACCAGATAGTGGGTGTTTGGCAAGCATTGTTCTCCTTCTGCCAGTGCCATGAGCCACATTTTACTGACAAAAGGACTGAATTAAGGCAAAAAAAGTAAGTGGCAGAAAGGAGCTTTGAACCCAAGCTAACTCCAACAGCAGCTGGGCACCTGCAACCCTTATAAAATAAAAGAAGCCAATACACCAGGCACGGCCGTGGTATTCAAAACCTGGCATTCCTCATATTTATGTCCCCGACCAGGAAGCCTTCTTGCATTCCTGTTTTAACTGCTTTGACTGTTAGGGTGGACTGCCTGTCTCCTACTCCATGTGTCTTCTGCTGTTTAACTCTCAGAAACGGATCAAGATTATTAGGAAAATACAGAAGTCCTGCAGACACATCCAAGCTTTGCATTCTAGTGCAGCTGCTACAGAGTCCTCAGGACTACACCCCCAGAGGACTTTAACATAAACAGACCCCGTGAGAGCCCGTGCGCTCCTCCAGAACACACAGAGAAGCTGGGAGGGCTGGTGTCAACTTTTCAATGAGCAAAATGAATGCATCGATAAAATCTGTTTGAAATCATCCCTGTAACCAACCATTAAGCATCAGAAAAATGAAGAAATGTGCCGAGAAAGAAGTGTGGATACCAAATGGAATGCCCTTTGGAACGTAGGGTTAAGACCCCCTCAAACTGTATTGCACAACCAATAAAAACCACTTGGAAAATGAATCATTCAAAGAGATGGCTTTAGGTGTTTTCCAGAAATGAGCATGTGACACTGTTATCGTTAGAGTCAGCATCTCCAGAGTGAGGCTTACTCAGTAACTGAGCTGGCAGAGTCTCCCAAATATAATGTAAGCAATCAAGGAATGATAGTCATAACCTCTAACCAACATCCGTGTGGACTGGTGGGGTGCAGTTCTTTTTGTCGTATACAGTGTTGCTTTATTCTCACCCTGAATCATTGAGATCTCCAGGACTTCTAACTAGATACAAGAAAACTAAGGTTCAGATTGTAGATTTCATGAATTCAATCTCTCATGCTTTCTACTGCTCTTAGATGAAAGTATATAATAAAAATGAAGGAAATGGCCTCAGAAAGTAGATATATTCCCCCCTGTCCACTTCTGTCTGGGCCATGCCTGGTGTATTGGCTTCTTTTATTTTCAAGGAGTGATGGACAGCCAGTTAGATGGCTGTGATTCTTCCCTTCCAATGGGTAAAGCAGTGAACTGCCCATCTAAAGAACAGGCATTTGTTCATTCATCAAATGTAAGTATATAGAGCTTTGCCGGCACATGGGATCTTTCATGCAAATTACAAGCATGTGCCTCTCCCTCTGAGCTGAGGCAACCCGGGCAAAGGCACAGCTCCTGATCCAAGAAGCCCTGGCTGTGTGTTTAGCCCCCATTCGACCCCCCAGACCAGACACCTATGCCCTGTGCGCAAACTGCACAGAGACAGAGACTCACACTCCAGAGGAGTGGACATGTACACAGGGGCCCTTACACTAGTGCAATCAGTATCATAAAAGAGATTTGAGGAAAGCACTTCAAGAGGAGAAACCAGACAGGTCACTTGAACTTTTACTTTCAATACCAATAGGTTGAGTAGCTCTTATCCAAAACACATGGGGCCAGAAGTGCTTCAAATGTTGGAGATTTTTTTTTTTTTTGGGGGGGGGAACATTTGTAAATATTTACAATGAGAAATCTTGAGGATGAGACTCAAATCTAAACAAGAAATTCATTGATTTCATATAAACCTTATGCATACAGCTTGAAGGTAATTTTATACAATATTTTAGGATGCTTATACTTGGATTGCAACATGAGGTTGGGTGTTAATTTTCTACTTGGGGTGTCATGTTGGCACTCAAAAAGTTTCAGATTTGGGGGCATTTCAGATTTTGGATTTGGGGATTATATACCCTCGACCTGTACTCTGGAGGTCTGAGAGCATACACATTTGGTATACATTTTCCCTGCCTCTGAGCCAGTTGAGAGAAAAATTGGAGGAGGGGGAGACTGGTATAAGAGAATGTAACTTCAGGTCTATGGAAAATGAATGTCTTCATTCTAAAACCCAGAATCAGACTGAGAGATCCACCTGATCAGTCTTAGGAGCTTTGGGTCATCACTAGCTCCACATTGGGGACTGACCATGTAGCAACCAGCTTTTATAAAAGTTACGCAGAATGTGTTTCCTGCAAAGCAGAATAAAATAACAGGGGAAGGGTTCAGTTAAGCCACTCATTTTCACTTCCTTTCCCCAAAATCACCAGTCAAAAAAGTTCTCCTGCCCACCTGGGAGGAATGAGGAAGGAAGGAAAGAAGATCCAGGGGATTTATAATTGCAGGGCTCCTCCCCCGAACGAATAAACATCAGGAGTGGGGAAGAAGTCACCCTATTCCTATGCCCCCCCCCAAAGTAGCATGAGCTGAGCTGATTCTGTCCCCAACATTAAACCATGTGCAGGGACCACCTCTGTTTACTCTATATTTATCTCTGGCGCCTATCAGAGAATCTGACACGTAGTAGGCTCTCAGGAAATACTTCTTTGAGGCGAGGATGGACCTCCTTCGATTGAAGAGTCAGCAAACAATAAGGAAAACTATAAATTGAGAATTCTATAGCTTAAAGAAGGGGAGAGAGCAATCTTTTGAAAACTCAAAGTAGATGATGGGTTTTGTTTTTTATTTATTTATTTTTTTAATGTTTCGGTACCAGGGATTGAACCCAGGGGTGCTTAACTACTGAGACCTTTTAATTTTTTTTTTATTTTGAGACAGGGTCTTGCTTAATTGAATAAAGCCTCACTGAGTTGCTGAAGCTGACCTTAAACTGGGGATCCTCCCACCTCAGCCTCCTGAGTTGCTGGGACGACAGGCGTCTGCCACTGCGCCTGGCAATGATCATTTCCTGTAAGAAATAGGACGTGTTTAGAAGGCAACTGTCTGCTGGGCATCCCCTAATCTTCCAAGAACAAGGAGCAAATGAACAGAGACAAAGGCAAAGGTGCAAGGAAGGACCATTATTCATTCTGCAGATGTTGCTCCCCAACTAGTACACATCAGGCATCTTCTGGGCACTTGGGATTCATCAGGGAACAACAGACCAAGATCCCTGCCCCGTGGAGCTACAAGCTAATGGAGGAAGATGGGCAATGAAGCAGCCCAACGAGTACTTAACAAATTAAAAGATGACACATCAGGACTTCCGGCTCTGAAAAGGAAAAACAGCAGGATCGGGAGTCAGAAGTGCCTTGCCGTCAGGTGAGGGGAATGAGGCAGTTTATAACTCCTTAAAGGGACTTTCAGGCAGGTGAGACTGGGGAGGGGGCACTTCCCAGGTGAGGAAGTGAGCCTGCAGGTGTTTGGGGAAAGAGTGTGACGCAGAGGGAGCAGCCAGTGCAAAGGCCCAGGGGCTGGTGTCTGGCTGCTGAAGGTCAGCAAAGAGGCCAGGTGGGAGGTGGGGAGGAGAAGCCAGGGGGGCCTGGGAGATGGGGAGAGTGAGAGGAAGCACTGTACCACCACGGAGGCCTTAGCGGTCCTTGCAGCGCCACCAACTTCGTCTCTGTACAAAATGGGAGCTCCCAGGGATTTAGATGAGTGGGATCCAACTGACTTCTGTTGTTGATTTTAAATACCTCCATGTAGTATCTCATTTAATTTGCACAGCAACCATATGAGGCAGGTAGTGTTTGTATTTTCATTGTGCAATGTTCCTTTTTGTTATTCTGTTGTTTCAGTGCTGGGGATGGAACCCAGCACCCTGAGAATACGAAGTGCTCATTCTACCACTGATACCGCTGTTGACCGGTGACGAGTCCTTGCTTCCCCGATGTTGAAGAATAACACCAGAGAAGCACGCCGAGGCAAGGTCAGAGTAGAAATTAGAAGTTTATTAAAGGACAGCAGAAAAGACTTCTCCCGGAGGAAGAAGGGGACCCAAGAGGTGGAATCCATGGAAGTGCGGTTGTCTCCCCTTTTTGTAGTTTTGGTGATGGAATGTAGGTGGGAAGGGTTAGGACACAGGTGGGCCAAAGGGTCAGGAAGGACTTTTGGGATGGGCTTATCACTCCTCTGGGATGGGCTATCTCCAAATCTGTTGGGGGCTGTTTCTTTGAGGTGGACTTTGGCCTAGGGCCTTTTCGGGACTTCATTAACATTCCATGAGTTGTCCTGTGTTTTCCCTGAGTCATTCCCAGCATGGCCTCCATTTTAGATTTCACTCAGTATTAGACCCGATTTACCTAACTACACTGACTACCTAACTTTAAATCTGGCTTCACCACCGTGCTAAACCCCAGTCCTGATTTTGTAAATATTGAAGTTAAGATCTGAACCCAGGGAGGGAGATAGGGAGATGTTAGTGGAAAGGTACAAACTCAGTTCTGGGGATGCTATGTACCGCATGGCAACTATAGTTAATAATAACATATCCTTTTTTTTTTTTTAAAGAGAGAGTGAGAGAGGAGAGAGAGAGAGAGAATTTTTAATATTTATCTTTTAGTTCTTAGCGGACACAACATCTTTGTTGGTATGTGGTGCTGAGGATCGAACCCGGGCCGCAAGCATGCCAGGCGAGCGCGCTACTGCTTGAGCCACATCCCCAGCCCAATAACATATCCTTAAAACTTGATGACAGCAGATTTTAACTGTCCTCTCCCACCTAGCGCATGCGCGCGCGCACACACACACACACACACACACACAAATTGGAGCTGGGAGCTGACAGATATGTTCATTTCTAGTAATTATCATGCAATGTCCACGTATATCAAAATCATTGCATTAGTATATTTTTACTTGTCAAATATTTTTCAATTTAAAAAAGAATAACACAAACCCTTTAAAAATCACACTTTGAATCAAAATAATTTTTTATAAAATGTGAACTCTCAAAACAAATTGTACATTATTTTAATTTGGGGAAATAAAGCTAAAATTTCTTAGAGAAAACAACAGCTACAAGAATGTAGTTCTCAGAGTCAATGAGTAAAAATGAGAGTCTGAAATTCACTAGACTCTATTCATTCTTTTAGCCAAGTTCCTGAGCAAAGACCAGGAACAGTAGGACTCCCCAGTCCGGCCTCATAGGGAAATCTCAACATCCACGTAGAGCTCAAGCTGCTACTCCAAGGTGACCCATTCTTTGATTGTCCTAAAGTTACTTCCTGGACAATGGCTTTTAATAATGAAAAAGTAGACCTGAGCTAGACACAAATGAGAGGTAATTATTTAAAACATAGGGGGAAAAGGCAAACTCATGTCGGAGAACAATACTGAGTGTAATTCAAAATTCTATACAGCAACTACCTGAAAATTACCTTACAGAAATTATACAAATATAGCACTTCTCAGTTGATATTAAAATATCAGTTCCTCAATTTGTAAATTTTACTGTTGGAATTTCTGGTACAATAATTATGTTATGTTCCTAGACTTACATTGAGTTACATTTCAAAAAAATTCATGGTGAGTTGAGAATGCACTTAATGCCCATAACCTACCAAACATAGGTCAGCCTAACCTACTGTGAACATGCCCAGAACACTTACATTAGCCAACAGCTGGGCAAAGTTATCTAGCGCTATTAATGGTGACCATGTGCCTGCGTGGCTGAATGGGGGCTGCAGCTCCCTGCCACTGGCCAGCATCATGAGAGATGTCATAACTGCCTACCATCAGCTTGGTAAAAGAAGAAAATGCATGTATAGTGCATGCCTATCACTTGCTTCCTTCATAGTCGAAAAGTCATAATTTGAACTACGCTAAGTTGGGGGCCATATTTTATTGGTATTGTGGAATCTTCCCAGTGTGGATCTCCATCACTCTGGATGCTGTGTTGTGACTAGACCGTGAGGGTCAAGGATGGAAGCAGGAAAGGCGGTGAGGGAGATGATCATAGTAATTCAAGTGAGAGGAGGCAGCTCTTCAGAGCACCAGGGAAACAGCAGGTGGGGAATGGACATGCTCCAGACATATTCTGAAGGCAGTGCTGATGGAGTGCTCTTGGGATATGACAAGAGTCAAGGATAATATTGAGGTTTTGGGACTGAACAATCCAAAGGATGGAATTGCTACTAATCAACCAAGTTGGGAAGACCTTGTGGGGAAACGGACGGTTCAGGAGATGCAAATCTAGAGTTCAGTTTTCAACCTATTGAGTTTGAAAAATCAATCAGACACACAGGTAGAGATGTCGAGTAGGCAGCTGGATATTTGAGTGGCTGAATGTATGGAGTTAAGAGGTCTGGGGTGGAAATCTAAATTTCAGAATTTTCAGCCTGTGAATGGGTCTTAAATCCATGAGGCTGGATGGGATGATCAAGAGAATGATAAGTCTGAGCCTTAGAGTTCTCCAACAGTTAAGAGAGAAGCCAGCAAAAGGAATCAGAAGGAGTATCTATCAAATAATATTTTTATGTTTTTTTTAAAGATTAAAAGGTGGGAGTGATGATGATGATCATATGAAAAGATAAACTAAAATCCTCACCTGTTCAGGAATTATAAATTATTCTTTGTCACTCAGCTCTGATAATTAGAGAGAGATAAGTTTCAAGAAGTATTTTTACACTCTCGAAGACAAATAATCTGGTGTTAGGATATAAAACAAAAATTCTTGAGCTTCTAAATCACTACTGAAGACAAGTAGTAGACCAAATCGTGTGTATCACCTGGAAAAGGAGAGGGGAAAGGAAATAGGGGCACACAAATATCAGAAAGAGTAAAGTAAAACTACATGTGCAACACCAAATCATCAGTTGTATAATTAAGCTAAGTGGTTTAATTAACACTATTAAAAGGCAAAGACTTTTAGTGTGTGTGACAAAGGAAAGTAAAAAAGTTCAAAATCATGTGCTGCTTATAAGAGATTCGCATAAAAGAAAATGGCTTTAAAAGGTTTAAAATGAAAAGATGGATGAA
The DNA here is from genome assembly GCF_964194105.1 of Spermophilus citellus. Taxonomy (NCBI): domain Eukaryota; kingdom Metazoa; phylum Chordata; class Mammalia; order Rodentia; family Sciuridae; genus Spermophilus; species Spermophilus citellus. The sequence continues at coordinate 121,496,906 of NC_138197.1, forward strand.
GATCTAATCAACTGACCTGCAGGACCTCCCCCCAGGGCAGGTGGGAGAATGGATTTATGAACACACTGACTCCACGGCAGGGAAAACCAGAGCCAGTAAAAATCATCACCACCATCTTCATTTAATAGCATCATCTCCTGGATGCTGTCTTTGACTCCTACTACTGAGGTCCTCTCACCCAGGAACTGACCTACCTGGACCTGTTGTCGCACAGTAAGGTTATGGTTGAAGTTGTAACACTTTTGACTTAGAACTTGACGGTCTTTTCTTCTATACACCCACCCTCTTTGCATTAACTAGCAACTTCTCTTTTTGCCATAAAGTATCAACGAACTGTGCAGAGGTTTTCTAGTCCTGCTTTTTCACAAATTCTTCCTGCTTTACTTGGTAAAAACTTTGATTTGACCTCAGTTTCCAACCTCCTGAACACATGGTTAAACCAGAGCCCTTGTGTCCTCAGAGGTACAGACAAGACAAAAACAAAGAAAATCAGGGGTACCCATGGCCCCATACCAGACCATGCAGAAAGCAAAGCAGAAATGAACTGTATGTGGGACACAGAGGGTCATTCTAAATTGATACAAAGCCAACTGTAATAGAATGAAGTCACTGATTTTTACGGGTCCAGTGACAGAGCATCAACCCAGATTTATAAAGCAAAAATGATTGCTACAGTATCCCAATCACTCTCATGTGTTGTGCCAGCCTCCTAGCTTGCCTTCTATCTCGTCCCATCTCTAACTGACCCTCCCTGCGATCTGATCCTAATAAGAACCTTAACTGCAGTCATCCCTCCTTATCTGAGGTTTCACTTTCCAGTTTCTGTTGCCTGCAATCAACTCTGATCCAGAAAGAACTAGTGGAAATCCCAGAAATAAAGAACTCTTATGTTTTAATTTGCACACCATTCTGCATAGCATGATGAAGTCTTGCACTGTGCCCCCCCCCATCCTGCCTAGAATAAGAATCATCCCTTTGTCCAGTATATCCATGTCATATATGCTACCCACCTGTCAGTCATTTAGTAACCATCTTGGTTATCAGATCTACTCCCATGATATTACAGTATTTATGTTCAAGAAACCCCTGATTTTACTAATAATGGCTCCAAAGCATAAGAGTTACAATAATGGCAATTTTTATAATATATTGTTATGTTTGCTCTATTTAATTATTAGTTATTATTACTAATCCCTTATGTGCCTGATTCATATATTGAACTCTATCATTCAGGTTTGTACAGGAAAAACATCATGTTCCCAGAGTTCAGTAGATCTGCAAATTCAGGCATCTACTGGACGTCTTGGATTGAATCCCTTGTGGATAGGGAAGTTGGCTGATCTAGTTTCCGTCCCCACAGTGTAAAAGGCCAAACATCTGAGCATGGAAAGCCCCCATGACTCTCTCCCAGCCTCGGGTCCCACTGTCCCCTGCATCTAACTCCCCTCTGGGCTGCAGGTGGTTCCCAGGCTCTCTGCCCTGGGCATCTCTTTGCCGTTGTATTGCTGCACTTTCTCCCTGTAACTTCTGGAGCCCATGCTCTCAGTCCTCGTTGGCCCGGAAAATTCTCCCTCAGCCTTTAGAGCCCATCAGGGATAATTTACCTCCTAAAAATACTGTCCCATTCACGCTCATGCGAGGGGCCCTCCTCCCTGACCCTCTCCACTTGTAGCACCCAGTACCCTGCCCTTTAGCGGTTCATTGTCTGTCACTCCACCAAGCCGTGAGTGTTGGGATATGAGGTCAGCGGGTTGTGGTTTGGATCTGCAATGTCTCCCAGTAGCTCAAGTGTTGGAGGCTTGGTCCCCAATGCCACAGTGTCCCTAGGTAGGGCTTTTAGGAAGTGATTGAATCACAGGGCTCTGACCTCATCCATTAGCTAATCCATTGATAGCTGATGGACTGCTGGTGGTAGAAATGATAGACAAATGGGGCTTTGTTGAAGGATGTAGGTCACTAGAGGCTTGACCTTGGGGACTATATCTTGTCCCTGGTCCTCTCCTATCTCTCCCTCTCCCCTTCTCTTTCCTCTGTTTGCTTCCTGGTGGCCACAGGCTGAGCCGCTTTCCTCTACGACATCCTTCTACCATTATGCTCTGCCTCACCCCAGGCCCCTGGATCCTAAGAAAACCTCCCAGGATCAATACAGATCCTCAAAGGGACAGAATCGAGCCAGAATGTTTTAGAACCAAGTATTCGAAATCAGGACCTGAAAATCCAAGAAGTGTGGACACTTGTCCCTTCAGCCCACATGAGATAAGTCAAAGCTATGGCCAGAACGAGGTCCCAGAGGTTCCCAGAGCTCCACTGGAAAAGCAGAGTCACCTAGCTAAGTGGCTTATGTCATTTTCATATTTTTTCTTTCAGGGGACATGAAACCTTTGCGAAGTTTGTAAGTTTGAAGAAGAACAGAAATCCCCAAGTCTCTGTTGGTTAACTAAGAACAGGTTCTGTGACCCTGGGGCACCATCTTTGGTGCCCAGGACCATAATAATCACAGAGCCTCTACAGAGGGCTGGCGGTAGGCACGTTTGTGCTCCTTCCTAAGGACGAGAAGAAGCCAAATTCCTAATCTCTGCCTTCCCAGGACAGCAGGCCTCCACCCACCCTGACCCTTGCCTCCTGTCCCTCCCATCCCTACACACACACACACACACACACACACACACACACAACACCCGACCCTTCTTCCCAACACAAACAGCTGTATTCTCATCATAAGACTGATATATCAGCTATTTATTTTGGATTAAGAAGAAAATGTTTATAATTCACAAAGCCAATGAATGGTTTCCTAGCAACATCTTGTATAACTGTTGTGAAATAATATTCTCTCTCACTTGGTGTCTCTCCCCTGTCATCTCCTCTTTCTGACCCTCTTGTCATCTCCTCTCCCTGACTCCCTGATCCTTTCTCCTTCTTAAGTGACAGAATGTTTTGAGGGTTTGATAAAAACTGAGAATCTATCCTTAGGAAAATACCTGTAAACACACACACACGTTCACTCACGATGCTGAATATTCAATCCACGGGGTTCACAGACTCCCTGAATCCTGTCCATGAAGCCTGGTTCATCATGCTGCCCTGTGTATAAGGAATACAGAGTCCACTTGACATCTCTCCCATCCATCCAGGCAAACGAGGAAGGGATTATGGGGCGGTGGCCATTCCTATCAAAATTAGATGAACGCATCTCATTCCAAATTACCTCCTCCACCCTCCCCGACTTTAGATACTCTAATCCCAAAGCATCGGAGCTCCTGGCCCGGGTTCTCCTCTGCTTTCCCCGGGGCTTGTAAAATACAAACACCCTTTAAATGAAAATCTGAGAAAAAGACCATGGAGATGTTAAGGCTCCACCAAAACCTCCAAAGCCCCATACAAATGGCCCAGTTCAGATCGCCAGGCTTCCCTCGACGTGTCAAGCCTCCACCGGGCGTTGGCCATCCGTGACTGCCTCAGAGCCACCCGCTGGCCTAGGACAGATGCTGAGCTGCGGTCCCCTCCCTCTCCCCTTGACACAGCCCAAGGTTGACATCACTGCTCGGGAGTCCCAGGGACCTCATAAACGTCAGCTGGTCTGGGGATAGTCTTGCATTCTCGATTGCTTCAATATCAAGAGGAAACATCTTCTTGATCAAATCATTTATGACGTGAGAAACTAATGAGTAAAGGAAGATAGGAACAATGAACATTTAGAGTTTACTGTGTGCCTGGCACTGGATTAACTGTTTGACCTACATATTCTTCTGCATTCCTCACAAACAATCTTCTAAGGCTTAACTTTGAGGAGTGGATCCCCTGTGGTGATTAAACAGGCAGCATCACTGGGTTGGAATCCCAATCCTACCATACACCAGCTGTGTGACTCTGGGCAAGTTGCTTAGCCTCTCTGGGCTTCAGTTTCTTTATCTGAATAGGGAAGAAAACAGCATTTTTAAATTACCTCCTGTTATAAGATCGTTCTGTGTTTTAATTAGTTTTTTCACTACTGTGACTAAAAGACCCGACCAGAACAATTTTGGAAGAGGAAATGTTTATTTGAGGGCTCATGGTTTCAGAGGCCCCAGTCCATAAACAGACAGCTCCATTCCTCAGGGTTTGCAGTGAGGCAGGACACCAATGACGGAAGAGCGTGACAGAGGGAAGCAGCTCACATGGTGATCAGAAAGCAAAGAGACAGAATCCACTTGCCAGATAAAAAATATATACTCCAAAGCCACGTCCCCAACCAGCCACACCCCACCTGTTAATCATTCAGTTAATCCCATTAGGGGATTAATTTATTGTTTGGGTTAAGACTCCCATACACCATCATTTCTCCTCTAAACCCTCTTGCTTGTCTCACACATGAGCTTTTGGGGGACACCTCCCATCCCAGCCATAAAATGAGCCACCACATGGAAGAACCACATTGGGAACCTCTGGAGATAGTAAGGCACTACCACTCCTCACCTTACAGACTAGGAAACCAGTCTCAGAGAGGTGAAAAGATTCTCTCAAAATCATTCCCCTAAATTACATATCTACTAAGTGATCCTAAAGCCTGGGCTCCTGGCCACTCTATGAAGCTCCCAAACATTCTCAAAACGACCATCTTTTTAAAATCCATCTTTATCCTTCAAATGGAACTACCATTTGATCCAGTTACCATTCCTTGGTTTATACCCAAAGGACTTAAAATTAGCCTGCTACAGTGATGCAGCCACATCAATGTTTATGGCAGCTCAATTCACAATAGCCAAGCTATGGAACCAACATAGGTGCACAACCAACAGATGAATGGATAAAGAAAATGTGGTACATACAATGGAATATTACTCAGCTATAAAGAAGAATGGAATTATGGCATTTGCTGGCCAATGGATGGAACTGGAGACTATTATGCTAAGTGAAATAAGCCAATCCCCAAAAACCAAAGGCCAATGTTCTCTCTGACATGTGGATGCTAACCCACAACAGGGAGGATGGGGAGAGGAAGAATAGAAATCAATTGGATTAGACAAAGGGGAACAAAGAGAAGGGGAGGGGAGGGAAATAGAAAGAATAGTAGAATTAATTGGCCACAACTTTCCTATCCTTGTATTTGAATACACGACCAGGGTGACTCTGCATCATGTACAACCACAAGAAGAAGATCCTAGTTAGAATAAGTTATACTCCACGTATGTATAATATGCCCAAATACACTCTACTGTCATGTGATCTAAAAAGAACAAATAGAAAAATCATCTTCATTATGTGACATCAGTCTTTCTATTTTCCTGCCAAAAAGGCAAATCTGAGTCATGCATACACCTTATAACAAAGTTTCTTTGGGCCAACAACATTCTGACGGTGGTACCCTAGATTTCAATGGAGCTGAAACAGTCCCATGACCTGGTGACATCCGAGAGCTCTAACGCCATGGTACATCACACTTCTCACATGTTGGTGGTGACGCCTGTGTGCCTGGGCTATGATGTGAAAGTCCAGCAAGTGCATTACGTACAGCACATCACACTTGACAACTCTGTTCTTGGTGTATGCACTTACCGTCATTTTTATTGTGACTTCAGCGTGTACTTATGCTTATTAAAAAAATTAACTATAAAATGGTCCCAGGTGGGTCCTCCAGGAGGGATTCCAAAAGAAGACACTGTGACCATAAGGGGCAAAAGTTCTGTTGTATCATGGCCCCTGAAGACCTTCCGGTGGTCCAAGATGTAGAGGTGGGACACAGGTGATCCTGGCCCTTTGGGATAGGCTAATGCAGGTGTTTGTGTCTTTGTTTCTCACCAAAAAGTTTGAATAAAGTAAATAAAGTTCAACTTTGGGCAGCCTTGGCATGTGGTAGGCCGTACCATGGTGTCTGTGTGATGGCTCTCCATGACGCAGTGACCTGATCACCTAACCTTGTGTTTCTCAGAACGTGTCCCTGATGTGAAGGGACATGCATCTGTCTAAGAAAATACCAGGTAAACCCAATTTGAGAGTCATTCTTAAAAAAAAAATAGCTAGCCTATACTCTTGAAAAAATGTCAAAGTCATAAATACAAAGCTTAGGGACAGTTCCATATCAATAGAAAGTAAAGATTTAATGACTAAATTCAACATGTTATAGGATTGGATACAGAACCTGTAAAATGCTTTTTTCTCTTGTTTATTAAATTAATTGGAAAATTTTGAAAAATATCTATGGGTCAGAAAAGCATATTATACCTGTAATCCCAGCAACTTGAGAGGCTAAGGAAGGAGGATCAAGAGTTCAAAGCCAGCCTCAGCAATAGCGAGGCACTAAGCAACTCAGTGAGATGCTGTCTCTAAATAAAATACAAAATAGGGCTGGGGATGTAGCTCAGTGGCTGAATGCCCCTGAGTTCAATCCTCAGTACCAAAAAATAAAAAATAAAGAAAAGTATATTGTATCAACATAAATTGATCAATGTAAGAGAATGTCCTTGATTCTTGGGGGAAAATACACTGAAGTGTTTAGATGGAAAGGCACATCACCTTCTCTCAAGCCGTGCAGATGATTAGATGAATATACAGAGAAAATGATCAAGTAGGCATGGTAGAACACCAGCCTTTGGGAAATCTAGGGGAAGGCTATTTGAGGAATTCTTTGAATGATTCTGGAAACTCTTCTATAGATCTAGAACTACCTCAAAATAAAAATGCATTGGAAAAAGGAAACCCAGGCCCCAGTCTTCACCGTCACCCACGTGCTGTGTGCAGTAGAACTGCTCTCTGACTTCCCAGTGAGACACCATGCCATTCCAGAGAAGGTCCCTCATGGATGTCAACGCAGCAGAATTTGCCTTTTCCAAGAGACAAAACCCTCCCTAACCATCAATTGGGCCTTTTATAGAAAAAGAGACACTTGAAAATTGGAAGACACTCTACTCTCTTGTCCAAGAGGACATAGCAAGTCCTCACCCCTTCCCCAACTCCTAAAAAAACGTCCATCCATGGTCACATTCGTCATTCGACACCCACTCACAAGACTCCTTTGTGTCTGCCAGATTGTCACAGGCTTCTAAAGAATGCCGTGAATTGGCTGTTGCTGAATGTGGTTCATTTGCACAGAATTCCTCACCCGCTTTTCCCATCCACAGAGTCATCATCCCTGCCCTTTTCTCCCATAGGGCCACCTAACAACAGACCCCAGATTGACGGAAGGGGCGGGAAGGGTGAGGGGAGGCCGTCCATTCCACCAGGAAGCATTCACTTAGTAAGCATTTACTATGTGCCCCCACTGGGCCATAACACCAGCAGGGAAGGGGCCAAGCCTAGCTCAGCCCCACAGCATTGGTGCTGGGGACACAGGTAGGATCCGTTAACTGAAGCTTGGAGAGTGTTACAGAATGAAAGTTGTGCAGGGTACAGGGGACCATGTGGAGGGACAGCCAGCTTACTCTGCAGGAGTCAAGGAAATCTTGACCTGCAGAATGACCTCGTGTTAGTTAGGTCAAAGGAAGTTGGAGAGGGGGAAGGAAAATGAATGCTTTCCAGTCATAAAAATAAACACCCATATTTCCTTTCAAAAGAATCAAACAAAAAAATAAAAGAGCACCGTTCATGGGATTCGTAAAACTGTTATGGAAAACAGTACCAAAGTTCCTCAAAACATCAAAAATAGAACTGCCCTACAATCCAGCGAATCCACTCCTGGGTATGTATGCAGGCTCTTGATGAGGTTTTTTTCATACTCGTGTTCACAGTGGCATTACCCCCAACAGCGCAAAGGTAGACGGAATCCAATGTCCACGGACAGGTAACTAGATACATAAAAAGTGGTTTGTGCATGCAACGGAATAGCATTCAGCTTTAAAAAGGAGGGAAATGCTGTCGTATGCCACATCGTGGATAAACCTTGAGTAAATCATGCTATCTGAAATAAGTCAGCCACAAAAGGGCAAATATTCTATATCCCACTTATGTGAGGCACCTAGAACAAACTCATGGGGACAGAAAGTAGAACAGTGGTTGCCGTGGGCTGGGGGAGGGAGACACAGGGAGCATTGTTTAATAGGTAGAGCTTCAGTCATGCGAGATAGGAAGGTCCCGGAGATGTGTTCCATGATAATTGTATAAACTGAACTTAACACGCCTGAACGGCACCCCTAAAAACTGTAGGATAGTGAACTTCCCATTATGTGTTAACTATGTAAAAAAGGGGGGGACTGAATTCCATGAACACTGAGTTCCTCTTCACATCTAAATAATCACGGTTAAGCAAAATATTCAGACAATGGACAGTATGACAGTCACAGTAGTAGGTCCCCTGTTGTTCTTCTGACTTAGCCACAAATAACAGAAATGTGGTTTCAGCAATAAGGACCTGAGACACATTTATGTAACTGACTCATCCAACCTGTTGGATTCACAGGGTGCTCAGCAGGAGACACCTTCCAAACAGCTTGCTGCTCCCCACTCCAAGGCATGCAGCTCTAGGTTAGGATTGGGCAAACAATAGTCGGTAAGACAGATGTGACCAGATGCCTGCTTTTGTAAATATAACTGCATTGGACCCCAGCCACACGGGTCCATTTCCACATTGCCGGTGGTGCATGTTACAATGGTAGAATTTTAGTTCGTGCAACAAAAGACCTAGGGCCCCCGCAGCCTAAAATGTCTACTCTTTGCCCCTTTGCAGAACATCTAGGCTGACTGTGCATAGCTAAAAGCTCCTAGTTTTACTGATTACTGTTACGTAGTAATTGTTTCTTTTTTCGGGTAATGAAAGTCCAGCCCAGTCTAATATTCAAGTCCCATCCAAGTTGAGGCTTCCTCCTCATACCTTGGTCCCTCCTTCCAGTTCAAGCCACAGTCTAGCCAGGGAGCCTCCGGGCAGAGGGAGCTTGGGGGTATCCTCCCATCCCTCGCTCCCACCTGGCTCAGGTATTTTCTGGTCCCTCTAGGGCAGAGGTGGAGCAATGACACTGCTAAACACTTTTCGATGCACAAGTAGCTGCTAAGGCTTTAATTCGAGTGCTGAAGACCGAATCCCTAATGCAACAGCATTCAGAGATGGAACATTGAAGAGGCACTTAGGTCACAAGGACTCTGCCGCATGAATGGATTCTTGCTGTTATCTCAGAAATGGGTTTACTATCTTGAGAGCGGATTTTTCAGACCCTATTATGCTCTCCCTCTCTTTGCTCTTCTGCCTTCTCCCATAGAACGATGTACCAAGAAGGCCCCTTCCAGTGCTAGCACTTTAATATTGGACTTCCGGGTCTCCAGAACTGAGAAAAAGACATTTATTTTCTTTTTGAATCACCCAGTCTGTGGTATTCTGTTACAGCAGCACAAAACAGACGAAGACAGTCTTAACGAAGAATATCCAGTCCAAAATGTCAACGGTGCCAAGTTTGAGAAGCCCTGACCTAGTACTTCCTTATAAATGATGTTGGGGAGAGAAGAGAGGTGTCTGTAAGACTAAGGTCTAGGACCTTCATCAAAACTTTTAAAAAATATCCCATTAGTAACTCCATGATGTACACTGAGAGCTCCTGGAGAAGAGAACTCAAGGAAGAACCAATCATTAGCTCCACACTCTTCAAGGACCCTGTTTTGGCCGCTTCCATGGTGCTGGCCCATGTGATTTGCTGACTCCTTTTGTGTCCCAAAGATGGTCATTGCACCTCCAGGCATCATCTGTCAACTACACAACTAGAGGAAGAAAAGGGAGGGACTCCTTCCTACATTTTTAATGTAGTCAACGAGGACAGCCATTCCCAACCCTCCAGGCCTCCCCTCATGTCTCCATGCCAACGTTGTATCACCTGGTCACACCCAAACCGGATGGTGGCAAGAGAAACAAGAGCACCTTGACTGGCTTTCACTAACCACCACTCGGCCCTGGTCACACCCGACCTTTCCCAGCCTTTCCAGAACAGCACAGTCAGCCATTACCTAAGACAAACTACTGCCCCAGTAGCAAGCACGTGAGAGTAGGAAACCAAGAGCATCTGCGCCGTGCTGGTCGGGTTTCCCCAGCCTTTTCTCCCAGCTCAGACACACGACTCTCTCATAGAAGCTGGGGGCAGTGGTTCTCCACCTTAAGCATGGATCATTGTCATCGGGACAACTAGTAAAAGAAAATAACTTACAGGTGCGCCGTGCTCATCCTGGCCCTGCCCGTCAGATTATCTGATGGACCCAGGAATCCATTTTTTACAAGCTCCACCAGTTCTGCTGGTGCACACCAAAGCCTGAAGACAGAGTCCTGGGACCCCGCTCAGCCCTCATCTGAAGCCCTTGGATGCTGGACGTCAGGCACTTCCAGCACGGGTCCAGCACTGTGTTTCAAACCTGTTAAGTACATGGATCCCAAATCTGTGCACCATGTACGCTGCAGAGCCAGCAACTCACTCCTGCCTTAGTACTACTGTTACTGTTATTATTGCTATTATTATTTTATTTATTTATCACTACATTCACTATTTATTAAACTCTTGCCAAATACTAGGTACTGTGCTAATCATTTTACATTATTAGCTCATTGTGGTACAATAAGATATATACAGAGAGATATGGACACCATTGTATCAAGTTCCTGGCACAGAACTTTAAAAAAAAAAAACTCTTGGAATTTCCCATTTCTGAAGGGACATACATTAGCTTTTGTATGCTAATGAGGGTAGCTGGCAGTTTGCTTGATAGCTCCAGGATGGATGTTAGTCACCAAAAAAACCAATCATGTGATGTGAGTGACCAGAGGGCTGGAACTTCCATCACCCTTTCCCTGGACCTGTGCAGAGTGGAAAGAGGTAGGGGACAGAGGTCAGTCCCGGGCCAGTGATTGACTCCATCGTGCCTCTCTATTGACCCCTCCATAAAAGCTTTGAACAGTGAGGCTGGAGGAGCTTCCTGGTTGTGAACATGCGTCCTGACTCCACGGAGCAGAGGTTTCTGGGCTGGGGACCCTTCCAGACCTTGTGCCATACACCAATGCACCTGGCTGCTTATTTGCATCCTTATAAAATGGTGATCCTAAGTACAGTGCTTTCGGAGTTCTGTGAGTTACACTCATGAATTATCAAACCTGGACGGGGGAGGGGTGGGGGTGCCCCTGAGTTTGTAACCAAGTTAGACAGAGGTACAGGTGGCCTTGGGACCTCACTGCAGCTGGTGTCTGAGGTAACGGCAATCTCACTGGGGACCTTGCCCTTTCATTGTGAAGTCGGAGGCTGATTCCAAGTGATCGTGTCAGAATTGAAATGAAATGTTGGGCAGTCGGTTGTTACGGGAGAACTGGTTTTGAAATGCACTCATGTAATCACGCAGCAGCTCCATCAAGGGGCTCATTATCCCCATTTTACAGAGTAAAACTGAGCCTGAGAGAGGGTGCACATTCCCATGACAACATAGAACGAAGCAGCAGAGCCCAAATTTACATGCAGGTGTGTTCAACTGCAGCACAGGGCTCTTGATCCAGGAGGACAGTTCAGAGCATGGCGGGGGAAGGTGCCTGTCACCTTCTGGGTATGGGAATGAGGCTCCCACAGAGTCTCATCATGGCTTCCTCAGTGTCTGCCAAACTTAAAACCTGATCGTCAGACTCACCTGAGGCATTTATTAAAAACAGGGATTCTGCTGCCCCTCCCTTGAAGATTCTGATCTGGTACATTCAGGGTGGGGCCTGGGAGTTCTCCTGTCTAACAAGTGCTCCAGTTGACTGGCAATCAGGTGAGCTTGGCATACACTACCCTGGGTGGCAGGTGTCCACCACCTCGCTCGGGTGTATCCACCTGCCCTACAACTCAGTCCTCCTGCTGCCCCGGCTCTCTGAGCACCCAACACATCCCCAGGCAGAGGTGCTGCAGAGCTGGACGTAGGCTCTCCCAGTCTCTTGCTCATTGCTCTGTCCTACGCTTGGAAGAATTTTCATGCATCCTTCAATATGAAGCCAACCCAGATGTCCAAAACCAAACCCAGCAACAGACTCATTCCTGCCTCTGGCTCTTCCTCCTACCTTCTCTAACTCAGTGAATAACCCACCAGCCACCCAGACACCCACAGGAATCTCCATTTTCTGCTCTCTCCTCATTTCCTGATCATCATTTCCTAGTGATTCCTACCCTCAAAATACCACAGAGCAGCCTCTCAGCTACTTTTCCACTGTTTAAATTATAAGACCAGCTTACTAATAAAGCCTTCTGCCTTCCTTCTTTGTCCCCTTAGCCCATATATGCCAACCCATAGGAGGCAGATCATATCACATACCTTCTATCTCAGGTGCTTTTCTAGGATCTTGCAACTACCCACCATCTGTTTCCCGTTTCCTTGAATGTGGGTGCACTCTGATAGCTATTTCAACTGGTGGGGTATACAGGAGTGGTACTCCCTGACTCCTAAGGTGAGTCCCTAAAGGAAATGCAGATGCTCCCTTGCCCAGTGGGACACTCACTCCAGTTACCTATACCTCCATATCAGGTGCCCTGAGACTTCCCTGTTGGAGGAAGCCCATGCTCATCAGTTGCCCTGAGACCATTAAGAAAGAGAGAGATGCCCAGCTGGCCCTTAACTGCGTCAGCCCTTCATATTCCAATTCCAGCTACTCTCTGGGTGCAACCACAGAGAGACCGCAAACCAGAATTGACCAGCTGAACCCCTTCCAAATTCCTGACCCAAAGAAATCATGGGTATGCAAATGAGCCACCTGCCACTTTCCATCTAGCTCATGCTGCTTAGAGAGAAAGCAAAATTGTTTTAAGCTTGGAAGTTGTTAAAGTAATTCTACGTTTTACGCAATAGCCTATGTGAAAAGAAAAACTTATAGTTAAAATAAATTAGACAGAGTTTGTTTATTCAAAGAATGATGCATGAATTGGGCAGCATTCAGAATCAGAAGAGGTTCAGACAGCTCTCTCCACGGTGTGGGCAGTCAGCGTTTATAGCCAGCGGAGCATGGAAATAAAGTCTAGAAATAACTTGGTCACAGTGAAGCATTTGTCTTTGGGGGTCTGATGAGTTGGCTGCCTGTGACTGGCTGAAGCTTTGCTATTTGGGATTGACTGAAATCCAGATATATGGTACCCAAAACATGCCCCTAAACTTGGTTCTGACATGTTGGCCTACTAAATTAGGCTGCAGTTTATTAAATAGGAACAAAGTAAGGAGACACACTCAGGCTGATGGCCTCCTACTTATTCTGCTTTAACATGAGCCAACATGGAAACTGAGAGTAATTTGAAGCTCTCAGTGGGGTCATTGAATGCTTGTGGAATCTAATCATTTAAAACAAGAGACTGTTTTATCTGGATTTGGGCAAACCTGGGTTAGAAGAGGGGAGGCCACATTTGATTGGTCAGATCAAGCCACTCTCAGAAAGTGCCCAGCACTAAAGGCTGAAGGGGGGCCCTGGGAGGGAAGGGAAAACCAGGCAGAGGCTGTAGTGTAAGAAGGGTCCCCACCTAGTGAAAGAAAAGTGTGACATGTCCATTGGGCTGAGGGAAGTTGAGATATGAGAATCCCTCCGGCTGCAAAAACCCAATTCCAGTGGCTTAAGCAAACTGTGGCTTAACTGAGCACCATGGCACTCACCCGTGATCCCATGGTTCAGGAGGCTGAGGCAGGAGGATCAAGAGTTCAAAGCCAGCCTCAGCAAAAGTGAGGCTCTAAACAACTCAGTGAGACCCTGTCTCTAAATAAAATACGAAGTTGGGCTGGGATGTGGCTTAGTGGTTGAGTGCTCCTGAGTTCAATCCTTGGTATCAAAACCAAACAAACAAAAACTGTGGCTCATTTTTTCTCATGGTATCAGATTATCACCGGTGACAGTCCCATGTCCCCTTGTCACTTGACTGTGCACCAGCCCAGTCATCCAACTGCCCAAACTTGAAACTCTGAGTGCTTTCTCCAAAGTCACAGAAAGACAGTCACTTTGCCTTTGGGGTGGGATCCCTGGTCTCCCCTGGGTCCCGGAGTTCTGCGAAGCATGAAGCTCTGGTTCCCCAGGAGGCTCAAACTCCATCATTTCACCCTCTGTTGGCTTTCTTCCCTCCTTGTCTCATGTCCCCCTCTTTTGCGTTCCCTGGGATCCATTTCCAAATAAACTACTTGCATTCTGTGTAGCTAAGCAGTCTGAGCTAGACAGAAACTGGCAGGTGATAATGTTGGGAAGGCTGGCAGAGACCTGAGCATGGAGAGACAGGGCCTCTTCTAAGGGACACGAACAAGTGGGTGCAAAGCCGGAATTAGACCCTGTCCCCAGGAGAGCAGACGATCCATCTCCTGAGGCTGCGTGGTGCTAAGAAGTCAGAAAGTGAACTCACTGCTGTGGATTGAGTGCGTCTCTCTCCGTTCAGGAGCCGGGGCCAGGTGGGAGGTGTCTGGGCCAGACGGCTCCATTTCTGTGGATCACTGCTGTCTCTCAGGAGTGAGGGAGCTCTCAGTCTTGCAAATCAGTTAGTGCACACCCATTTAAGTTGCTCTAGAACAAGGCCACCCTCTTTCACCAGCCAATGCACTTTCCTCCATCAGTTGAAGCAGGTCAGGGTTCTTCAGCAAGCTTATAGGATGCTAGTACCATACTCTTGGACTTCCCAGCTTTCAGAACCATGAACCTAAATCAACCTCTTTCCTTAACAAACCATCCAGCCTCAGGTGGTGGGCTATAGCAACAGAAACGGACTAAGACAATCACAAACTTAAAGTTACCTCCAAAACAGTCTTACTGATTCTTCCTATAAATTACATCACCTGAATTCTTGCCTCTCTGGACTTTCTCCCATTGAGCACCATCAACCAGAGAACAGTTCTAATATCCAGACTATCCTCAAAAAAAAAAAAAAAAACATAGGAATTGGAGGTGCTTGTCTAAATGCATCCTTTCCATCAGTTTAAAGTAAGAAAAGAACACTTGAAGTCAAACAGACGGCCGGCAGCTACTACCTCCATCGGCTTGCTGTGTGGCTCATGGCAATTTGTTTCGTCTCTGTGCCTCCTCTGTAAATACAGGTGTACTAATAATACCACCTTATCAGATCACTTCAGAACAAAATGCTTGACATGAGAAAGTGCCTGGGTCACGCCCAATACACGATAACGGCCCGGGGACCAGCCCGTCTCCCTGCCTCTCTTCCCACACACACTCTCTATTTCACAACAAAGCGAAGCACCGGAGAGATGTATTGGCCAAATAATTGGCTCCATTTGTCTGGCGTCTCTCAGCCCACTTGCTTCACATGATTATTTCTATGAGGCTAATACCTCATTACAATAACACTGCACTCTAATACCAGTGGGCCCATAAACAGAGGCCCCACTAAAATAAAACCATTATAATCATGGCCCAGATTTAATCACCGGCTAGTGGGCTCCCCAGTGGTTTGACCGAGAGCCAGGCAATAGTCAAATAATCAAACTGCAGATGCTGGGATAGCAAATCGGCTTAAATTTAAACAGTGGCAGGGACCCAAACTACAGTGAGGGGAAGCGAGAGATGAGGAGGGGGAGAGGGAGACTCTCACAAGGTTGGAATTTCCCCTCCGTGGCCTCCGGAGTTAATGGGCCCATAAAATAACCAGGCTTGTTAATGAATAACGGGCTCGTTCCTGAGGGGCACCTAGGTCATGCTCCACTTTGGGCCTGCTGGCTCCACTTTTAGAGGTGAAAGGGATCCCTGGGGTGACGTGAAGCCAGGGGAGCAATGGTCTCCGTCCTACTGGTTGCTCAGAGGCACTTGGCTACTTAGAGTCACAGAAATGAGAGCAAATGAAAGGCAGGTTCTGTTGGGGAGTGGACTCATAGGAGGGATCCTCTCTGGGAAATAAAGAAGAAAAAACAAGGTGCTCACCAAGTATGCTTGGCCCTCCAGCACCATCTTGTCAACAAAGGATCAGACTCTCAGGGAGGACCCTGCCCCAGCTGACAGGCAGAAGACCCAGGGAAACCATGCCCAGGTTTCCGATCCCCAATACTGCAAATACCAACTGGGTGTTGAACTCACTGTTCGTGGCAATTTATTACCAGACCTTAGATAGTCAGTAAAAAAGGAAAAATGACTACCAAGGCATCTGGCAGTCAGGTGGGGCAAACAGAAGTGTTATTGAATTTTGCACACTCTAGTTTTCAGAGAATCACTGAATATTAAGGTGCTTTGGAGGTCTTTATCCAAATTCCTCAACTTTTAACTAAAGAAGATGCTTAGGGGGACCTGCTTTGATTGATCAATGAGGGTAGTTTTCTATGGGGTCCATCAATCTCTTTTTTTTTTAATTAGATGACGACTTGAGCTGTGTTTGAAACAGGGTTTCCTCCCAAAATGTTAATCATCCTACTAGATCCTCATTTACATTTTGTTTAATAACCCTTTCTCCGTATAGAGGGAAAATGCTAAGTTCCTCTCCTCCGCGGCCTAAGATGCTCACCAGTTTAGAGTCGGTGAGGCTAAAACATGTGTGTCCTGGGTCTACATTCAGGATCCCCTAGGTGAGCTCTCCAATCACTCTCTTGAGGCAGCATAGAAACATAGGCTTGGAGACACCAAGGAAGTCATTTAATCCAAACTGGCTCAGCCCCAGCCAAGCAGATTAAAGGAAACAGCATGAGTAGCATACAGAAAGCATGAGTGTCCTTCTCCATCCTTTTCCTCTTTCTTGATGACTGGAATGTCAAGCGAATGGCTGGAACTCAAACTGCTATCTAGGCTCATGAGGTACAGGTCATGTTCTAAGGATAGGAGAACAAAAAAGAAAAAAAAAAAAAAGAAACTAGAGTTCCTGAGGATCATGGCATTGCCCAGCCAGCCCTATTGCTCCCTTCTAGATTAATTTATATTAGGGAGAATTAATCTGCTATCTTTTAACTAATGATTACTTTGGATATGAATGCTGGGTCCCTCAAAGTTGAGCTGACCCTAGTTAATATATTTCACTCCCATTTAAAGGTAAGAGAACTCAGATTCATGAAGTAAGAATAAATCTACCGTGGACCAAAAGGGGACTCCCAATGTGACTGTGTTTGGAGACAGGATCTTGAAGGAGATAATTAAGGTCAAATGGGTCAGAAGGGCAGGGAGGGGCTGTCCAGCGGATTAGTGAGCTCGCTTGCTCTCTCTCCACCAGTGGGGACAGCGAGAAGGCCACTGTCTGCAAGCCAGGAAGGGGACCCCACCAGAGGACAGCTCTGCCAGATGAAAACCTGGGCTTGGACTCCTAGCCTCCAGGACTGGGAGGAAATTTGGTGCTGGCAGCCTCAGCCGGCTACTGCATTTCCACAGGTCCTTCCTCCCCAAAAATAAGATTTCTGAGCATTACCCCCTGTCCGTCTTCTGTTTTTCAAGATAAAAAACATCTCCAACTTCTTTTGTGATTCCTCATAAAAATAAAGTGCCCAGAACCTTTGCCAGCTGGGTAGGTCTGTTGAGAGTCACCTGGCTCCAAAGACTAACTTCCCCATGCCCCAAGAAGAGCCGTCCAATGGTGAGCCCTGCTGGCTCACAAGATCCTTACCCACCAATCAGACTAGCCCTGCTGGCTCACATGATCCTTACCCACCAATCAGACTAGCCCTGCTGGCTCACATGATCCTTACCCACCAATCAGACTAGCCCTGCTGGCTCACAAGATCCTTACCCACCAATCAGACTAGCCCTGATGGCTCACATGATCCTTACCCACCAATCAGAAAGCACCCCAGCCAACTGTCAAACCGTTCAACCATTAAACTGTTATAACTGTCAAACCGTCCCCCGGCTCTATAAATATGCAGAGCTGTTCCTCAATAAACGGGCATTTTCTCCGACGGCCAGCCCCGATCGTTCTTTCAAGGTCTCTCCTGAATCCAGCCAAACAGACCTACAGATGGATCTAGTCGTTGATGAACTTGGTCAGTGGTTCATTGGAACATTGGCATCAACATTGAACTTCCTCTTCCCAAGTGAGATTGGAAGGAAGACAACAGCCAGAATATTCTGGGCCGTTCTTTCCAGGTTGGGCTCTCAGAGTCTCAAGAAAGAGACGGACACCCACAAACAGCTCCCTGTGATGACCACATCGCTGCGCCCCTGGGAATCAGCATATTTAACATCAACAGTACAATAACCCCTCCTTATTCCTTCAGTAAGACTCTGCAATAGAATATGTTGCCTACCAAGGATCAAAGAGCCACTTAAGGTGATGAGCTCATTTTCTCTAAATATCTTTCCTGTAGGAAACACATATTTTGATTGTCTGGGATCACTTCCATTTGGGGAGACACTCACTCCATCTCGACTCCAGGTGCCTTCAGGGAAATGCTAATCCCCTACTCCAGCCGCAGCGTTGGGCCAGTGGCCTGTGACTGACAGTCAGAGCAATATGTCTCTTTAGCCAAGTGATTGGACAAGGTGGTCACATGACCTGAACCGACCAAATCAGTCTTCACTGAGACTTTTCTGTTACAACAATCTGAGAAGATGACTTCCTGTTTAGGAGGATCTTGGGAGTACGTGAAGTCAGAGCTGGTGGCCGCCTTTCTCCAACAGAGTAAACCACTGTAGAAGGAAGGAATGCAACCAATGTACAGAGGGGAAAAGAACAAAGAGATGAAGAAAAAGAGGGATCACTGAAGATGGTTGAAGCCTAGATCCAGCTATGCCTGAAACCTACCTTCGATTTCCCAGTTATCTAAGCCAACACATTTTACTTTTTCCTTAAACTAATCTGGCTTTGGTATTTTGTTTTGTTTCTGTCATTTGTATTAAAGAGTCCTAGTATAATCCCTATGAGAAATGATCTGGTGGACCATTTTGGTAGCAGTGGTCACTGTTGGGCAGTGTTCTCCTACATTTCCTTAGACTCAAAAGCTGCAGGTCTTCCCTGCTGCCCTCACCTTATGACTGCCCACGCCTCAGTTGCCAAGTAGCATGAGCTGCCCCACTCCTACAGATCCTGCACAGCACACTGGCCACACCCTCACACTTAAAACACAGAGACGGGGCCACTTGGTGACCATGTATACCAAGCACCTGTCCACCCACGGACACCGTTAACTGAGGGAAAGTCAGTGGACCCTACTGCGCAGGGTCTGCAAGCTTCAGCCAAGAGAATGATGAAGTTTTCCTGAGTCTGGGCTGCGTCTCTTCTGTGACCTTATTTATTTCTTATTACACATGAAGAGATTAAAGAGAAATGAAGTCACTTTCTCAAAGCCACATTCTCAGATCCAGGCCTCACGTTCCCTCACCTTGGCCTGCTGAGCCTCCCACCCCAAAGCCCTTGAAGCTGAAGCAGTTCCTGCTGTGGCCTGAGCAGCCCCGGAACGAGGCAGGAATTTCTTTGACCCAATACATATACCCATAGGTGTGTACGTAGACTCGAGGCCTATATACAGATTCCCACGTTCACATGTGCGTATGTGTGTGTGCGTGTGTGTGTCTGTGTGAGTGTGTGTGCTATTCTCTTGTGCATTTCACAAACATATACACAAACACCAAGCAGATACATCGCACAAAGACACCCACCCCCATTCACATACCGGGGAGTTTAGCGCCTGGCACCTCAAGTTCACAGTACGGACTCTAGAACCAACATCTATCTTCCTCCAATGGGCTGAGCCGTCCAGTCTACCGCTCTCTCTCTTAACAATACCCAACACCCAGATTCCAGAAAGTTCTGCCACGGCCGAGATCTGACTTCTTGTTATTGCTGCTGCTGTTACAGTCTCTGACTGATACTGCGGGGCTATGTGCTGCCCTGAGAGCCAGAATAAAATCTGTCACTAACACATGTGGAAATCAATAGAGGGGAGGTGTGAGCCAGGAGAAAGGCCAGGGGACATGTTCACTGTTACCAAAGCCAGACACAGGGAGTGTGCCAGCAGAGCATCCTCCATCCTCACCCCACGAGATGCAATGTCCCAAATCTACGTCCACAGATCGGATTTGCAGCATAATAAAAGAAATACCAGAATTATGAAGTAAGGCACCCATTACTGTAATTCACTACACTAACTCATTCAAAAGTATTTATTATATTATTTGAACAGTTACTCTCTGCCAGTATAATACTGGCTCAAGTACAGGGCAGCGGAACAGAAAGATGAATGGTACGATTAAGCCCACAAATATATTAATGGAAAAGTAGACTTCAGACACAGACCCATAAATAGAGATGCACTTCAGTGATAACAGCAGCCGTTTAAATGAGAAGGGGAAAGGAAAGATTAGCCAATACGTGGTATTGACAAAACTGCTCATTTACAAGGGAGAAAATAAAATTAGAACCTGCTTCATGCTCTTCCAAACAATAAGTCCTGAATCAATTAGAGTTCAACATAAAAACCCAAACCAGGGAGCGCACTCCACAACAGATGGAGTCAGACACAGACAGCACAGCCAGCCAGCGACTGAGAACCAGTTGTCATCTTCTACAGCTCAGTAACATCAACCCCGCCTTCTAAGTGACAGTATGTATTTTGGACTCCATTTGTTGAATCGTGGTAGGATTTTTAGCATGCTCAAAGAAAAAGCAGAGAAAATTTTCTACCCCCTTGAAATAGGAAGAAAGGCTTCCTAAGCAAGGTGCAAAACTCAGGACAGGTGTGACTACATCGGAATTTGACATCCTAACACCAACAAATAACATTAAGAGGTGAAACACTACAAACGTTCCAAGTATTTTTCAGTAAGTGGAGAAATCTCTAATAGTCTTGATTACATCATTTATCATGCAGCCATTTGATGGAATTTTAAGTGGTGGTTACAAAGAATCAAACAAAGTGACATGGACAGGTGTGGAAAATCTTTAAGACAGAGGTGGGTATCAAAAATGAGTCACAGCGCTACCTAAGATAGGTAGATAGATTCATTCTATTAGTTTTTTTTTTAATGGAAGTTATTATGAGCTATCATAGAACATGGACTGGACTCACACATAAGGAACTCTTCCGTAAAGAAGAGAATAAGGTGTGTCAGTCAGGTTTCCATCACTACAACAAAATAACTGAGATAATCAACTTAAAAAGAGGAAAGGTTTATTCTGGAGGTGCATGGTCAGTCAATCCCATTGCTTTGAGGCCTGTGGCAAAGCAGTACACCATGACAGGAGTACATGGCAAAACCAGGTACCCTGAGGCTGGGACATAAAAGAGAGAAAGGAAGAAGAATGAACTGGCTGGGGTCCCAATGTCCCCTTAAAAAGCATGCCCCAGTGATCAGAAACTTCCCACCAGGCTTCACTTCTGGAAGATCCACCCAGCAGTTCCATGACCTGGACCAAGCCTTGAACACATGGGCCTTTGAGGGACAGTTACCCAAACCACAGCGATAGGAGAAGGCGGAGGCTAATGTTTCACTCTGTGCACTTCTCATTGTTAACGGTGTCTACGAGGAAAACGCATTCCCAGGTTTCCTCTGCGTAGAGCATAAAAGAAAATCAGAGCCCGTGGGCTGCCGTCCTGAGTCGGTGTTCCTTAGCTTTGTGACCTGCAGCAATTTGATGATCGTATTAGAAGCACTGAATAAAGTCGGTTATAACTACTGCTTATTGAGCACCCACTGTATACCAGGCTTTTTAAATGCTTGGATGCCTTTTAAATACACAGCCACATAGCACAGCCATAGCCAGGTAGGCGTCTTGCCTCAGGTAGTGCCCTGTGTGTAAGGAAAAGACCCACTTCGAGTGTGTGCCGGGCTGGCATCCTCTGGTCACAGAGCTGGTAAGCGGCAGAGCTGGCTGAAACCTGGGTCTCCTCCACCTTCAGGTCAAGGTCAGCTCCTCCCATTCTGGCCGTTCAAGGTCCTTCCATTTTCTCTGAGAGGTGGGGCTTACACAGGGCTCAGGCAACTCCCCAGAACATGCCTTAGACCAGCCCCAGGGCAGCCCCCCACCTAGACTGCAGGAAAGATCCAGGAATGGCTGACTCGAGCCGCAGACACCGCTCAGGGCAGCGTCTAGAAGCTCCTCTCCCACGTCCTCTGAAATGGATCCCAGCAGCTCTCTTAGCTGGAAGGCCACGGGCGTCCCTGCAGGAAGAGGACTGAACCTGGAATGAGAAACCCTCCTGGGAACCAGCAGAGAGGGGCGTGCTCTATAGACCCCCGGAGCAGCAGGGACCCCTCCTTGGAGACTGCAGTCAAAGGGAGGAAAGGAGAGGAGACGGAAGGGAGAGGGTGCCACCTGCCGCAGGGGCCCCTCAGAACTCCCAGGGCCTGCGGCTGCCCAGACCTATGAGACCGGAACGGCTAACGGGATATTCTGGGTTATTTCCAACAGTCTGATTTCTCTTTACGAACCCCAAATTTTCAGTAAAGTCTAAAGTACATAGATACATAGCTAACACTTTTAAGGACTCCTGATATGCCAGGAACTGCTCTGGGAATTTCCACAAATCAACCCATGACGTGCTAAGAAATAGTCTTGAAAGGTCGTCAGGTTAACGCATTTGAATCCTCCCAAGTGAATCACGATCCCGATTTCCTAACTGAGGCATAGCAAAGTGAGATAAGCAGCCCCAGGTCCAAAGCTACTAGGTGACAGGCTTAGGCTGCCTGAGTCCAGGGTCCCGGTTGTCCCCAGGGCTCCGGGTTGCCTCCCAGATGCTTGGCGTAGAAGTAGGGTGTGCACGGAAATCAAAGGAGCTGAAAGTCGGGTGCTTGGAGCACAGGGAGGTTAGCCTCGTGCTGAGTGTGACCTTGAAGGTGGAGAAGACTCAGGCATCTGGGGCTGGGGATGTGGCTCAGCAGTAGAACGGTTACCAGGCTGAGTGTGTTAAGGCCCTGGGTTCAATCCCCAGCCCTGCAAATAAATAAATAAATACAGAAAGACAGACAGAGCCCTCAGAAATCTGGAGAGCTGGACTACTCAGGGTGTAGAATGAATTTCAAGCCACACTTACCCGGCTGCCCGTGTTCTGGAGCTGGCTGTCTGGGTTACCTTTCTGATGGCCTGTACCACCTCCCTAGTCCAAGTGCACGCTGAGCTTGCGTGCTCTGATCCCTCGCTAGCCCCCTCCTTCCCAGTCCCCCTTTCCAGGACCGGTTCTACTACACACCTGTCCTGCCTGGCGTGGGCTGGGATTTAAAGAGACTCATCTCACTCTGCCCCGCTGCCCCCAGGACAAGTCCACTTAGAACTACAAATACAGAAACCCGTGTAGGGCAGACTGTCGGCCACAACGTGGGCATTGCCCAACTGGAGACCGGGGCTGGGATTTCCTGGCTTGCCGGTTCCTGAGACTTTTCCTGGGTTTAGCCCAGAGCTGTCCTGCATGTGAGGATGGGAGCGGACTCTATCAGAAGCTCGCATGGAGCTTCTGAGCCATGGACATGCAGCTGGTGGAGCTGAGGAAGGGAGTCTTAAATTTTTATTTAATTTATTTGAGATGTAATGTATTAAAATTTAGTGCGTTTTGATTTAAATACCTCCATAAGGCCAGTGGCCACTAGACTGGACAAGCCTAGACCTTGGCACACACCCCATGCAGAAGAGCCGGCGTGGGAACTACTGTCTCTGTGTCTGTGTTAGTTTCCTGTCGTCACGACCTTGGTGGTCTAAGGAAACCCAGATTATCACCTTCCAGCCCTGGGTGTCAGAAATCCAACATGAAGCCAGGCACGGTGGCCCACACCTGTAATCCCAGCTGCTTGGGAGGCTGAGGCAGGAGGATCACAAGTTCAGAGCCAGCCTCAGCAACAGTGTGAGGCACTAAGCAATTCAGTGAGAGCCTGTCTCTAAATAAAATACAAAATAGGGCTGGGGAAGTGGCTCAGTGACCAAGTGCCCCTGAGTTCAATCCCTGGTACCCACCCCCCCAAAAAAAAATAAAAATTAAAAAATAATTCCGCTGGGCTAGAATCCTGGCATCACAGGGCTGGGCTCCCCCAGGGGCTCGAGGAGGGAGGCGCTCCTGCAGTCCTTGGCTCACGGCCCTTCCTCCATCTTCAAAGCCATCAGCACCGCGGTCCCTTCTGAAGTCTCACCACGCACTGTTCCTCTCTTAAGGACCCTGTGATTACATGGATCCCACCAACATAATCCAAGAAAAGCTTCCCATCTCAAGACACTTCATCACGCCTGCACAGTCCCTTTAGTCATATAAAGTGACATATTCAGAAGGTACAGGGATTGGGACATAGACACATTGGGGGGAGGGATATCAATATTCCACCTAGCACAGAGACAACAAGAGATCAATTTTGAGATATGCCTCCAAAACCTCCCTCTGGACCTTGATCCCAAGGTGTTTACCCCATGGTGGTTGGAACTGGAGGATAATTCAGGGCCTGTGTCTGCTCAACCGTAAGGGGTATCATTTGCTTTCTGTATTCATATGGAACTCAATGGAATTTTGCAGTGCACAACCTGAGCAGCTATTCATGGGGGCTGCGGGAAAAAAGCCTGTATCATGCAGACAGGGCATCATGAAAGGAGAGAGAAGCGTGAGCACACATAGTCAGTTCCTTCTCCCAGTTTGACCAATCCTCCCTTGAGGGACGATTCAGTGAGCAGAACACAGAGAGTGGATTACTCCCAAATACTATCACCTCCTGGAAACATGAAAATAAGGGAAGAAATTTCTCCTGCAGGACTGTCTGGGTGAAAGCACACAACTGCTCGCTGGCTGGAGTGAAGATTCTTCCCACACCACCACACGTGTCCAACACACCAGATGCTCTCAGGACTGACGCAGCCGGAAGCCTGATAAGATCAAAAGCCCCTCCTAGATGAGATCCCCTTACTGCCAGCCCCAAAAATGTCCCGTGGGCCTGGCTGGGGGGACCCAGGAGCAAGTCAGCATTCTACACCTTCTCTCTGCCTTAGTCCCATTAGCTAGACCCGCTTTCTTTGAGTAAGAGGAGTCGTAATTTTCGCCCCAAGTTTCCCCACTTTCCAGGACCCGTGACGACAGTTTCTCTGGCTCCGTCCCCGCAGGGTCTGGGAAGCTCCAACCCCACCAGGTTCCTCTCAAGGATGGAGTGCTCAGGGTCCAGGTGTCTCCCCCAATTCCCCGCCCAGCCACCAGGTGGCAGTGGCTCACTCCTCCTGCCCCAGGCGTGACCTCTCCGGCCCGTCCCTTTCCTGGGAGCCTCACATCCCGCCGACTTCCCTGGTCCTGAGGGGTTGGATCAGCTCACAGCTCCACTCTGCCTTCCAGCCCCTCTCAAGGCTACGGGGCCGCACTGTCCTGAGGCACCAGGTCCCCAGTGTGGCTGCATCTACACTTCCTCAGGAAGTGAGGGGTGTCCACCAGACAGGAAGACACCAAGATGACACGTGTGGAACTTGAGGGCAAGAGGAAGGCCACTGTCGTGGGTCGTGGGGCTGTCTTCCCATGGAATTTGAAGGAGAAGAAGAAGTGGTCGTGCAAAGGGGCTGGGGCAAGAGTGTTTCAGGCAGGAGGAAAAAGTCATGCAAAGACCCAGAGGCCTGGACGGGTTGGCCTTTGTCTGAGAGGGAGAAAGGAGACTGGTGTGAGACCGGAGTCAAGGAGCCCGGAAAACACTGTGGAGGTCAAAGTGGAAATGTAGGAGAGCAGAAAGGGGCAGGCTCTCCGGGGGCCTTGTCCATATGGCGGGACACTGAATGACTCCGTCTCAGGGCCTCACGTGGGGTACCATTTACTGAGAAGGAGCAGGGACAGAGGCAAAGAACAGGGAAAGTTCTGTCCAAGCTCACAGTCAGGGCTGTTAGGAGCCTTGGCACTTGGACCCCTTGCCCAGGGAAAGTCATTCACCCTCACCCACCGGCTGCCAGACCCCAGAGATATGCTGACTGACATTTTGACTGCAGAATGTGACGTGCACAGATGAGCTGACAGATGAAACTCTCATGGGCTCCATCCACCCCACCCCATTGCTAAGTCCACTAACAAATACATCAGAAGCGTTCAATCGGCCATGACTTCAGCTGGATGCTCCTCTGCTTCTACTTCCCATCCTACCCCTGAGTCGGGTGTTAAGGGAACACTGGCAGCTACATGAAGCACATCCACAAACCTCAGTGGCCACATGTAATACCACTTTTCTTCTTGAGCATCTGAACCCAAGCAAGTGATCCTGGTTGAGGGGCAGCTGGCCTCCAAGTAGGGACACGGAGGTTCATCTTCGTTCCTGAGTGTTCTGGCTCTGTCATCTCAAGCACACAGCGTCTAATGGCACCATATTGGAGAAAAGCACAGAGTCTGGAGCTTGGGAGGTGCCAATGGTCAGAACTTGATCCTGTAGCCTTGCAGGGCTGCAAGGAAAGCTGGGAAATGTGGTTGTGTGTCCAGAGGGTGAGGAGGACAGTCCCACAGGCTCTGCCCTAGTGCTATGGATCTCCCAGGGTGGTCCTGGTCCACATCGCCCATCCTGTCTGCTGCCCGTCTGCCCCTCACTCCCAGCTTGCTGAGCCTCAGCTTCTTTCTGCTTCTTCAGCACCCAAACCCTCCTGCCTTAGAACCTCGGCCCCGGCGGCTCCTTTGCCTAGGAGGCTCTTCCTCTGACCTCTCAGAGGCTGAATTCTTTTCATCCAAGCGACCCCACCAGACCCCAGCCTCCCATCAGTTCCTGCCCCTTTGTCTGACTTTTTCTTTAAACCAGTTGGTATCATCCAGAATTATATGATTGATTCGCTCCTTTATCGTCTCTCTTCCCTGCTAAAAGGCGAACATGAAGAGCAGAGGAACTTGGCTGGCCTTGATCGCCCTACCAGAACCCAGCAGGGACCCCGTGAAGAAGTGCTGAGCCGGAGAATGACTATCCCAGGAATGGTCTCCGCTCCAGGCTTCTGTTCGCCTGGGGACCTGGGGACTTCCAGGGCACCTGGAGCAGGAGTCAGGGTTTTGCAACAAAGCAGCCTGCAGTGGAGATCCATTTCCACGTGGCCTGGGCCGGAAGTTTACTCAACTCCTCAGTCTCCGTCGGATGGCCTTGACCTTGGGTGCTGTAAAGTCAAGAACCATGTCTCTGAAGATGCCCGGAACCTTGCAAGTGCTCAAAGGAATGGCAGCTGCCTGTGACAGCAACTGTAGAGGGAAATCAATGGCTCTATTTTAAGTTACTTGGCCTACTCTGTGCCAGCCCTGGGCTAGTGACTGTCCTGAGCGATCCTGGTGATCATGCTGAAGTCATGAGAGAGAGATTACTGTTATCCCTCAGGTACAAGGGAGAGGGGTCCCCACGCTGAGCAGATGAAAACACAGGCTGCCTACCTAACTCTGAACTTCAGACCAAAAAAAAAAAAAGGAATTTTCTTCAGTTGAAGTATATCCCATGCAATATTTGGCACTCAGTTATACTATTTAAAAATGAAGCACCATGAAGACACTGTGTTTGACACTGAAATGTGTATCGCACACCTACGGGTGGCAGCCAGCCACAGTAAACCAAGATGATGAAACCATCCCAGCCACTGGGGATGCTGCCGTGGCCCTCAGGGAGAACTTTACAATCAGTCAGTCTTGGAGGAAATTTGGCAACGAATACCAAAGACCTTGAACATATCCTTTTACCTACAACTTCCTGTACCTGTGTCATCAGCTAATCTTAAAAGTCCTTAGCATGTATTATGGTGGTGGTGGTTATTTTGCACAACAGGCTACAATGAAAACATCGGGACTTCCATTGAAACAGATAAAAAAGAAATCCTATGAACCAATACCCATATCGTGGCGATTTAAACTGTTATGGATTGAATCATGTCCCGATCCCGACCCCACCACCAGAAAAGAAACGATGTTGGAAGCCTAAGTCCCCAGTACATACAATGTGGTATTATGTGCAGATAAGGGCCTTTACAGAAATCGTCAAGTTAAAATGTGGTCACCCAGGATGGGCTCTAATCTGAAATGACCATTTATTTTTGTTGATGCTTGATGATACTTAATTGGAACCCTGATTATCATCTTGGGTTAAAGGGATTGTGGTGGAGTAGAAAACTTTCCAGAAACAGCTACAGGAACATATTCCTTTGGCTCTCTGACCTATTTTTTAAACAAGAAAGTTTTGGAGTCGAGCTTCCCAAGTTCCAGTACCCATCCCACCACTTGCTGCAATGCTGCCTTGTTTAACGTGTCCATCAGTTTTCTCATCTCTAAATTGGGGATAATAATAACTCCTACCTTATTGGGTTATTATGAGGATTAAGGTGTCTAGAACATTAAAAAGATACTAAGATCATACCTGTACCTAAAAGGCCCTCTATAAATATTAGCAATTACAATGAGTAATTAGTTGTCCCAGGTTTGTATGTACATATGCATTTATATAAATACTTAATAATATATAATAATATCATATTGTTTAAATATACATTTTCTTCATCCATAATTTTGGATGATAGGATTATAAGTGATTTTTATTTTTTGTTTATACTGATGAACTCTCCGACTTTTGGGGCGCATTTTTTAAAGATGTTTTTATTTTAGGAAGATCATCCTATCTTCTGGCATTCCAACAATTGTTGCCACAACAGTGATATACCAGGGATGGGTTGGCAGCCAGATAACAAATGAGCATTATCATCCCAGGGACCCGGGTTTAGGTTTTTGAAGTCAAGGGAAGAGTGGGACATGCAAGTTTACCACTAGTAGAGCCTGGCTCTCTTTCCTGTCCCTGGTCTGGCTTTCACGGGGAGGAGGGATGTAGGTAAAAAGAGAAACAACCCATGAACAAAGGGAAGAACTAACCCCCGTCCCTTCCCATGTGGTGTGTGCCTACACCGGGGGGAAATTCTCAATCATTTATTTGTTTATGTTCATTCTATTTATGCTTTCAAGAAACTTTTTTTTTTCAGTGCTGGGAATTCAAGAAACATCTAAGTACAGTTGTTTCTTGGCATCTGTGGGGATTTGTTCTAGAATCCTTGAGGATACTAAAATTCATGAATTCCCAAGATCTTTACATAAGATATAAATACATAAAATGCCATAGTATTTTCACATAACCTACTCACATCCTTCCACATAGTTTAATCTCTAAATTACTTATAAATACCTAAGACAATGTAAAAGCTATGTAAATAGTAATTACCCTGTATCGCTTAAAGAACAATGATAAGAAAATAAAGTCTGGTCATGTTCAGTACAAAATGCAAATTTTTTTCAAATATTTTTGATCCACTAGTGGCTGAATCCAGGAACTGCAGACAAGAAGGGCAAGGAGTACTCATACATCAGGTACTGGGTTAAGGATAAAAAAAAAGATGCTTCGGGTAGACATTTTTGTTAACCTCCACATATGAAGGAGAGCGTGGTACCGGTCTGTGTCTGGCTTGTTTCCCCTGACCTTATGTCTTCAGTGCCAACCATTTTGGGCAGTGACAGAATTTCATTCTTCCTATGGGTGGATAACAGTGTATAGACCACATTTCCTTTACCCATGGTCCACCTGGAGGCAGACTCATGAGTCCTAGAGGTTGGGAAGGGGCAGAGGGACGCCAGATAAAGGGAGGCTGGATCTGATCAGTGCATGCTGAATACAATTGTGGGAACACACACAAGTCCATTCATAAGTGTATTATCAAAAATGTTAAAAGGATGATGCAGAGGTAGCCCCTGCCACCAAAAGTTCCTAGTGCAATGACGAAGTCGTTGCTAGATGCAAGGTCAGGAATGGTGACAAGACCAAGAGTTCAAGCAAGGACGTTCTCTGGGTATCAGGGGCAGTTCTCTTCTCCAGATCACCTTCAGAGTCTGGTTGGTTGTGAGCTGTGACCCAAAGAACAACGGGGGGAACAAAATTTATTTGGGATTCAGAGTTCTCAGTCCACAGAGGGCCAACCCCATTGTTCTGGGACTGAGGAGAGGCCAACATCATGGTGGAAAAGTGTGGAGGAGGAAAGCAGCTCAGGACGTGGCCATCAGGAAGCAGAGAGAGCCCCACTCACCAGGGACAAAGGACCCACCTCCTGCAGCCCACCCTCTGCCCACAGTCGTCACCACCCACTAATCTGCATCCGTGGATTGATGCACTGAGGAGGCCAAGGCTCTCCTAGCCCAGTCCTTTCACCTCTGAACATTCTTGCCTTATCTCACTCATGAGCTTCGGGGGATTCCTCATATCCAAACCATAGCAGCCTCACATCTAGCCCTCTCCGCCCCAGTCCAGGGGGCAGAATCAAAAGTTGCCGTGACAGTCTGTCTTCTGATATTAATAACAGCCAGCAGAGGAGACGAGCTCAGCATGGGAGAATGAAAAGCATTCCAGTCCCACAAAACGCACACGTTCCCTTTTTGTGACACAGGTGTACCCACCACCAGGCTAATAAGAAGCAATCGATAATAAAAAAAAAATTGTAAAGCTGTTTGCAAATTTGATAAAAACCACTGTAAAGAACGTCAGATGACATTGAGCAATCCGTAAATGTTCAGTAACAAGCATAATAACTGGATGGCAGACTATAAACTCACCCAAATTCACAGCCCCCGGCCAAGGAAACGCCACTACTTCACGTCTTGTCTCCCACGGGCCCTGCCTTTCTCCCGAGGCCGAGCCTCTAAGAGTCCAACTTGTGGGCTGTTCTTTAAAACCTTCCCTGCTTGTTATATAAAACCCCTGTGAGACATGGGGAAGAGCGCTGAAACCCAGGGAAATTATTTCTGAACCCTAGGAGAAGAAGGAGACTAAGAAGTCCTGATCACCACCATCATTGCCACCATCACCACCATCATTGTCTCCTCCCAGGAATTTTACTGAGCACCTACCATGGGCCAGACACTGGGAACACAGAGGGGGTTTCTGCCCACATGGTACTTCAAGAGAGGCTACCAAAACATTTCAGATCCTTTCAGATCCTGATAGGTGTTACACAAGAGATAAGACAACTCAGAGAAGATATGTGAGGAAGGTTCTCCAGACAGAGAACAGCTCATGCAAAGGGTCTGCGGTGGGAATGGGCTTGGCATGTTTGAGGGGCAGAAAGAGGTTCGGTGTGTTTGCACAGTGTGTGAAAAGCTGAGGGGAGAGGATGAGAGATGTGGAAGGATCTACCCCTAGTGGGGCCAGATCACAGGCTGTGGGCAGTGTCAAGCAATTGGATTTTTCTCATAACCATTATTTGTGGAGCACCTATTATGCTCCAGACATTTTACAGCACTCTCATTAAGACTTCTGGGTAACCACAGAAGGTTGATACAGTGACTGCCATTTTTATAGGTGAGAGCTATATGACACAGGGGTTATAGGATGTTTTATATCCCACAGAAAATGGTAGGCTACAGAATAGCCAAAGCAATCCTTAGCAAGAAAAGTGAAGCAGGAGGCATCATAATACCAGATCTTAAATTATACTACAGAGCTATAGTAACAAAAATGGCATGGTATTAACACCAAAATAGACATGAAGACCAATGGTACAGAATAGAGGACACAGAGACAAATCCACATAAATACAGTTACCTCACATTAGACTAAGGCACCATGAACATACATTGGAGAAAAGATGGCCTCTTCAACAAATGCTGCTGGGAAAACTGGAAATCCATATGCAGCAGGAAGAAATTGAACCCCTATTTCTCATCTTGCATACAACTCTACTCAAAGTGGATCAAGGACCTAGGAATTAGACCAGAGACCCTGTGCCCAATAGAAGAAAATGTAGGCCCAACTCCCCATCATGTCAACTCAGGAACCAGCTTTTTCAACAAGACTCCTAAAGCACAAGAAGTAAAATCAAGAATCAATATTTGGGATGGTATCAAACTGATGAGCTTCTTCACAGCAAAGGAAACAATCAAGAATGTGAAGAGAGAGGCTCCAGAATGGGAGAAAACCTTTACCACCTGCACTTCAGATAGAGTATTAATCTCCAGGATACATAAAGATCTCAAAAAACTTAACACCAAAAAAAAAAAAAAAAAAAAAAAAAACACCAAATAACCCAATCGATAAATGGGCAAAGGAACAAAATAAGCACTTCACAGAAGAAGAAATACAAATGATCAACAAATATATGAAAAAATGTTCAACATCTCTAGCAATTAGAGAAATGCAAATTAAAACCTCACTGAGACTCCATCTTACTCCAGTAAGAATGGCTATTATCAAGAATACAAGTAACGGGGCTGGGGATGTGGCTCAAGCGGTAGCGCGCTCGCCTGGCATGCGTGCGGCCCGGGTTCGATCCTCAGCACCACATACCAACAAAGATGTTGTGTCCGCCGAGAACTAAAAAATAAATATTAAAAATTCTCTCTCTCTCTCACTCTCTCTCCTTTCTCACTCTCTCTTAAAAAAAAAGAATACAAGTAACAATAAATTTGGTGAGGATGTGGAGGGAAAAGGTACACTCATACATTGTCGGTGGGACTGCAAACTGGTGCCACTACTTAGGAAGGCAGCATGTAGATTTCTCAGAAAGCTTAAAATGAAACCTTCATTTGACCCAGTTATCCCACTCCTCAGCATATACCCAAAGGACTTAAAATCAGCTTACTACAGTGACACAGCCACATCAATGATTGTAGCAGCTCAATTCACAATAGTTAAGCTCTGGAACCAACCTTGGTGCCCTTCAACAGATGAATTGGTAAAGAAAATGTGGTACCTATACACAATGGAATATTATCCAGCCATAAAGAAAAATAAAATCATGGCATTTACTGATAAATGGATGAACTGAAGACTACTGTGTTGAGTTCGTAAGCCAATCCCCAAAAAACCAAAGGCCAAATGTTCTCTCTGATATGTGAATGCTAGCACAATAAGGGGAGGCAGGGAGGGAAGAATAGAAGCTCTTTGGATTCGACAAAGGGGAATGAAGGGATAGAAGGGAAATCAGAAATGATGGAATAGGAAAGACAGTGGGATGGATCAGACACACTCTCCTGTGTTCATACATGAATACAAGACGAGTGTAACCGTACATCCTGCACAACCACGAGAATGAAGAGTTATACTCCATGTGTGTATAATATGTCAAAAAACACTCTACTGTCGTGTATATCTAAAAAGAACAAATTTTAAAAAGAAAAGAAAATGGCAGGCTGGAATGCACATCCGTGTTTTTCAGACTCCGAAGCCCATGCAGCTTACTGTTGCATCTTGCTTGGTGAGCTCAGGGTTTCGGTGGTCACGGTGTCTCTGGGCTCCCACCCCTTGCTCCCCTGCACAGCCCCACCTGCCTGTCCCTTCTCATTCCTCCTGTGCCTTCCCTCAAGCAGCCACTGCAGGTGACGAGTTGGACGGCCAGGGCAAGGTGGCCTCCTGAGAACCTTGCCTGGACCTCAGAGCCCAGGGCTGTGTCCACACACCTTCTCCTCCCAACGGTGCCTTCTGTACAGTGGCCACTCTCTGCCCGCTCTCACTGGCACAGAAAGAAGGTGGAGGTGAGGTGGAGCGGAAGTCCTTTCTCCTTCCCGTCCCTCCTGGTGGAACCACATGGTCCACACGAAACTGCTCTGCTCTCCCACCGCATGCTGACAGTGCTCCAGGCAGGATCTGGCCACCCAGGGAGAGGTGGCCCAGAGCTGCCCAGGGCTGGTGGGTCTGTAGATTCCAAGGTTCACCCGGGGACACCCACCTGCTTCCAATGCGATCCAGAGCTAACTCATTCTCGCTGCTCTCTGAGGATACTTTGTAGGGGGACAATTCGTGTTCTAGGATGAGATGATTCTATTAGGTACCCACTGCATCCAGCATGAACCATGGGCCTCTGCCTAGTCCCCTGAGCTGAGGAGTTTGAACCCTGGTGACCACTGAATCACTCATCTTAGCCTTTCGCCTCCTCCCCAGGGCACTGTGGGAACCAGCTAAAACAAGATGAATGACAAGGGGGACCCTGGGCCACACAGCCCTGGGAATCAGGGTGGAGGGAGGAGAAGGTGATTAACGCGCAGAGACAGACCCTCAGGGTAGGAGAGTAGGAGTAGCCGGGGGTTGACAGGACAGGGCACAGAAAGGGTCAGAGACCCCGTGGCCTCAGCCCTGCTTAGCACTAGCGGGGGGCTTTGGGGTGAGGGGGCCTGGATCTGAATCCTGGCAGCAGTTTACTAGCTGTGACTTGGGGAAGTGGCTAATTTTTTGGCCTGAGAAACGCAGGAGGCGTCCGCTCTTGGGAATCCAGGCCACAACCTTCTTGATTGTCCTTGAGGAGCCACCACACTTCCCCCATCCTCAGGCTCTGCCGTGAAGCAGGCCTCTCCCCAAGTCCAAGGTGGGTATGTGCCACCGATGGGTGAAGTGGGAGCGTCCAACTCCTACAGCCACCGCGGGTCACTCAGAAATAAACAAGCAAGATGATCTTATCCTGATTTTACTGAAACCCTCAGGAAGAGAGAATCCCTTCCCTTCAGTTTGCAAAGTCAATAAGTCATAAAACTGAAGCCACTGGAATAAACATCGTCACAGCAGGCAGCCTGATGCAGGAGCAGACACGAGGGATGCGATGACAAGACGGGGACTTGACACTGGCGGATCCCTGGACCCAGCCAGACCTAAAGCCCCAGAAATGTTCAGCTACAAATCAATTACTTTTATTCTGTTAAAGCCAGCGTACGACATAACTTATAATCAAAAGAACTAACAGAGCATTTAATTTAATGTAGATTCTAAGGACTTAGTGTCATGCCTGGCTCACAGTAACCACCGGATACCTGAAGGCCAGAGGCATGTCTGGGATTCAAACATAGACAGTCTGACTTCGCAGTCCAGGCTTCTAACCAGGAGGCATGCTAAGGTTCTGCCTGAGATTCAATTAACTGGGTGATGAATTTGTTGGATCATGATCGTAGGTGATATCCAAGGAATTCCCGAAATACAAGTCTGTGTGTGTGCGCATGCATATACATACAGATACATAATCAGCCCTCCATATCTGCAGGGTTCTGCATCTATGCATTCAAACCACCACAGAGCAAGAATGTTCAAAAAAATCACATCTGTCCTGATAACATACAGGCCTTTTGACTTGTCATTATTTCCAAAATAATATAGTAGAGCAACTGATTACATTGTGTTCTAAGTCATCTAGCGATAAATTTGAAGCCTATGGGGGGAAATACATAGGTTAAGTGCAAATACTATTCCACTTTATGAGATGAGCATAGATTTTGGTGTTCTCAAGGGAACTGGTAACCAGCACATGCACATAGAAATCAGAGATACAGGGCCCTCAATGGTCTTAAATACTGTTAGGGTCCTGGAAACCAGTATCCCAACACTGCTTACTGGGTAGTATTTGGAATCTCTGATTGACAGTCAGGACCATCATAAGAATTTCTAAATATCATAATCAAAAGTATGGTATATCGGAGTCATCAATAGCAGGGAAAGAAAATTGATTATTATTTAACAAATTGTTCAAATACAGTGTCTCAAAACATATCTATAAAAGGCTTAAAAAAGAAGGCCCCAAGAATTGAAAAGTGGGAGACTTTCTCCAGTTCCATCTCGTCGTTTCCAATGGAGACAGGAAATTATGGGAGCCAAGCTGGACAAAATTATACAAGGAAAAACTCAATTTTCCCAAATTCTCATCAGAAATTCATACTCCTGAGGAAGATGTGCCCATACTCATGTTTTGCTTTTTTTCTAATTATATGTGGACTGAACTTTCCAAAGAACAATTTAACAAGGCAGAGTTTTGGCCAGCGTTTCTAGATATGAGATGTTCCTAACAAGCCTCTTTAAATGAGCTGTGGCTAGCAGGGGAACATGGAGGAGGCCAAAGAGCAAAACCACCAGTTTCCATCCTGCTCAGAGTTGGCCAAGAGTGAGAAGAAAGGCAGGAGGGGCCAGCTGTCATGGCCCATGCACCTGACGTGTGTGTGTGTGTGTGTGTATGTGTGTGTGTGTGTGTGTGTGTGTGTGTGTGTGCAAATGGAAAATAAGCAAATCCTTGCTTATTACCGACTTCTCCCAGCCCACGCCTCAGGACTGCTAGCCTCCCCCTGGTATCTCCCATGTCCATCTTGCCACACAGTGAGCACACCATAAATTCATATTGAGTGCATCCATTTTTATAAGATCAGGCTCTGGCCAACCAATGGACCCCCAGGAAGGGACCTAAAGGACCAGTATTCAAATCCTGGCTCCCATGGCTAACTTTGTGACCCCATCAAGTCTTCACTGTAGAGTAAGTCGATTCAGAGCAAAAACTCCTACAACCATGCTGGTAGAAAGAGAAATGATTACAGATATTTTCAAAAACACCCATCACCCCTGAGTGAAAGTGCATATGTCCTCTCATACATAGCCGAGGGATGCTGTCTCTCCCCATGGATTATGGTAATGGTTTATGATAATGGGAGATGCGGAGAGAAATAGCAAGGTTAAACATGCTGAGTGCAGTTTCTGGGGTGCATGCAGCGAGTGAAAATAAGCACCAAACTCTACCAATGCAGATAGATTCTAAAGGGGTGGCACTGACGTGCAAAACAAGCAAGCAGTCCAGACACCGTGAAGAGATGCGCCACCCCACTCACAATAAGAGAAATGTGCAAATCAAATCCAGGCTGAGATACTCTTCTCACCTATTGGGTTGTTAAAAATATCAGTGTTCACTCAGTTTCACTCCAGGGCAGGACTGTGGGTACGCGGGCATCTCATACATCACCAGGAATGCAAATGCCACAATCCCTAAAGAGGAGGCGTTGAAGATACTTCAAAACATGATGTTGCATTTGTCCTTTGACCCTGGGAAGTCCATTCCTGGGAATCCACCCTGAAAATACACTTCCAAAAACATAACATGAGACCACGGTTAGGTTCATAATAGATACTCATTAAATATTTACTGAATAGACACATGTCACTTATGATTGCATTCGCTACTACCGTGTCAAACTTATTTCTTTCATGAACAAAAGATATCTAGAAGCAAGCAGACCAGGGAAAGAAGGCTGGATTCTGGTAACTAGGGATGTAGGCATCTGGCTTTCTGTTCTACTCACCTGTCCTTTGGCTTCTGTCCTCACCATCATCTTGTGGTCAAGATAGCTGCCAGTCATTTTATCTATATTACAAGCCAGAGAAAGCAGGAAACATGAGAAATGAAAGGAAAAGAATACTTGGTCTCTTTAAAAGTAAAGATACTTTCCACAAACATCAAAGGACACTTGTGATTACATTTCATTTGATATAAATTAGTTACTTGGTGACATCTAGTAATGAGGGCAGCAAGGGAACCCTGAGAGTACAGCTGAATGGTGTGCCCAGTTCAAAGGTGGGATTTACTACCTAGGAGAGAGAGCGAGCGAGCGGGAGTGGCCTGGGCAGCAGGAGAACACTGGTCTTTGGGGGCACCAGCTATGTGCCAGGTGTTTATCAAACTCTTTACATGAATTGGCCCATGGTCACAGCTCATGGGACACACTGATACTAAAAAAAAAAAAAAAAAAAAAATTATTTGTCATTTATCTGAAATTCAAATGGAATTGGAGATCCTGTATTTTGTATTCTGCAAAATCTGTCCATCTTAAATCCTCAGGATGTGCCCAAGGCTAAATGTCAAGCAGGCTTACTGGTATAGAAAATGAGACATGTTTAGAGTCTAACTGTCAGGCTGCAAATACCCATTGATTGCACGAACTTGAGAGAGTGGTTAGCCTCTTGCTATGCATCCATTTCTCCCATCGGATCGTAATAGTCTCTCATCTCTCAAGTCCAGAAGAATCCTGTTAGGAAAATACCCAGGATCAAGGGCATCGAAAGAGGTACAGGAAGTGAATTTTGGACAAAGGACCCTGTGCTTCATCTTGCAGTCCCTCCTGACACCCCAACAGGCTGTGGCCCAGATAACATGTGTTATCATGAATCCTCTGTATTTCAGTCATCACTAATCCTAATGACGATGATTACTCATAATAGCAGTAATTATAATCATCTATCCCACTGTGCTTTACAATGTATGAAAACAATCTCCCTCCTATTATCTCTGCTCTCCACCTCCATTTATCAACTGTAAAATATCAGAAATATTCACACTGAGGCCCGCCTCAGAGGCCACTGAGCACACTGAATAAGACCATGTGTGTCAGATCCCGGCACAGAGTAGGGATTGGACAATCCATTTGTTTAATTCCTATACTCCGCTTCACAGCCCTAAGTGGGTGCAACATGTATCAAATATTTATCTCTTGAACATTTACTTTCTATATTTGAATATTGAGTGTCTGTGTCAAACGTGCATGTTGCATATTTGTCATGAATAATGCCTGAATGAACCACGTCTCATCAGCCTTACTAAGTCACACTCACAGATGGTTTTGATTGAGGGTCATCCAGAGGCAGTTTTGAGTGGGATTTCCCTGCTCTGGGGTCCGTGCCTGGCTATTTCCACTGAGCCTGACCTTCAGGCTAACTTGGCTCCAAGCAGGAAACACATGGGGCAGGAGAAGGGAAGTGCACCTGGGATGCTAGGTGGGGTGCACCAGGTGGACCCCCACCCACTGGGAACACAGCTGGCTATGATTTGAGTCCAGCATGTGCAGCAGCGGCCGGGGTGAGTGGGACCCCTGCATTTTCCTTTGCCATGCTTGGTGGAGTAGGGCAGCTGTCAGGGAGCAGGGGGCGGGTGGAGAAAAGGGATGAGGCTCCCAGACCACAGCCTCATCAGCAGGTCCTCAACATCCCTTGTCTATGCTTCATCCTGACACGGTGGAGACCATGTCTCATGTTGTACAGTTACAAAAGTGACCACTCAGAACAGATGTTGGAAGGCATACTGCACCAAAAAATAAAGGCTTAAGGTTTGGCTGGGCCCAGGCCTCACAAGTAACTAGATCAGAACTGGACCTGGCCACTGCCCCATTCAACCATCTCCCCAGAGCCAAGGACCAGAGGAGATCCAGATGCCTCTTCTTTCCTCAGAAGGATTTAACCTTGAACTTTCACCCTGCTGAAGTCACTGCAATGACAGACTATGTGATATGCTCAAGACTCAGACCACCCCGGCTCACGTTCGAGTTCTGCTCCGGAGAAACTCAGGACCTTGGGAAAGTAGCTTTGTCTCCCTGGGCCCTTTGTCTCCCTTCGGTGTGTGCCTCAGAGCCCTGTCTGGCCTGGCCATCAAAGGCACTTTCCCCAGTGCCCGGGCAGCAGCAGGTGTGCAGTGCGTGGAGTGTCCCCCTGTATCCATTTCCTATTTGTATTGGTTTGCATTGGGGCTGTCACAAATTTAGGGGCTGAAAAATAACACCTATTGGTTATCTCACTGTTCTGTAGCTCAGAAGTCTGATCTAACACAACTGAATTCTCTGCTCAGAGCCTCCCAAGACCAAAATCAAGGCTGCATTCCCTGTCGCAGGCTCTGGGGCAGAACCCACTTCCAAGTTCACGGGTGTCATTGACAGAATTCAGTCCCCTGAAGCTGTAGGACTGAGGTTCCCATTTCCCTGACTTGTGGCCCCTGCTACCTTCAAGCCATGAAGGGAACCTTGAATTCTCGTACTGCAGCTCTCTCTGCCTTTCCCTTCTGCCCTCTTCTCCTGCATTTAAGAGCTCATGTGATTACATGGGGCCCAGCCAAGTAATCCAGGATAATCTCTCCATCTTAGAGTCAACTGATACCAGCCTAAACTACATCTGCAAAGTCCCTTTAGCCACGGAAATAACATTCAGATCCCTGGAGATTAGGCCTGGAAACTCGGGGGAGCTGTCAATCTGCCCACCAGCCCCTCCTTCCCAGAAGTGCCCCAAATGCCTCCATCTCCTCTCCTTGCAACCACAGTTGGTGTTGACTAGAAAAGGACTCCAAGTGAGCTCCGACCCCGGGTGCTGAGCACACATTCAGGGACTCAGCTCGGAAAGCCTTGGAGGATCTCAGAGACAGATGAGGAGGGTAAAACCAGGCAGAGGACCGGGACAGGTGGAGACGGGTCGGAGCCAGCTGGAGTCCGTCGGGGTGGGGGGGGGGTGAGGCAGGCTCTTCCCAGCTGTCCATCCCGGGCATCTGGGCCAGTGAGCAAAATGCAAAACCAGTGAGGAGAGGAGGGGAAACCAGTTTGCTGGGGGGGGCGGGGAGGGGGGAGAAAACGATTTTGATTTAAACAGAAAATGATTTTGATTTGAACACAATGAACCCGAGAAGCCTGGAGAGCGCCTGAGCCCAACCCTCGGCTTCCAGTTTCCACCTGCTGCAAAAATCCTCCCCGAGGCCAGCTGCTGCCTCCGGAGCACAGGACTGAGCACCGCCCCCTCCCCGCAGGAGGCTGCAGCCCAGCACAGGCTGCTCTCCGAAGTTTGCAAAAATAAAGTCTGCTCAGGGGTGTTAGGAGACTCCAGATGGCACCCTGGGCTTCCTGCCCACACGCCTTATGCTCTTCAGGCCCAAAAAGGGCACTACTGTCTGAATTCTCCTCCATTCGTGCCTGCCATCTTGGAACGTGCCCACCACAGCTCTTCCTTAGCTCCCACTCACCCCTTCCACTCCTTCTTTGGTTTCCTGCTCAGAAATACAGTGAAAAGATGATGATGGGCATTGGAATCTGAAACACCTAGGCTAATTTCCTAACCAGCTGTGTGGCCTTGAGCAAATTACTTGACCTCTCTGAAGCTCAGATTATTCCCATACGGAATGGAAGCAGGGATAACTATCACAGGCCTGCTGTGGGTAAAATTCCTAGCACAAGGCCTGGCACAAAGTAAGAAGCCCCATCAACGTGGGTCTCCCTACTGCAGCTGGACACACAAGTCTGTGGAACTCTTTCCGGAAACAAACAAGCTCAGCCAAAGTCCCCAGGGCCAGAGCTTTATAAAGTCAGAGGGCTGTCGTGTGACTTTGCCACCTATTGACAAAATGTGCCCTCTCAGAGTCCTGTTTTCCTCATCCATAAGATAGGAATACATGTTGAATATTCCTTATCTGAAATGCTTGGGACCAGACATGTTTTGAATTTCAGATTTTTTTATTGGAATATCTGCAGATATATGAGATATCTTGGGGATGAGACCCAAGTCCAAACACAGAATCCATTAATGTTTCATAAACACCTTATCCACAGCCTGAAGATAATTTTATACCGTATTTTTTTAGTGAACCTATGTTCCAACTGACCCATGAGTCAGATGTGGAATTTTCCACTTGCAGCATCGAGGTGCTCAAAAAGCTTTGGATTCGGGAGCATTTGGAATTGTGGGCTTCAGGCTGGGCTCGCTCTGCCTGCACAGGAGCCAGCTCCTCGGCTGTGCATCTCCCCGGCTCCTGTAGCAGGGCTCCCACCCTTCCTCTTGCCATGGGGCTTGGAAGCTGACCCATGTCAACTACATCCACAGGTTGCCCCCCACCCCGCACTCTTCTGGCAGATCAGAGGGAGGGAAGCCGGAGACCCAGGAAGTAATTTCCTAGGTTCCCTCCCTCCCTGCAGGGTGGCCTCTGCCTGGCTGCTTCTCTTGGGGACAGCTCTAGTCTTGGAGGTCCTGTGGACACAGCTATCTTCTGGAGTCCAGTGGCTGCTCCTTCCTCACAGCTTTGTCGCTGTTCCTGGGGACTGAAGATCCCCCACAGCTGCCCTGCTCCCTGCCCACACCTTCCTCACGGTCCTAATGGTCCTATTAAAACCCTATCCTACTTCATGCCAGATCTAGGCAAAAGCTGGTAAGGAATGAATGAAAATATACAGGCCAAGAGCTTAGGAATGTTCTGGCCATGAGTGGACACTACAGAAGTTCTGCTTCCTAGAATATTTCATGGGATCGTCATGAGGATTACACGAGATCATCTGTGTGAGTGCTTTACACCCTGTCAGACCCAGACTAAAACCTCAGTGAGTGACACTAGCAGAAGAGGGTTTGTTCCACCTGCTGTGACCAAGGCTGGGGACTCCTTTCCCCACCTGGCAGGAGGGAAGGTTGGTTGAAGGTCACAGCTCCTCCTGACTTTAGCTCCACCCCTGAACAGAGCAATTATCTGTCTGGGGAGACCAGGAAGGGTGCCCAGAGCCAGCCCACCCAAGACCATCTCGGGCTGCTCTCCAGTTCACCACCCTCTGCAGGAATTCTGGCTTCTTCCTGGGGCCCAGGTGCGGTGCCTCGTGAGGGGAGAATAGGATTACCCTCCTTCTCTGCCTGTTACTAGAGTTCACCAGAAGGGAGGAGCCAAAAGGCTGCTGCACCTGAGTCTGAGCCATACTCTCTAATTTTGCTTTATTAGCAATTAAGTGGATAACAAGGCTGACTCCTGGATTGGCCGCTCCAGAGAGTCAGAACTGGGGCAAAGTGAGATTATTAGGAATCTCAGATTAGAAGCTTATTTTGTATCATTTTTTTTTATTATTATTCTACTAAAAGGTAACTTTCAAACAAAAGAGATGCAGCCCCAGTTGCGTGGAGTGTCCTGAGTAATGTGTCACATGAGCCTTCTTGGTAAAGCCTGTCCAGTCTGTACCACTCCATAGTTCTTGAACTTGAAGCCCCTTGAGGCTGTAGGTTCAAACCTGTCCTTCTCTAATAGGGTCAACACCGTGGATATTTGTCATCCTTCCTGTGTCTGAAGAAGTCCCTATCCCATGATGCATTCACAAGGCAGAGGTTACTATAGAAACAAGATGTTCCCAGCCCTTGCCACTAGGGTTCAGCCACGTTACCCAGTGTCCTCCAATTAGCCACACCCATGTCACACTCAGACCCTGAGGCAGATCTCGCATGAAGTCCATTTGGGAAAGACAATGGCTATGTCTCCAATATTCAGAGGCAGCCATGACAAATGTTGGGTCATTACTGTCCTGTGCTCAAAATCACCCTGTCATGTGGGCAATGAATGGGACAATACCTATGGCCACTTGGGCTGCCTGTGAGGTCTCCCTGTCCGTACTCAGTTCTGCAACAGAATTTTGTTTCGGCCCACATAGTCTCTAGGTCTATGGCCCTCCTAAAATTTCTGTGTTTAAAACTAGATAGCCTTCTATTACTTCTATCTCTGCTTGAAAGAACCAGAATTTGCCTCCAGTGTTTGAAGCTAAGAACTCGGTATGAGATAGCCGTGGTGAGCGCGTCCCCCTGGGACCACAAACAACGTGAAGGCAGAGGCCAAATCAAGCAAATGAAGTCCCCCGAAGGGGTAGCTTTCAGCAGGACAAAGTCTTGGGTCTTTGCTGTAAGGACTCTAGACTCAGAGATCCAGCCATGCTCCAGTACACACAGCACTCACATAGTTTGTTCTCTCTCTCTCTCCACACACACACACACACACACACACACACACACACACGAGGGAAGAAGGTTTCCCATGGTCTCTGGGCTGTAACACGGGAAGATGGCCACAAGCATTAATCCCAGCATGACCCCCCCGGGGAAAGAGTTAAGGTCTCTTGTTACATCAAGAGGAAAAGAGAGACCATTAACTGAGGCGTACGCTTCCTAGCTGTGAAGACAAGGATTAGTGGGCCCTGAAACCCCAGTGGTCTCCCACAGAACTTCGGGTGCAGGAAGCCTTCATTAAATGACCTATGATACTGACATGAATGAAGTGCAGAGGCAGCGGGCAGTGCGAGGTGGTAGAGGCCAACAGAGAAAACAGGGCTTCTGATGGCCCTTCATATCTCACCCTCAAACCAGCACTGAACCTCACACTTCAGATAGAGCCCTAATATCCAGAGTATACAAAGAACTCAAAAAATTAGACAATAAGATAACAAATAACCCAATCAACAAATGGGCCAAGGACCTGAACATACACTTCTCAGAGGAGGATATACAATCAATCAACAAGTACATGAAAAAATGCTCACCATCGCTAGCAGTCAGAGAAATGCAAATCAAAACCACCCTAAGATACCATCTCACTCCAGTAAGATTGGCAGCCACTATGAAGTCAAACAACAACAAGTGCTGGAGAGGTTGTGGAGAAAAGGGTACACTTGTACATTGCTGGTGGGACTGCAAATTGGTGCGGCCAATTTGGAAAGCAGTTTGGAGATTCCTGGGAAAGATGGGAATGGAACCACCATTTGACCCAGCCATTGCCCTTCTCGGACTATTCCCTGAAGACCTTAAAAGAGCATGCTACAGGGATACTGCCACATCGATGTTCATAGCAGCACAATTCACAATTGCTAGACTGTGGAACCAACCCAGATGCCCCTCAATAGATGAATGGATAAAAAAATGTGGCATCTATACACAATGGAGTACTATGCAGCAATAAAAAATGACAAAATCATAGAATTTGCAGGGAAATGGACGGCACTAGAGCAGATTATGCTTAGTGAAGCTAGCCAATCCCTAAAAAACAAATGTCAAATGTCTTCTTTGATATAATGAGAGCAAATATGAACAGAGCAGGGAGGAAGAGTAGGAAGAAAAGAGTAACATTAATCAGTGACATGAGATGGGAGGGAAAGGGAGAGATGAGGAAAATTGCATGGAAATGAAGGGAGACCCTCATTGCTATACAAAATTACATATAAGAGGTTGGGAGAGGAATGGGAAAATAAACAAGGTGAGAAATGAATTACAGTAGATGGGGTAGAGAGAGAAGAAGGGAGGGGAGGGGAGGGGGGATAGTAGGGGGTAGGAAAGGTAGCAGAATACAACAATTACTAATAGGGCATTATGTAAAATTGTGGATGTGTAACCGACATGATTCTGCAATCTGCATTTGGGGTAAAATTGGGGGTTCATAACCCACTTCAATCTAATGTATGAAGTATGATATGTCAAGAGCTATGTAAAGTTGTGAACAACCAATAAAAAAAAAAAGAAAAAAAAACCAGCACTGAAATGGAACCTCCACAAGGAGCCAAGGAGCCTATTTAAAAAAAAAAAAAAATCT
Organism: Spermophilus citellus; assembly: GCF_964194105.1. Lineage (NCBI taxonomy): Eukaryota > Metazoa > Chordata > Mammalia > Rodentia > Sciuridae > Spermophilus > Spermophilus citellus. Next base: position 121,541,506 of record NC_138197.1, read on the forward strand.
CAGACATTCCTGCCATTTCAGCTTTATTGAATTACTACATAGTGCAGCCGTGGAAACAGAAATCATGGGGAGACAGGAAATGCATTAATTGCATTTACCCATCTACTTCCACCACTGCTCTCCTAAGAACAGCCTTAAAACCTCTCCCTGCAGCACAGTCTACTTTATGTTCCGGCAGCCGTCAACCCAACGATCCACTATCCTTGACTTCCTGCTTCCCCAAAAAGCCCTTCCTTTAAAGTTCAGTTGCCCAGATGTTGTGCAGAGTTTTCAGCAAACATCTTTGTGTCCTTTTGTTTGTCATCTCTGCATCTTCCAGGCAGTAGTTGGCCCCACTCGCTTTTTCACTTCTATTCCAATCAACCAACCACAAAGGGGAGGAAATCATTCCCAAAGTTGGCACCAAACATCTGGATGACATGCAAAGAGTACAAATGACCCTGGAACCCAGACCTGGTGCTTTGCAGAAAGGTTGCATGTGCAAGATGCTTAACTGAGGGCAGCAGTCATGAGCACAGAAAGTATTTGGCCGTAGCTAGCAACTTTGCGTGCTTGGATGACAGAATAGAACTGAGACCAGAACCTCTGGATCTGGACGGCCTGAGTTCAAATTCAGACCATACAAGTACCAGCTGGATGACTTGAGCCCATAATCTTCCTTCTCAAACCTTCTTTTTCATTGGCAGTATTAATACTGACCTCGGAGTCTATTGGCAGGGAAGCTTCCAGGAACAAAATGAGTGCAAAGGTAACATAGAAAGTGTCACTTAGTTTTATTAATTGACTCCCTGACCGAGGAATGCCAGAAAGGGACACACACTGTAATGGCTGAGCCAAAGGCAAAATGATAAGAGTCTGTCTCTTGCTTCCTGTCCATTGAGAATTCCTTTGTTTTCTCACCCTCTCCTATTTCCCACAAGGTCTCTGTGCTCTCTCTTCTCATTCTCAGTTAATGTTTGTAGGGATCCACAGAAACCCCAGGTCCACAGCCATCTTGGTTGTAAGGATCTTGACCACCAGGTAACCCTGCTATGCATCCCAAGCCTTACAGGGAAAATTCATTAAGATGGTCAGCTGCACGTGTTGTGCTCAGTTACTGATGCTCAGACTGTGTCTTAACTGATATTAAACCTGTTAATGGTTTTTGAAGAAGGCCAGATACATTCCAGTTGCCCAAGGTCCATCTTTGACTAACTTAGCCTATACCCCGCTTCCTCCAGCCTTGGGGTGCAGGGATCCCCTTGTCTTGCTGCTGCCCAGGCCATGCTTCTGTCCGTGAATCCCTCAGGAACTGCACTCCGAGCAGTCCTGGATCCATCCACCTTCCCTTGGTCTCTCAGCACCTTCCATCTCTGGCAATCAGTTCCTACAACCAGGGTTTTTCCAAACAACACTGAGCAGGGTCTCTCCTGAAACATGAATGACTGGCTGAGGTTTATCTTGACATTGACTTCACTGTGATTCCTCCCAGGGGTATTAGGATTTTATTTCAATATAAAAAGAGAAACTAACTGCTCTTCTGACTACCCAGAACCTCCACCAGGGTCCTGGGGGACATCCCTGCAATGTCACTGCGCAGGTCTTGCCCACAGGATCACATTGAAGGTTTGGAATAGAGAAAAGAAAGAAGAAGAAGAAGAAGAAAGTGAAAGAAAAACTAATACCTGGAACACAGTAGGTGTTCCATAAATATTAAAGAACAAACAATAGAAAATTGCTGCACAGAACCAGAGACCTGTTGTAAGCAGAGAACAAAGAGAAAAGATAACGGCAGCCTAATCTCATCAGAAACCACACAAACCGGAGATACAGAATGATTTTGGGGGACACAAAACTGTCATCTAAAATTTAATAATCACTGAAAATGTCCTTCAAACATGAAGTTGAAATAAAAATTTTTAAAGGCAAACAAAAGCAAAAAAAAAAAGCTTTCCAGTGTCTGGAAAGGAAAAAGACAAAAAGCTCACTGCCTGGGGCTCAGTGTGTAATAAGAGTTGTAATGCTTCTGCTGTCATATATAAATAAAAAATAATAATTAAAAAAAGAAAGAACATCTCAGAAAAAAATCTTACATGAATGAATAAATGATAAAATTAATGAATGAGTGAGCAAATAAATTAAGAGCTTCACCCAGCTTTCTCTACTCACTCACAAGGAAGAAAGAGGTACATTAGCAGGGTACCTCTGAGAAGAAGCCCACTGTAACAGCCAACTCCCCAGCTAGTCCTTTTTACCATAATCTCCAACAAGAATACCAACTGGTTTTTCACTGACTTAATCCTTATCTGTCTTCTTTCTAGAATGTGACTCAAAAAGGGGGAGACCTTGATAATGACGGAGGACACAGTTAATTACCAAGTGTCACTTTACCTTACAAATATCATACCTTGGTTCCTGACATCAGATAGATAGATAGATAGATAGATAGATAGATAGATAGATAGATATAAAATAGAGAGAGAGAGAGAGAGAGAGATACATTTTTTTGGGGGGGGTGAAGGGTGGTATCAGTTATTGTACCCAGGGGCACTTAACCACTGAGCCACATCCCCAGTCCTTTTTAAAATATTTTATTTAGAGACAGGGTCTCCATGAGTGGCTGAGTCTGGCTTTGAACTTTCAATCCTCCTGCCTCAGCCTCCTGAGTCACTGGTATTACAGATATGCACCACCACGCCCAGCCTGTCATCAGCTATTTCTATGAGTAGACAAAGGAACCTCAACTTTTGCCTCTATCTGTGAAATACCCCATGCACTCTGAAAAAATCAAACCATGAAACAGAAAAAAATATATTATACAACTGTTTCCAAACATTCCGGACAACACCCACAGGGGACCATGATCCCCAATATTTAGGGGTGGGGAGAATTAGGTAAATCCTACAATTTCCCCAGCTTAACCTCCAATCAGTTTCTGGGTGGACAGATCAGGAGGATGAATCCAACCAGGTCAGGTGACAGAGGTCAAAGAGGCCAGTGTAGCTGGATTTGGAGGCACAGGGTACTAAAGAAAGAGCTTCAAAAATCTGCATAGGGCCATTCTGGTTTTTGGTAAATACTAATCTGTGCAAGTATAAGGCTGGACAAAAATACAACAGAAGACAAATCACCAGGCACTTGAACCAAACAATTCCAGAGCTGATCTATGAGGAGAAATAGTCAACTTTTCACCAACCAGAGTAAAGAGTTATTGCTGAATGGACTGGGAATTTAGTAACACCTTAATAGTGGGGCTAACTTAACACTGAGTGGAGAGGTTAACTATTAAAAAATGCCAAAATTAGTGGGGTGAAGTGGTGCATACCATCCCAGTGGCTCAGGAGGCTGAGGCAGAAGGATTGTAAGTTCAAAGCCATCCTCAGCAACTTAATAAGGCCCTAAGCAACTTAGCAAGACCCTGTCTCAAAATAAAAAATAAAAACTTAAGGATATGGTTCAGTGGTTAAGCACCCCCCTGGGTTCAGTTGCTGGTACCAAAAAAAAATCAAAATTGAGTATCAAAATAATTAAACTGAACAGCAAATAACTTATTATTTGTAAATATAAAACTTAAGACTTGAAATGATATAACAAGATACAACAGGAACGACTCCAAAATGCACAATGCCCAGCACACAACGAAAAAATTAATAGATACAACAAGAACATCTGAATCACAAAAGAGGGAAATCAATCATCAGAAAAATATACAAATTAGGGGCTGGGGATGTGGCTCAAGCGGTAGCGCGCTCGCCTGGCATGCGTGCAGCCCGGTTCGATCCTCAGCACCACATATAAACAAAGATGTTGTGTCTGCCGAAAACTAAAAAATAAATATTAAAAAATTCTCTCTCTCTCTCTCTCTCTCTCTCTCTCTCTCTCTCTCTCTCTCTCTCTCTCTAAAAAAAAGAAAAGAAAAAGAAAAATATACAAATTATAAACAGGAATGAATTGTCTGTCAATGACTCAAAACATCAATGTACATAAAATAAACAAAGATTGAAATAGAAAAGTGACCAAAATGAAGAAATACATATGCACATATACCACATGGAACTTTTAGGGATAAAAACACACAATGCCTAAAATTTGAGTCTATGAATTAAGAAAAGGAGAAACACTAGGAAAAAAAATAGCACAACATACTTATACCAAGTGATCTATAAGGAGGGGAGGGAGGAAGGAGAAAATAATTTTTAAATGTGAATTCATAATGGCAAATTTTGAATCCAAATTTTGAAAATCCAAATTTTGATGAAAACTATAAACTTCAGAGTTGTCAAAAGTTTGATGCAGAAAAACAGGAAAAAATTAAAACCTGATCAAGAGAAATTCCAATCAAATTGCTGCACAGAACCAGAGGCCTGTTATAAACAGAGAACCAAGAGAAAAGTCATGGCAGGCTTCTCATCAGAAACCACGCAAACTGGAGGTACAGAATGATTTGGGGGGGGGGACAAAACTGTCATCTAAAATTTAATAGTCACTGAAAATGTCCTTTAAACTTGAAGCTGAAATAAAAATTTTCAAAAGCACACAGAAGCTAAAAATAAGTTGTTGATCTTCACAAGAAGAAATGTCAGCAGGTCTTCAAGAAGAAGAAAAATGGTACAGGGGAAATCCAGATCACAAAGGAGTGAAAACACAGCAAATGTAAGATTGCAGACAGTATAGAAGATATTGCCTCCATCTATATTTTTTTTAGTTGTAGATGGGTACAATATCTTTTACTTATTTATTTTTCTGCGGTGCTGAGGATCAAACTCAGTGCCTCACACTTGCTAAGCAAGTGCTCTAGCACTGAGCTACAACCCCAGCCCCTCCTCTATCTATTTTCAAGATAATTCTGTTTATTTATTTAAAAGATCATTTAAAAAGTAATAATTTAAAATAAATAGCAGTTACAATGTATTGTGGGGTCTAAAACATAAGCAAAATGTATGATAAGAATAAAAGGGGAAATGAAAGAATACCATAACATGATGTTCCTCATTATGCATGAGGTAGCATAGTATTATTTGACAGTGGATAGTGATTAGTTAAAGATGGATATTGTGAATTCTGGGGCAAAGCACTGAGGAATAGGTAATACCCAAAATAGTAGAGAAAGAGTAGAATACTTTAAAACTCTCAACTACACCAAAATAAGAGAAAAAAAATGGGGTAAAGGAACCAAAACACAAAGTGAAAGATGGTAGATTTAAATTAATATACCAGTAATAACATTAAGTGGTCTTAATAGCCCCATTAAAAGGAGAAAATTTTAAGACTGGATGAAAAGCAATGCTATATTCCATCTCTTGGAAGCCCACATTAAAATAAAAACATGGACTGGACACAAATGAAAGAATAAAAGCAGGCCACAGTGACAGACACCTGTAATCCCCAGGAACTAGGGAGGCTGAGGAAGGAGGATCACAAGTTTGAGGCCAGTTTTAGCAAATAGCAAGATCTTGTCTCAAAATAAAAAATAAAGGGGTTGAGGATATGGGATAGGGAACCTAGGGTACCCCTAGGTTCAATCCATAGTTCTGTGGGGGTGGGGGTGGGGGTGCAAAAGGCTATAACTGTGCAAATACTAGTCATATACATGCTAGAATGGCCATGTTATCTTCCAACTTCATTGAAAGTAGTATTACTTGATTTATAATGTTGAAGCATTAGTTTAACAAGGATACTGTGACTATCATAAAAATCTGCACCTTATAGCTCAGCTTCAAGCCGAATAAACCATGTAAAGTGGTGCATGCCTGTAATCCTAGCAACTTTGGAAGCTGAAATAGGAGGATCATAAGATTGTGGCCAGTCTCAATAATTTAGTGAGGCCCTAAGCAACTTAGCAAGACCCTGTCTGAGAATAAAAAATAAAAGGTCTGGGGATGTAATTCAGTAGTAAGTACCCTAGGTTCAATCCTCAGTATATCCCTCAAAAAATAAAATTAAAATTAAAAGAATAAAGGCAGTAGATAATTCCATAATAATAGATAGATGCTTCAAGATGTTTTTCTTTGTTGCCAGAAGAAAAGCACCAAAATTCAGTAACCATCTGTACTTAGTTGACACTTGCTAGATCAATAGTACAACAGCTGAATATTCTTCAACTGAACCTGGAACATTCACTAAGTTAGACCAGATATTAGGAATAAAACTAGTTTCCATGAAGTCAGAAGGATTAAAACTAAACAGTGTTACTCTATCATGGAATTAACTTAAAAATCAGTAATAGAAAGTAATCTGGAGGGAAAAAAAACAAATATTTTGAAATCAGACCACACAATTTTAAATAACCCATAGAGAAAAGGAAAAAAATCAACAAGGGAATCAGAAAATATTTTAACCAAATGAAAATTGAAACACAACATGTCAAGATCTGTGGGATGCACCTTGAGCAGTTATTAGACAAAAACATGCAGCTTTCAACATTGATATTTGGAAAGAATGATCAAAATTAATGACCTCAGCTTTTTAAAGGCTGCAAAAAAGAAAAGAAACACCAAATTAAACCCCAAAAGGAAGGGTAAAATGTTGTTTTAAACAATATTTTTAAAACAGATTAATCCAAAATTTTATTCTTCGAGAAAAAAAAATCAATAGAATTGATAAAGTTCTAAGAAAACAGGGAGAGGATGAGAGGGAAAGAGACAGGAAGAAAGAGAATGAAAAATTATTAAGAATCAAAGAAGGATTATCACTAGAAATCCAATAAAAATTAAAAAGGAAAATAATAAAGTCTTAAGGAAAAAAAATCATGCCAAAATGCCACAGACTAATTCCTTGACAGGCATGTGTCATCAAAAGCAACTCAAGAAAAAAAATAGAAACCTAAATAGCTCTAGAGCAAGCAGAGGAATTCAACTCATAATTTAAAACTTTTCCACGTGAAGGAAATTCCAGGTCCAAACAGCTTTACTGGAAATAAAACCAAGTATTTTATGAAGAAATAATACCAGGCGAGGGGAGCTGCAGCTCAGATACAGTGCTGTCCTCACCTGCACAAGGCCCTAGGTTCAATCCCCTGCACCAGAGAAGGTAGGAAGAGAGACGTGACAACACCAGTCCTACACAAAGGTTCTGGTCAATAGAAGGAAGAGCACAAAGCCCAACCCATTTTAAGGTCAGCATTATGCTGATAACAAAACCAGACAAAGATGTTACAAAAAGGAGAGACAGAAAGAGATTTACAAACCAATATCTCACATTTAAAAAAATCCTTTAAAAATATTAGCAAATCAAACTCTAATGATACATAAGGAGAACAACACAACATTGATAAAGTGGAAATTATCCTAGGAATGCAAGGCTGGTTTAATCTTCAAAAATCAATCAATACAATCACCATATTAACCTAGTAAAGGAGAAAAAAATCATATAGTCATTTTAATACATTCAAGGAAAGTACTTGACACGCTTCTACAAGTACTTATAACAACCACAACAAAACACTTCTCAGCAAACTTGGAATAGAGAGGAACTTCTTCCACCTGGTAAAGGGCATCCATAGTTATCATGCTTAAGGGTGAAAGACGAGTGTTGTCCTTCAAGTGCAGGAACAAGGCAAAGATATTCACTCACTCTGTATTGATTCAACACCATATTGGAAGTTCCAGCACTAAATGTGTTTTGTTATAATGAGGAAAGGAAAGAAAGAAAAGGTTAATAGATTAGAAAGAAAGACGTAGAACACACTTTATATGTAGAAAACCCAGCCATATTCAAAAAAAAATTCTAAAACTTCAAAAACTACTAAGGACTATTAAGTGAATTTAACATAGTCATAAAATTAAACTATATTTTTCCATTTTTTGGTGCATTGTAGTAATAAATAATGGTGTGATTTATTGTTACATATATGTAGATGCACACAACAGTAAAACAATATAATCTGGCCAATATCATTTCATGGTATTTCCCCTCTCCCTCCCCTCTTGCCTCCCCCTTTCCTCTACCTCGTCTCCTTATCTCCCTTAGATTTTCATGAGATCCCCGGAATTTTTTCTTCCTTTTTCCTCTCCAGTTTCCACCTATCAGAGAAAACGTGGGACCCTTGACTTCCTGAATTTGAATTTGTCTTATTTCACTTAACATAATGGTCTCAAGTTCCATTTTTCTGCAAATGACAGGATTTCATTATTCTTTAGGATCAAATACACCTCCATTGTGTATGTATATCACATTGACTTTACCCATTCAGCCACCGACAAACACCTAGACTAGCCACACAGACTTTGGCTGTTGTGAATTGTGCGGCTACAAACACGGGTATGCACGTATGACCATCATAAGGATGTCTTTAATTCTTTAGGATAGATACCCAGGAGTATTATAGCTCCATCACACGGTGGTTCCATTCTTAGTGTTTTGAAGAAGCTCCATACTGATTTCCATAGTGGAAAATGCTGAGGGAAATTAAAGACACAAATAAGTAGCCTACAAATTGCGTGACTTAATACTGTCAGCATGTCATGTCATTGCTCCACAGATGATGCATAGATTCATTTTAACCACAGTCAAAACCTTAGGCTGGTTTGTAGAAATGAACAAGTGAATTCTGAAATTTATTTGGCAATACAAAAGAACTAAAAGATCCAAAATAATTTTTAAAAGAGGAAAAAATTATATGACTTCAAGATTTGCCATAAAGCTCCAGTAACCAATACAGTGTGATTTTGGCAAAATGAATGCTAAATTACTGACAAAGAACAAAGGGTCTAAAATAGACCCCACACATCCAGGCTTAAGTTTCTGACAAGTACTACGTCAGTCTAATAGAAAAAGTGGTGTGGTGTCACTCCTGCGATGGGGAACCCCACGGCGGCCAGAGGCAGTGAACTATGGACATTTACAGTAACACAGAGGAATCTCAAAAATACTGTGCTGAAATGAAGAAGGGAGACGGGCAGGACTAGAGAGGACATGCTTCCATGCACGTGAAATGGATCATCTAGCCTGAAGTGACCGAAAGCAAGTTAGCCTTTTGCTGCAGCCAAAAAAAAAAAAAAATTGCATTAACTGCAAAGGGGCATTAGAAAAACTTGGTGTGTGATGCAAATTTCCTATATAATGATTGTGGTGGCAGTCACACTGGTGTCTATATTTTCAAAACTCCTCAAAACTGAACACTTTAAAAAGGGGCGTGTTTTATGGTAGGTAACTTCCGCTTCCTGAAAGGCACACATACATAACCTCCTTGTAGTTATATGCAGACTGGGAATAATAATACTATTTTTTGTACTAGGGATTGAACCAGGGGTGCTTAACCACAGAGTCACATTCCCAGATTTTTTTTTTCTTAGCTATTCTATTTGTTTTGTTTTGTTTTTAAAGGTTGTTGCTGAGGGCCTTGCTAAGTTGCAAATTTGACCTTGCAATCCTCCTGTCTCAGCCTCCAGAGCCATGGGGATTACAGGCGCACACCACGGTGCCTGGCATACTATCACTGATAGTAGTAGTATAGTAGTGGTGCTAGCAGTCGTATGGGTTGTTGTGATAAAGAAAAAGAAGAAAATCCAGGCCAAGTCCAGTCAAATCCAGAGTAAAAGAGGATCACTCCATGACAGGTGCCCACCTGCTCCAACCTGCTTTATGTGTTCATCACATCACCATCGGACACGGTGCAGCATTTGTGTGTTGTCTGCCGCCTTTGCTCACCCCTGGAGTGGTCTTCTTGAGGGCCAGGACCACCTCTAGTCCCCACTGAGTTACCCTACACCTCCAACTTGTAGCAAATATTGTTTGAGTGGCTCAATTAATAAAGCGGGGCAAAAAGCATTTCTTATAAAGGGGCAGAGCGCTTCTGATCCTAAGAGCAATAGGGAGGAGGACTGTCAAAATGAGCCAAAATACACCTGCTACACATGCAGTGAAAATCCAAGGGCCTTGGAGAAGCTATCTCCACTTGCACAGCGTTTGGGAAGAACAGCAGGGGGCTGGGCCTCACCAGAGCCAAATTTGATATTTCCAGAAACTTTTCTAGCTGGTTGGTACCACATTAGTGTCTTGAAATTGGCCATAATGGGCGTATCTACGTCACAGAAATTGGCACATCCTACAGATATCAGTGCTATCTCCTCACATCCTGGCCCTGCCACCCAGCTGCTCTGACCCCAGTGAGCTAGGTGGTGAGCATTGGCCAGCACGCCCCTCGCAAGGGCTATAGCGCTCAGGACTCTCTTAAAGGGGTTTCCATGACTTACTCTTCCCACCAAGACTTCTTAAGAGGCACAGAACGCACATCAAGTGGAACTGGCCCGGTTGACTCGTTTCTTTTCTCCTCTCCACTTCGTCACATGTGATTATCCCTTAGGAGGATTCCAAGAACCGTGTTCGAACATCACTGACCCAATCCACCCCTCCCTTGGCAGACGAGGGGGAAAATAAATGGATTAAAATCCCAAACAGCAGAACCGAGAGCCCCTGACTCCGCTCAGTGTGGGCATCTATGCTGGACCAAGCCCGCCGGCTTCTTATGGCTTGAAAGGATGGTTCTCAAGCATGTGTTTGGCACCAGGCCAGACAAGGAGACCATCCAGGTGGGCAGAGGGTGTGGGCTGATCCAGGGGTGCATGCCAGAAGATGCCACGGTGGTCATACTCAAGGAATGAGCGTGAGGCTGAAAATGAAGGCAAAGTAAGAGAAGGCAGAGACGGCTTGGCAGGGAGGGAGGAGAGGGAGAAAGGAAGCCGCCAGGTCCAGGCTGTGGGCTGCCAGCAACCTGGTGGGCACCGAGTGCATCCCTGGGATCACAGGGAGGCCGCCCAGTGTGGAAGACACAGGACCGGCAGACCCTCGTGGAAGCACTGATGGCAACTGCACTGGAGCCTCGGGGAGCACTCGCCTCTTCTGATCTCCACTCCGTTGGGAATCCTCTTCCAATCAGGAGCCAACGTGGCCTCACGTTCCACCATTCCAAACCCCAAAGGTACCTGAGCGAGAGGCTACGGGTTGTTCCTCGGATCCCCAGCCTTCCGTGTCCCTTCACTCCATTATGATGGCCCCCGCTCTATGTGTTTATGAGCAGCCAGTCCAGGCAGGGCCCCCGGCCAGGGACCATCTGCACTTCCCAGGGATGGAACCCACAGCCAGGGCTCCTCTGGAGCAGACCAGCGGGGCTAGTTCTGCGGTCTGCATCTGGCTTTCTGCTTTGCACACAGGCATTTGTCTGGGCTCCAAAGCCCGATGGCTGAAGCTTCTGGAATGCCCTCGGCACTGCTGAATCAGGTGTTTTTCAGCTTCAGGGATTCACAGATTCCAGTTTGCAGAACTCTCTCGGGCTAGCTGTTCTTTGGAGCCCTTTTCTCCAGCTGCCTCTGACATGGACTGCCCCCAACCCTTGGTTTCACAGGACTGTGAGGTGTTCCTCTGGAGGACCCCAAAGCCTGGGGCATCCCCCTGTTCTGGGCTGGGAAGACCGGGTGCTGTGCTGCTTCCTGTGTGAGGGATACGGCCAGGTGCCTGACCCCAGGCCAGTCTGCACAGCCCAGCCCGGCATCCTGTCTCCACGTGGCTCTGAGCAGATTGCTGTGAGCTGGGGCACAGGAAAGAGCACATGGAGCCTTGTTGGGCTATATGAATACACAGCTTGGAGTGCAAGGCTCCTGACCCTGAAGGCCCCGGCGTCCCCTCTAGTGAGTTCTGAGCCGTTGCAGATGCTCATGGAGAAAGATGAGCCCTTTCACCTTACTCCACCCCAGAGTGGCTACAAAACTCAAATCATTCCACTAATCCACCCATTAGAGCTGGGTCTTCTAGAAGGTGACATCCGTGAGAGTAAGGGGCAATTGTTCTGCTCTCCATTTTTCTTTGGAGAATGTACTAACCTGGGCCAGTGTCTTCCTTCCTGATCTGCTCAGATCCTGCAGGAAAATGCTTTTTCTATGAACAGGGATGGTGACACGCTGGGGCTCATGGTCAAGGAGACTGAGTCGCAGCAGGATCATCACAGATGCTCAACAGAGCAATTAACAGCATGAGCTCAGAAGGAGATCAGCCAGGCCCATATTTGAATCCAGCTCCATATTTGAGAGTTGGGTGATTTGGGCAAGTTACTGCACTTTCTCAAAGCTGTTTCCACCTCTGTACAAATGGAGATCAGGGAACATTAAAAGAGGTGATATACATTTTAAAGGGCAGGCACAGAGTACTGCTCAGGAAGTCCTTGATTAATACAAACAATAATCCCTTTTCTTTGTGCTGGGAGCTCCTCATGGGAAGCAAAAATAAGCTGAGACAGAAATACTGTAAGTGTTCCTCCGATGTCATTTTACTTTCCATGTTTTAAGTTCTATAGACAAGAAGACTGTCCGTGAAGCTCGGTTGGGGCCAGTGGGATATGGGAATAGCCGACACACACCACAGCCAGCCCTGATCTTTAAAGGTTCCAGCTTGTGCCGTCTCTCAGTCACAGAGTCACACATGTAGAACCCTGTGATGGCAGAGACAAGCTGGGAGAAGCTCAAGTACCCGTGGGCCTACTTGAAAAGAGAGCCACCCGACATGTACTGGACTTAGTGAAAGGAAGAGACGATTGCTTTCTGTAATAGACCACTGACATTTGGGGGATTATTTGTTACTTCAGCATAACAGAGCCTAACCAGACTAATTCACCAACAAAAACTAGCACAGAGCATAGGCCAAAGAACGTAGGCCAAGATGTAATGAATATTCATTCATTCCCCAGTCAGGTAGAGATGAGCACTATGAACTTTTCCTCAGGAGAAAAATAATTGCCACGATTTTAAAGTAAATTTAATTGCTATTCTCCCCTACAATCTCATAATGGAATCAGACAATGGTACTCCTATGGGCAGATCTAGTGACACCAAAACATTATTCTGAACTTTGTGTGTCTTCATATAATATCACTGCTGCTCCATTTCCATGCCTCAAGCTTTGCATGATTGTGTTGTGGATTAAAAACATCCTTTCCATAAATTTCAATAAATTGGCAGTGAATTTTTGCAATGGAAACATATTCTCATTTAAAATTGCACATCACAGCATATGTCTCGTCTGGGGACCACCTGTTGAAGGAAGCAGCCATTTGTAATTAAGGATCCAAAGTCATAAATGATCACAGTCAGACCATACTAGACTGTGGCCACACATGTTTAACAAAACACCATGCTCCCTGGACTGTGATTTTCCTATGCCAATGAACCAGAAATTAACCCTGCAAAACTGTGTTTTGAAGACCCCAGGACCTTGGCACATACAATTTCCTTCATAGCACTTATTTCTACATGTAATTTGGGATATTTTATTCATTTACTTGTTTATTGTGCACTTCTCCCACCAGACCTTAGTAACCATGAAATCTATCCCACCTTTAGGATTCCAGGTAGATGCGCTTTATTTTATTTTATTTTTTTTAAAGACACAGGGAGAGAGGGGGGGGAGGGAGAGAGAGAGAGAGAGAGAGAATTCTAATATTTATTTTTTAGTTATCGGCGGACACAACATCTTTGTTTTGTATGTGGTGCTGAGGATCGAACCCTGGGCCGCACGCATGCCAGGCGAGCGCGCTACCGCTTGAGCCACATCCCCAGCCCAAGATGAGCTTTATTAATAAAGCCCAGGTAGTGTTTTAACCAATTTCAGTTGAATTTTATGATTTTATAGATGACCTTCTAACAAATATATCTACTTTATGTAGTATTACTACTGCTGTCTTCATTGGGGTCAGCCATATGAATTTAAAATCTTATATGTACCAGGCACTGCTCTGTACTTTACTTAATGTAATCATTGTAGTAACTCTAAAAGTTAGGGATTGCTTAATGCTGTTTTATAGTTGAGTATATTAATGCTAAAAACTTGTAATTAATGTGGGTTATTCCTTGTCCGTTCTGCATCCCTTTGATGGATCTGCATTCCACGTGTGTGATTCTAAAGGAGACGTCATTCAAGTACACCACAAAATAGTAGGCACATGATCCACACTGGCCAATCAGAGTGCCTCTTCCCCTGGACTCTGACTGGGCCAGAAGGAGCCATGTGACCCAAGGAAAGCCAATCATAGTCCTTCCTTGTTCCATAACAATTAGGACAGTAAGAACCCCCTGACTCTGGATGACATTCTAAAAGGATCTCATAAACTTACTGTGGCTAAGAACTATCTTGCTACCCTATGGAGAGATCCTAAGAAGGAAGTTCACAGTGAGAGTGAATGATGCAGCCAATGACTTCCCTTGAGCCCCTGGATCCAGCTGTGCCTTGGAGTTCTCAGTTCTATGAAGCAGAAATTCCTCTTGGTACTTAACATGGTCTGAGTGAGTTCCTGCCAATTGTCACCACAGATGCAGCGAGTATCAAGTTCAGTAAATGTTCTCTCGATTTTCCTCCTTTAAGTAACCACTGTCCATTAACTCCACCAACAGTTGACAACACGTCAACCTCTGCCACTGTGGTCACCCCCATTCCTTTATTAACCTTCATACCTCCCATTTGGTCCAGCCACTGAGCTGAGCCCAAGCAGTTCCCTTGGTCTGGATGCAGAATTATGTCTTTCCAAAGGGTCTCATTTTTAAGCCCCTTCCTCCGCAAATGACTGCCCAGGTAATAATGGCAGCGAGAGTTAAGAGTCTGCAGATCAGACACGTTGCCTTTAAGTAAATGTCAAAAAGTCAATGCATATTGCCCTGTAATAAAGAGGATTACTATTTCCCATTCATAATGAGTTTTAGACTCAAAATCTAATAGGTAACTTCACAGAAACTCTCTCATTCCTTAGGAGCCCTGTTAGAAATCGGCAAGAGAACAATTAATTGGACAGTTGAGAAAACTGAGGCCCAAGGAGTTGCAGCAATTCAACTCAGTAAGGTCAAGTCCAGACTGGAATTGGAACCTTTCCATTGCAGCCCACCATGAGAGGAATGAACATGTTCTGATCCTGTAGGCCACCATCATCAGCATCCTCTCCCCAATCCTTGATGATACCCAGCACCTGGTCAATTTAGCCAATGAAGTTCCATCAGATTAGCTTGCCATATAAAATATGGGATACCCTGTAAAATCTGAATTTCAGGTAATGAATTTTTTCAGTATAAACATGGCCCAAATATTGGATGGGGTACACTTACACTAAAAAATTACTCATGATTAAATAGGAGACCAGTGGATTAGAAGAAGGAAATGAAAGAGAGGAAGGAGGGATGGGAAAAGGGAAGAATAGTGGGATTACCTGACCCAGCTTTCCTACGTACATACACGAATACACCACGGTGAATCTCGCCTTTTTGCATATCCATAATGCAGTAATTTTAAACAACTATAAATGAATAGAAGAAAGGTCAGCAGAAAGGGAACGAAGGGAGAAGAGCAGAGAAATGGGAAGTACTGGGGACTGAATGAGAGCAAATGATATTCTAGGTATAATTATGTCTAAATGAACCCTAATATTATGTTTAACTAAAATGCACTAATTAAAAAATCCCTCAAAAATTATTCATGATTTACCTGGAGTTCAGATGTCACTGGGCATCCTGTAGTTTTGTTTGCTGTGACTGAGGTTCTTCCAGAAGATGAGCTGTCATTTCTTTGCAAAGTCAGAGTTTGCTTGCACAGACCTGGAAACGCCACCCCTGGGTGCAGAGCACGACTCTCACGTCTGGTACAGGGTAGAGTTTGGTTCCGTTTGATAGGATGGCCAGGACCCAGGGAATCCTCAATCTCCCCCTACTGCTCATTCTTTCCAAGAACTTTCTAGGGGGTCTGTTCATGTAAGAAATGGTGGCAAAATGAGACTGGTGACGCTCTTATAAGCACAACAGTGGCCGCTTCTAAGAAGACATAGCCATTGCTCTTGACCCTGATCAATCAAGTTAACAATCCGTCTGCCCTGGGAGAAGAGGACGTGCTTGGGAGGGGGTGGGCAGGGAAGCTCGGGAGCACCCTGGCTAAGTGGTTAGCTTTCGATGACCTGAAGGAACCTGGCCATTCATCCCTCTTGGAAACTATAACCAAGAAGATGTCAATTGGGAAGTTATTGGGCAGGTCAAGGTGGTCACACAACCAGGGAGGAGAAACGTGAAACGTGTGACCACGCTCATCTGCTGTTCCTCCAGGAGACCAGAAAAGGACCCATGTGCTGTTATTTCTTTGGCCAGACTTTTCTTGCATGGATCCAGCAGAGCATAACTCTCTCCGGCTGGTGCTAGGGTCGGGTTGGATGTCGTCTGACATTAAGGAGAATAAAGCTGGTGTGGAACGAGCAGGAGAGAGAGGATCCAGTTCTCCAGGCTCCCACTGCCCTCCAGCTTTGGTTCCAGCATGTGGTGGGCTGAGGCCCCTTCTGAGGACTCTGAGTAAACTCCCCCTTGGTAACTGCGCCCGCCTGGGTAGATTTCCAGGACTTCCACCCACTGTGTCACTTCCTTGACTGAGAAAGACGAGTAAATAAAGAAGCAAGTCTCAGTTCATTTCGTTGCCATTTATTTAATTTAAAAATAAAAACAGAAACAACCGAAAAAAAAAATAACAAAACAAAAAATCAGTTTCCAATGAAAAATACAAACACTTTGGGTGGTTATCCAGCTTTTTTTTTTTTTTCCTCCCTGAAGGCTGTTCTCAAACCAATCAAACGAGTGAAAACCAATTTTGACTGGAGCCATAAAGCACGTTGCACCAATTAAATTACACCAATATATTATTATAATACCTTTGAAATGCCTTTCAGACCAATAAATAAAAAAAAGACAAATTCAAATTAAAAAGTCAACTTTTTATTACCAAAAAAAATAGAAATTAAATAAAAAGTCACAACATGGATTCTTTTTTTTTTTTTTTTTAATGTGCAGTCAAGTTTCTCCTTCTCTCTCTCCCCCTTTTTTTTTTTTTCCTTTTTCTCCTAGGAATGATACCATGCCAGTAAATCCCTACAGAACATTTCCAGTTTGGCCATAAGCAGTCAGTCGATCATTCACATTTGTATTCAAGACAGCAGGCCTGGGCAAAACGCCTGAATTTCACCCTGGAAAGTGCTCCTCGAAGAAGCAGCACCTGGTAACAGAGATGGAAATTCAGAGGGTACTTAGTATTTTCCTGTTGCCTGGGGTCTTGAAGCACTTCCTGAAAACTGATCTTGCCTTGAAATTTACCTGTAAAAAGAAGTATAATTCTACCCCTTTGGCAGACGTGTAAACTAAGACGCCAAAAAAAACCCCACAGAGGCAAGGAAGGACCAGGAGAGCGGACGTCCCATCCCCTGCTTCCAAAGCAGGTCATCAAATTGTCCTCGACTGTGACTCCATGGAAATGGACCAAGCACAACTTCTTTGGCTGGGGACTGGCTGGTGGGGTGGACGGAGCTTGGTCAGGAAGCAGAGCTTTCAAAGTTTTTCCTTGAAAGGAGAGTTGACATCACATCCAGAAACCAGAGGATGTCGGAACTGGACAGAGCCTGAGAGACCAACCAACCCCACCCACCCTGCAGCCCTGCTGGAGAGGAGAACAGCCCCCACCCTGCAGTGCCCAAGGCCACCAGCCATCTAGCGGCAGACCAGGTCTGGACTCCCAGTCTCTGCCTCTGAAGGGAGGATATCCTTTGCCACGATGCACCAAGTTTATTGACAAAAGAGAACATGCAGGTGTTTGGGAGGCAGGAGCGGAATGATTTTCCTTAATAGTGTCATTTTCACTTAAAGATTAGAGCCATGGAAAATGCTAAGCAGATTCAATCACTTGGCAAAAGGGAAAAACACATTGGCCGGTAAGCAGGTGGGTGTTAACACCTAAGTCACACGCCAGCTGTCAGCAAGGCCGGGTGTGATCTGGGGCCAGCAGTGCGGCAGGAGAGGCTGGTCAGAAAAGATTACAGATCAGAGGCCGAGAGAGAGATAGAGAGAGGGAGAGAGAGAGAGTGCTCAGAGGCTGCAGGGTGCCCTTCACGCACCCCCATGCTCCCAAACACAACTGGCCCTCTATAGATCTTTGTCCCTTTTAAACTCTACTGGAGTTGAGCAAGGAGTGGAACTGAATGAAAGGAAACTAAGCAGCTTCTCAGCACACGGCTCAGCCCGATCTGAAGGAAAGCACAAGCCAGAACCATCTCCGGAAGGCAAGGGCGACGTCATCCTAATGAATGTTCTTAGTGAATTCTGTTTTTTTTTAACGGTATCCCAAGATCAGTCCTCCCGGCTGTAAGTGGCTATGAAACCGACCACCTTGAAATAAGGATTCTGATTTTCCTAAGCCTCTAGAAACTAGAGTCATCCCAGAGAGACTGTACCCCCGAGATGTCCCCTGTGGGAGTGCTTGTCAGCTATGATCTGGCTTCCCAATGTGCTCAGGGAGTCCTGCCACCTCTTTTCTGCCTCCTCCAGAACCATCTGGATGGTTCTCCTCTCTGCTTCCTTCTCACCCACTGGGCTCTTCTGACACCTTATTCGTTTAAATGGATCAAACTTTCTTTCTCCCTAAAGCCCAGGAGTTGGTGTCAACATTCAAAACCATGACAGAATACTTAGATTGGGGGAATAAAGCACCTCCTGTCTGACTTTCCTTTCTTCATCCAAATATTCCACCTACGGGCTACTTCCCAGAAGCAAGCTCCTCCACCTCTGAGGACGCTCTACTGGGTGCACGGGAGACCACTTGCTATCTGTGGACAGAGCCAGTAACTGAGCCAGGCAGTCATCCTTTAGAGACTGTGGACAATGTCACCTCCAATCCAAAGCAAAAGGCAGCGTTCCAGTTACTATTAAGACATGAGAGAAGAGACAAGCTGCCCCTTGCAAGTGAACTTCCTCTTCCGTTCAACTGTGCAAAGGCCACAGAAGGCCTTTTGCGCTAGAATACGCGAGAGTTCCGGCCTCTGACACTGTCTTCTTTCTCCCTGCCCACTCTCTTGCTGAAGAGCAAGACACACAGCAAGGAGACACGATCACCATGGGCTGACTGTGTCCCTAGCAGAGTTCAGAGCAGTCTCTGCCCAAAGCCCTGTTTTCCATTCAAGGTAGAGTAGCAAATTAACAAATGCCACAGTGGTGGCAGGAAGAGTTAATGTAGATCCCACAGAATGCTTTAACCTAATTCCCAGGGCTCAGCCAGGTTAGAGATGACAAGTACGTAGCATGAAAGCTATGGCCTCCCTTTCCCTTCCCGTGGCAGCCATCACTATTCAATCACAGCACTCTGCTGCTACTGAAACCCACACACCCAATAGACATTATCAATCGATCACCAATTCAAGCCCGGGTTGCTGAAATCTTGCCAGCCCCATGCAGTCAGATCAAGCTTGCTAATGTTAGAAGCAAAGGAGCAAGCTCTTTGGGCTTATCCAAAGCAGATGGTCCCGGTTTCTCTTGCCCTCCTCCAAAGCATCCGGATGACTTCTAGGGAAATGCCTCCTTCCCCATCTGCTCCCCACTCCCACCGAGCGCCAGCCAACACCACCCTCCCTGGGCAGCTGGTCCTCTAGGAGGTGCCATATGCAAATACCAATTAGGACCCAAATTCTGACTAGCAGTTGGCAGAACTGGCTGGCCGCCTGCTTCTCCCTTTTAGGTGCTGGCTCAAGGCTGTGAACTTGGCCAAGCCAGACGGCGCCAATCCTTTTTCAGTCTGTGGTCCCGGCCAGCAGAGAGGTCACCAGCCCGTTAGCACAAGCCCTGCGGCCCTTCCTCCCTCGCCCCCACCCACCCCATCCCCGGGGCCCTGGAGGGCTAGTTGAGCTGGCTGCAAATCTCCAGCGCTTTCTTGTAGACCTGAGTCACGTCATCCATGTCCGTGAGGAGGGAGAAGCTGCTGTCTGCCAGCCGGTTCCGGTACCGCTTCAGGTACTGGGGCCGGGGCCGGTTGTGGAGTCCTTCAAAGTCCTGGATCTGGAGGAAGTTTTCAGCAGAGACGCAGCTGCGGAGGCGCTGGCGGGCGGGGCGGTTCTCCTGCCAATCCAGCAAGTCCAAGGAGTCACTGGACAGGACACTGTCGTCACTGATGACACTGGAGGGACGGCTGTAGCTGCGGGAGAGGCCCTCAGCGGGGACACCGGGCTCCGTCAAGGATTCCAGTGTGGGCACCTCGGGGCTGGCAAGAGCCCGGTCGGTGGCGCCTGCTGAGTATTTGCTGCTGTGTTTCAAGATGCCCTTCCTCCGGCAGGACAGGCTGTGAGAAGCCCCCCTGGCCAGGTCCGGGGGGCTGGGGGAGGGGAGGCCACCGCCCATGGCCTGGGTACTATCCAGCAGCTCTGAAGATTCGCTGCGCTCTGGGGACGAGTAGTAACCCGATTCCCTCTGCTGGGTCTTTTTCAAGATGCCTTTCTTGGGCATGGTGGCCGACTGCTTGGGACTCAGTTTCCCTGGCACATCTGCTTCGGGGGAGCTGGGGAGGGGCACACCAGTCCGGCACAAGTCCTGCTCCATCTTAAAGGAGGGCAAGGTGGGACCCACGACCCCCTCGATGAAGCCCGTGCTGTGGGAGCGGTGCTCACTGTTGCATCTCTTCTTCAGGATGCTCTTGGGCCTCTTGGAACTCAGCTTGGAAGGGCTTTCGGGCACCGAGTCCTGGCCGGACTGGGCAAAGTCATTCTCTTTCTTGGATTTCTTCAGCGACCGCTGTCGCTCCAGCACGACCTCGGGTTTGGCCAAGCCCTTCACCTTGACTTCCGCCTCAGCCTGCAGCCCGGTGGATCGGTGGTGCCAGTCAATGATCCGTGCCAAGAGCGGGGACTCGGAGTCGTGAAGGGCGTCGCAGTCGCAGACGCTGCTCTTGTAGCCCCAGTTCACCCACCAGTGGTTGGCAATGTCCTCAATGGTGGCCCGGCGATCGGGGTTCACCATCAGCATCCACCGAATGAGTCCTCGAGCATCTAGGGGACGAGAGACAGAAAAAGTCAGGCCATGGCCGGGGGCTTTGGAGTTTACCAGGAAAAAAAAAAAATCCATTTGCAGGTCTGGTCCAGCTACACGTTGGAGCAGGGACCCCTACTCTTTTGGTGAAGATCATTTTACTCCAAGGAAAAGGTGTCCATCACCATGGCTTTTGTCACTCCTCTGAAGGTGGACTCACCCAAACACAGCACTCATGGTCACTGGGAAAAAGGAATCGGAGGCAGAGCACAGAGAGGAGCTCCTCTGTACCAGGAGTGGCTCTTACCTGACACACCTGGGCAGGGAGAGCCGCTGACCCCCAAACTGGCCTCACCCTGAGGTCTTGGCTAGCTTCTGAGAGCCACACCCAGCGAGCTCACCTCTTTCCCTGTCTGACATAAGTGGCATCTGTATCCACCGAGCTGTCGGTCACACAGCAGCTGTCTGTATCTGCTACCAGGTGTTCACAGCCAATTTGGGGGAAAAAAAAAAAACCCTTGCAAATTTCTGCTGCCAGAAAACTGGGGGAAAGGCCCAGAGAGATATTCAGGAGGTTACAGAACAAAATTAGTGACTTCTACAGCTAATAAGTTGACTTTTAGGGTCAAACCATTCAGCCCCCACAGGAGATGAATTCTATCTTGGGAAGTTGCCGCCTCCCTGAGCCACTCGTACAGCAATGAGTAGCTGGCAAAGACTCAGCAGTGGGGTTGGGGTGAGAGGCACCCCTGAAAAGCAATAGGGTGATCCTTCAGTCATTCAAAAAGCATTTCCTAAACCCCTACAACATGCCAGAGATTTCACTGGCACCAGTTAGCTAGTGAGGTAAATAAGAACCGCCACAGAAGTCACCCTGAAATTCCCCCAAAAAGAACAGACTGGTTTATTGAAAAAACACACAGACAGATAGACATGTGCATATCGATATAGACAACAGTCAGTCCTCATTATCCACGGATTCCATATTTGCCAATTCTCCTACTCACTAAAATGTATCTATCATCCCACAATCAAACCTCGCAGCTCCATGGCCATTGTTTTTGCACACACACGGAGCGTGAAGCATTTGTCACCCGTGCACACATGTGCCAGCTTTTGGACCATAAACGACTGTCCCTTTCTCAGCCTACTTGTGCCATGTTTTTCACATTTTTGCATTTTCTGCTGTGATTCTGCCACTTAAAATGGACCCAAACAAATTACTGAAGTGTTTTCTAATGTCCCCAGGTGCAAGTGTCCCCAAGTGCAAAAAAGATTGTCCTGTGCCCCAAGGGGGGAAAAAGAAAACATACATTACACGCTTTGCTCAGACAGGAGAAAAAGTGCCGTTTGCCATGGAGTTTGAGGTTAAAGAATCAATAATACATATTAAATTAGGGACTTTAAAAATAAATATACAAAAAATAAGATAAGCACTGATCAACAGACAAATACATTGTGGTTGGAAGTTCACGGACATCTAACTGTATTTTCCCTAGAAGCAGTGGTTCGGTGACTGCAGCAACTTTACAGGACATAACTATTGGGGATAATGAGGATCGACTGTGTGTACGTTACGAACATAACTGAAATGTTTGCGTTAACTATATTCCACGGTGGCCGCCTATACGTTCTCACTGTCCACACATGTTGCTTTCCCATGAAGAGATGGAGCTTATGACCTGGGTTGCTTTAAACAGTAGAGCCTGCTGGCTTCCTAGCCAAGTCAGTAAGAACACTGGCAGCTCCTTCTCCCTCCTTGGGAAGCTCCCTCCTTCTTAGACCCCGGAGCTGCCATGTCCAGGCTCTGTCCTGGAACGACAGGCCGTGGGGAGACACCACAGGGACAAGCACTGAGGGGTGTGATAGCCCCAGCAGCAGCCCCAAGCAAGGCCAGAGAGCCCTGCCTAACCCAGAGACAGGCGGGGGGGAGGGGGGGGGATAAGATCACATAGCAGTTCTTTTGAGTTTGTTTTGGGGAACAGGAGAGTTGTGATGCAACCAGAGATAGTGAAACAGAGCCCTAAGCCAACCTGGGCAGAGGCACAGCAGTCAGGTGACGGGCACCCTTGTGGCACTAACAGTCCAGGGAGGGTGGCTTCTATGTCTACATGGCTGGAAGGGACTTCGTATATCGTAGAGAAACTGAATCCAAGAGGCTGACTTGCCCAAGTTCACACAGTGAGACCAGCCCCCGGGCTGCTATGCAGAACATCTGCTCAGCAGAGTTCACCTGGGAAAGTCTGATAAAGCAAACTCATGAGCCAGCTGTGCCAAAGACAGCCCTCCAGAAAGATGAATGAGGAAGGTGGGCGACTC
The DNA here is from genome assembly GCF_964194105.1 of Spermophilus citellus. Taxonomy (NCBI): domain Eukaryota; kingdom Metazoa; phylum Chordata; class Mammalia; order Rodentia; family Sciuridae; genus Spermophilus; species Spermophilus citellus. The sequence continues at coordinate 121,564,584 of NC_138197.1, forward strand.
ACGACACACAGATAAAGCAGAGTGTGAGCCGGGCAGGTGAGCTGACCCTCTCCACAGGGCACGCACCTGAGGGCTGCGTTGGCTCCCGGTACTCTCCGCTGCTGATCTGCCGAATGAGGTTTTTGTGATCAAAACCATCGAAGGGCATTGTTCCGTAAACCAGGGTGTAAAGCAACACGCCCAGGGCCCAGCTGTCCACCTGGAGCAGAGAAACAGGACACAGAGGAGCTGAGAGAGAGTTTCCTGGGATGCGTTCCAGACCATCAGCATCACAGCATGAGAGAAGTCACCCCCAATGCCCCCAGGAACTGAATGTAGCCCCTGGCAGACAGGATCCCACCACAGCCTGAAAACTGATCATAATGCAGGCCTGACCTATTGAGGAACTTTCCTAAGTAGGTTATCTTTGATCCTCACTGTAGTGAGGCAAGTAGGGCTTGGATTATTCTCAGCCCCATTTGACAGATGAGAATACAGAGGCACAAGGCAGCTACAAGGTTTCTCCAGGGGGTAAAACTGGGACATGTGACTCTTCATTCCTAATATGGGAATCAATTCCTTCCTGTTTCTTCTTCAAATGGATTGGGGAGGCTTCTAGTGGAAATTTTACAAGAGTCAGGTACACAACCAACATGAACAGAGGAAGAAAGAATTTGGGGTACAATGCACAGTGCTGGAGATACACTCACTGTAGAGGGTACCCACCCATCTCGGATAGGCCACCTCTCCTTGGATCACTGCTGCCATGTAGAAATGAGGGCCCACCACCACCACCACCTTTTATTTTCAAAGAGAAGTCAGAAACCACACTTCTCTATGAATATCTCCCAATTATTAAATGTTTGTTCAATTTTTTATAAGGACAAATGTGGCCAAATAAAGCCAGATCAGAGATCGCCAGCTTGTAACCTCGGATACCGATCATCACCAAAGCAGCATTCATTGCCTAAGATAAATTTACAGCATTGAGTTCCTGCAATTTTGTAAACTAAACCCGATGCTCCTCCCTTACAGTCTAGTTTTAAAAGACTTTCTCTTCGGGAATTGGTGGAGACACTGGTATCCTTCTCTTCACCGCCCCCCCAGCCCTGCCCCAAACACTCTGGAATAGATAAATATTTAGAAAAAAACATTTCCACACACTGAGCAGCTGCTATTTAAAGGATATTAAGTGGATGAACCTCTCTGTAAAGAGAACCATCTTAAAAGAGAATCATCACCCACAACTAACCTACTTTCAAAATAACCATTTTATACGTATACATCTTGCAGCAGCCCTGAAAGCTTTAGGCATACAGAGGAATACATCTCTCCTGAAATAGAAGATGCCATTAAAACATATCTCCTAAGTGAAATACATGTCCTGCTGTTGGCGGGACTGTAAATTAGTACAACCGCTAGAGAAATCAGTGTGGAGGCTCCTGAAAGACAGGCATGGAATCACCATAGGACCCATCCGTCCTACTCCTCAGTATTTATCCTGAAGAAGGAAAGTCATCTTACTACAGTGACATCCATGCTTATAGCAGCACAATTCACAATAGCCAAACTATGGAACCTGTCTAGGTGTCCATCAACAGGTGAACGTATAAAGAAAATGTGGTGCATATACACAATGGAGTCTTGTTCAGCCATAAAGAAAAATGAAATTATGACATTTGCAAGAAAATGGATGGTATTAGAGACCATCATGTTAAGCAAAATAAGTCAAACTCAGAAGGTTAAGGGTTCCTGTTTTCTCTGATATGCAGAAGCTAGAGAGGAAAAAGGAAAACACACGTGGAGGTGGATCTCCAATAAATCAAAGGGGAGATCAACAGAGGAAAGAAACCAAGAATGGGTGGCGGAGGGCGGGGAGCGCTGGGGAGGGATACTGGTCAAATTACTTTGTCATATTGTGTGCACGTGTGAATATGTAACAACAAATCCCCAAAATATGTAGAAGTGTAATGCACCAATAAAAAAATATGTGGAAAAAAAAAGAAAAAAGAAAGAAATACTTATGCTATTAAAAATATGTGCAAAATAATATTCACTTGAAGAGTCAGGAGTTTCTTCTTTCTTTGCTCATTTGTTCTATTTGTTTTGATACAATATGGAAAAGCTGAATATCCAAATCAAGGGGAGATTATTAAATATGTCATATTCATACTATATGACATTATGTTGTACAAATCATTTTTTAATGATAATATATTTGGAAGATGTCACAATACAATTTTAAGTTAATAAAGGGTAAGATAGATAGATTATATATATATATATATATATATATATATATATATATATATATATATATATATAAATGTCACGTTATGGACATCTTGCCCTTTATTAACTTGATCTCAGCTATTTTTAGATGATCCCAATTATTTCTGTGATCTTAATTATTCTTGAAGTGCAGAGGTCTACACTGTAAAACTCTATTTTCTCTGCTTCTCTTCTGGGTTTTTAAAGAATTTCCCAGATCCGGTTCTTGCCTCACCCCCTGTATACCAGGCAGCCTGCTTACCTCTGGCCCTCGGTAAGGCCTCCCATTGACGATTTCAGGGGATGCATAGAGGGGGCTCCCACAAAATGTTTGCAAGAACTTGTCCTTCTGGTACAGGTTGGAGAGCCCAAAGTCAGCAATCTATAAAGAGAAGAAGACCCAACAAGACTTGTTAGCATTGGCCATCAGTTCAAACCAGTTTCAACCAGTTCAAAAGAGAGCAGATGAGGGCACCTGGGCCATTTCCTCTCTAGTCCTGAGTCTCCATCCAAGGACAATTGAGCCAAGGTTTCCCAGGCCACAGCACCCATTACCAGCTCCACCACATCTGCAGACCACATGCTCTGTTACTTACAATTACTCTTTTTTTTTAAATATTTTTTATTTTGTTTATCTGTCTTTATGTTGTGCTGAGGATTGAACCCAGTGTCTCACATGTGCGAGGCAAGCGCTCTGCCACTGAGCCACAACCCCAGCCCTACAATTACTCTTCATATGGATTCTCCATTGAACTTGAGACTTGCTCTGAGAAATAACTCCCACAAAGTCACCTACTTAATATTTCTTATGAACATCAAAGCATTTATAGTTTCCCCACCATCTGTGAAGAACATGTTCCAAGACCCCCAGTGAATGCTAAAACCTGAGACAGCACCAATATATAAATATATTTACCCCATAAATATATACCTATGGTAAAGTTTAATTTATAAACAGGCACAAAAAGACTTTAACAATAATATCTAACAATAAAATAGAACAATTATAAAAATATACTGTAATAAGATTAATTGCCAGCATCATATTCTTGTATTCTGGGGCCATGATTAAGTAAAGTAAGGGTCATTTGACACAGACATTTCAACACTACAATAGTCACTGTGATAAATAAGATGGCTACGTGACTGATGGATGGGTAGCATATACAGTGTGGATCCACTGGACAAAGGCATGATTCACTTCCCAGACAGGATACAAATGGACGGCAGAGGATTTCAACACAATACTCAGAATGGCACATAATTTTAAATACACAAAATTGTTTATTTCTGGAATTTTCAATGTAATGATTTTCGACCCTGATTCACTGTAGGTAACTAAAACCATAGTAATTGAAACCCTGAACGAGGGGAGATTATTGTATGACTATTAATTTAAAAATTGTCTCTCCATGGTCTATCCCAAATCACACTGCATCGTGGTAGTATGGGCGTCACACTGTGGGAAATTCTGACCTACGCAACTGAGAGCACTATTTATCCACCCACACTCGGATCAGAGCTCTATTTGACCCAATATAAAGTGCACACAGAGCATCAGGCTTTGAGTCCTCATATTTCAGCCTAAACTCTGTCACTGAGCAGGTCACTCAGCAACTCTGAACCTCTGCTGAGCCACCAGAAAATAGGAATCCATGATCCTACCCTGTTCTAGCTCATGGAATTAATGTGAGAATAAGAAAGCAAGTCAAGACCTTGAGAACAAAAGTGCTTCATAAGCCGCAAGTTTTGTGCACATGTCTTACTTCACCTCACATCCGTTGTACCGCACGCTTCTTGGGATCATTCTCTTCTCTGGTTTCTGGGAGTGTTTTATTATCTTTACAGTTGCACTTCCACATGTAATTATGTACATATAGAGCATGTGGACACAAATATACACACGTACACATCTGTACACTATACACACGTATGTACACCTACATACACATATTTGCCTTTCCCACCAGACTCTGAGTCCCCTGGGGCACTTGGCAGGTGCCACATCTTCCCCTCATCTCTGTAATCACCCAGTGCTTAGCACCTGTCCCTACCCAAGAAACACTTGCCACCAAGCATTATATTTTGAACAGTACACATTCTACTTTAAAAATCACAAGCTAATTAACAGATAATGCAAAAAGATAGTAATAATAATAATAAAATTAACTGCTTATTGAAGAAATCATGATTCACAGGCACTGTTGCATTCTCTAATCCTATCAAAACCAGACTCATACAACAATGTGAATGTCCTCCATGCTGCTGAACTGTACAGACAAAAATACTTTAAAATGGTCAGTTTTACATTATGGATATTGTGTCACAATTTAAAAGAAGGAGATAAGGTTCTCCTTCTAAGAGGTAACTAGTAAGCGGCAATGTAAACACCTGTGTCTCTGGGCCATGCTGCCCTGGGGCCACCTGCACATTTCAAGTCAGACTTGCACACAGAGTCCCTGTGGGTTTCTGCCATTCCCCAGGCTGGTTTCCACTGGAGGCTTATAAGTAAGATGAGTGACTCCCGTGCCCGGAGAACAGCCCAGCCTGAACACCACTGAGGCTCTGTTCTGAAAGAAGCCCCTAGAATAAGCCTATTTTATTAAAAAAAAAAAAAAAGTCATCCTTGAATGAATGGAATGTCATTGAAAGCAGCTGGTGTACAACCACCCTCAGAAAACACATTCTCGGGGCTCAGATTGCACTTAATTGCCCCGAATTCCACTTTCTTATCAAGGCCCCTGACTCGCTCGCAGGAAGTAGGTTGGGAGCTTTATGAAGTGTGCCCTGTCAATCAGAAGAGGAATGGAATGAGTGCAGTCCTGGGGATCCCAAGAGGTCCCCAGGCTTCAGCCTCGCTCTGGCTGCAGCCACAGTAGAGCTCACAGGACCCGGGGCATGTAGGCACTTCCAAACACACGTGTGTCTGAGAGGCTCCCGCAGCACCCGTGCAGCTGGCACTGAACCGGGAGGTTCCGGCGGGTCTGGGCATCCTTGTTGCTGGGCCAGAGAGTGTGTTTACGTTGTGGCCCACTCCCATCCTCACAGACTGATGTTTATCAGCCTCTCCTGTAAAACTGTCATTACTGCTGACACAAGATTAATAGAAATCTAGATTAGCCCATGTTCTTGGCACTTGAACGGAAAAGCAGTATTAATCAACACACACACAGAGTTCTCAAACGCTGAGCCAGTCAAACGTGGGCTTTAGCTCCAAGATTTAATGCCACATGGAGCTTACAGGACCCATGACCAGAGGGGATGTGGCCACTGGTTATGAAACCTCTAGAAGCCTCAGTTTCTGTAACATGAGGGCAGGAAAATTATCCACCCTGACAGTGACGTGGTGAAGCTGACACAAAGTTCATAAAATGTTTACAGTAGTAACTGGCACAGAATTGGAACTAAATGAATATTTGCCTCCCACCTTTAAATCCAGAAAGTTAATGTATTTGACGCAGAGCTTATCCCAATATCAGAATAGCCACAGAATAGAGAAGGTTAGGTGCCAAACCATCACAGAATTAAGCAGCTTTGAATTGCAAAATGACACATTAATCATTGCTGGGTTCTCTTTCTGTCCTTTGACCTGAGTCAGAGAGAAGGCCTCAGGTGGGCCACAGCGGGTCTGGAGCCCCTGCAGAGAGGTGTCAGAGAGAGCAGGCCTCCACCTCACAACAACCGGATCAAGCTGGAATTTAATGATGCTCTTTGGTTTCTGTTATATTTATTTTTGAACTTGTCTTCTATTCCTAACAGGTGATACTGGTTTTTCCATCACAAGTAATTAATTAGGGTTTTTCTCAGTAAATATCACTTGAAAGCACCACCTGAACTCAGTGAAAACACTAAGTCAAATTGCAAAAAAGGATATTAGAAAAGGCAGAGGGAAAGGAAAGCTGAAGTCCTGGAAATATTAAATGTCAAGGGAATAAGACAGAAACAATCATCGCAGAACTGGTTTCCACATGAAAGGGCCCTCATGATGCTCATCCTGACTTTTGCTCTGGAAATGAAGCAGCGGAAGGTTCAGGGTCCTAAGACGCTTTGCTGAAGGTCACAAAGAAGAAAACCAAGCACAAGAACATGGGGGTCGCCGCTTTCCAGGTTCTCTGTGACAGAACGTGAGCTGTAGGTTGAGGGGACTCCCAGAGGGAAGCCACCAGGCTCTGCTTGAGAGCAGCACCTTGCCGCACCCTGGTGAGGTCTGCAGAGAGGTACCAGCTGTGCCCGCGCTTGTGCGGCCTGTTCCCTGCCTGGTCCTGGTTCAGAGCCTCCTGGATCTATGAGTGGTGCTGCCCATCCACCTCTCACTCTGCAGAGGAATAGGAAAGTCAAGGCCCCTGGCCCGAACTTTAGCAGCTTTAGTTACTACCAATCCTCAATAGAGGGGTGCCCAGCTCATGAAGCTTGGAGTTTAAAAGACAAATTAGGGAGTGATTTGTCACATTTCAAAAGGATTAACCTCGCTAGAACCTAGGGGCACCCTGCAGTCAGGGCACAAGTGAAACAAGCCAGATGCAAAGAGACACATATTGTCTGATCCCATTGATATGAGGTCCCTCATATCAATGAATTCAGAGAGGGAGAAAGCACAATGGTGGCTGGCAGGCCGCAGGGAGCAGAAGGCTCAGTGCTCGATGTGCATACAGACTCAGCCATGCAGATGGACCACGGGGCAGCGATGGTCACACAAGGGTGTCAACCTGCTTCATGCCCTGTGCCGTGCACCTACAGACAGTAAGTTTTATGCTACCTGATGTATATTTTACCACCATAAAGAAAGGATTAACTGCAGATCACTGCAAACAACAAGCTCACCTGGTAAGAAAGGGAGCATCAGCTTGTTAATACTGACAGCCAACAAAGGGAGGTGCTCACAACAGACGCAACAGCCTGACAGCCACTTGTAGTGTCTAAGAGGAAGTGTTGTGGCACTTGACCTACCAGAACCAGGGGACCCTGGGGCTAGCCTCGGCCTCATCATTCCTAGGTAATCAGTAGGACCTGCAAGGCCACTTGATTTCCCCTTCTGCAAAATGGGACTCACGACAGAACTCAGTTCATAAAGGTGTTGAGTGGGCTGCAGAATATGCGGGTAAGGCCTGTGGCACAATCTTGGCACCGGCTGACTGTGAATTATAGACATCGCAATAATACCGATGGTTGCACTGACTTAGCCATTGTTTGCTGAGCAGGGCAAACTCTGTACTGAAAGCACTAGAGCCACAGAATATTATCATCACCCATGTGTGAAACAGGCGTGTCCGTCGGGACACGCCTGTGTAGTAGGTCGGGAGACGTAAGGGATGGAGAGCTTTAGGACCTGGGTTCAGATCCCAGCCTCACCTCTTACCAAAGCTAACCTGCAGCATGTCAGTCAATCTGCCCTGCTCCAATCAGGTCCCTGGACCAGCAGCATCAGCATTAGCTAGGAGCATCCGGGAAAGGGGCACTGAGGGCCCTGCCCAAGCCCACTGAATGGGAACCTGCATTTCAACACAAGCTCCAGGGGACTCACTTGCCCACCAGCCCTTCTGAGCCTGGGTTTCTCCACCTGTACAATGGGTTCGTGATGATGATGTAACCCACCCGGGAGGACTGGTAGGAAGCCAAGTGAAAGTGTTTACACCATGCCCAGCACACAGCAGGCCTTCAGTAACTGGGGGCTGCTACCACTTTAACCTCTCACAGCCTCCATTTCCTTTGCTGGGAAGTGGAACTGCAGTAGCACTAACCACAGTGTTGTGACAACCAAAGTCAGGTTAAACGAGGTAAGAAGAATAATAGTGACAGCTCTTCAGAGAGCCCCGTGCTCATCTGTGAGCGCCACATACCCCGGTGCACTCAGTTCTCACAACTAACCTACGACAAGGTCTTCCTCATTTTGCAGATGAGGAAACCGAGGCACTCAGGGGTGAATGGCTCGCCTGAAGGTAGGGAGTGGAGCAATGAGCAGAGGCCAGGGGCTTTCATCTTCAGAAGGTCTCTGCTCACACCGCCTCTCCAGAGAGACGAGAGACCAGCAACAGGGAGCAACCTGGAGAGGCTGCTGCCCAAGGGCACATCCGGGAGGCCGCCTCCCAGGGGAGCGGAGGAACAGTCCTGCGGCTCAGTGCACACAGGACTCTGGCACCCTCCACCTGCTCCAGCCACTGCGACTCAGGACGCCTGGCCCCCCGCCACAACAAGCCCTCGGAGATTCTCTCCCAGAGACAGCTGTCGGCAAGCCTCCTGGTAAGGCGGACTACGCAAGTACTAAAAGGTGCCTTCCTACCAAGGGCTCTCTTGGACCTGGAGCAAATTGGGGGGTTGGCAGTAAAGGGTAGAACTTAGAGGCAGGTGCTGGCTACACGGCTGTGGCCAGTCCCACTAGTATTCACTGCAGGAGGCTCCTCATCTGCAAGATGCGGGTGATCAGAGCATCCTGGTGGGGATGTCCTGGGGATCAGAGGAGTAAGCAACTGGGAGCAACCTGGCTTCTTAATTTCCTTTCCACTCTCTACACCTTATTCTTGAGCTTGTGGTTTCTTCCCTTGAAGGGCCACTGTCACATGCCTTTCTGTTGAACTCCTATCCATCCTTCAAAACCCACCTCTATTACCACTTCCTCGACAAAGGCTTTCTGGCCCTTCCCCTGGACAGACCCACTAGCTCCTTCAGCACTTCACACCCCATGGCACCAGGGATCAGATTCAGAAAATGCTTCCCGGAAGCAGAGCAGGCAGAGAAGAGTGGGAGGGCCTTCCAGACAGAAGCACGTGTGCCAGGGTCAGGAAGCCAGAGAAAGCTCGGTGGACGGAGGAGCTCAAGTCCCACCTAAGGGGCCTTCCCTGACCTCCCCAGCTAAATCAGCACCTGCATGCTCCACCTCACCTGAGTGGGTTTCCTGCACCAATGACGTCATTTACTTATTGGTTTGCACTCCTGACTGGAAATCCTAAATCCACGAGGGGAAGCACCTAAGCTTCTTCATTTACCTCTGTGTCCTTGTGGCCAGTACGACTGCCGGTTTAACAACTGCCAGATTCTGAGTTCCAAGAGGACAGGGACCTGGTCATCTGATTCACTATTAAATCCCCAGCATCCAACACAGGACCAAAAACCAGGGCGAACTCGCTAAGTACTTATGATCAAATATCACCCAGATGTTCAACTGCTCAATGAGTAAGTGCAGAACTACGTGAGTGAATGCATGGATGTACACACACACACACACACACACACACACACACACAGTAGAGAGATGAATGAACAAATGAATTGATTAGTGCAGGAATGCAAAGTTCTCACATTCAAATAATCAAAGCCCAGAGGCCCGTGATCCCAGTGATCCCAAGCCTCAGTCTTGTTAAAACCCGGAGGTTTCTATCTCATCTTGTCCCCGGCCATTCAAAGCCTCTTTTCTTAGCCACAGCAGCGCTTCCATTGTCACCGGGGGCAGCAGGCCATCTCCCTTATGCCCCTCTACCCCGAGCCCTGGGAGCTCACCAGATTCCCAGCCCTCTCTGAGGAGGTTAGCTGACCCTGGTGCCGGGCTCTCTTCTCACTGGGAGGCGTCTGTACAGGAGTCTTCTCTGGGAATTGTCAGCATTCCATTCTCCCAGAGAGTGGGATGTGAATCTGGCCCGTTTTTATTAATTGCAAATTAATGCTATGCCGGGTGCTATTTTAGTCCATGCTTCCACAGAGCACGGAATGCGACCCAAAGCAGCACATTGCTCTCATTCTTTCTGCCGACGGACTGTGTGAGTATTTTTAGAAACCACACCCTCTCGCAGTGGCCAGATAAATAATTTCCAAGGCCAGATGTGCTCTGGGCAAATCAACATCAGGCAGGGAAGAGGAGAGGTGCAAGCTACACGGCCCACACCAAGATGGCAGCGACGTGTCACAAGTTTAAAACCAGTGGCTTCCTTAGAGGGCCAAGCCCTCCACCCTCTGAACACAGAAGGTGGACCCGCATTTAGAGAGGCACCCTCAGAGCCTCGAGGCAGGACCTTGCCGCTCCTACCCCCGGGGGGTAGCCCATCTGTGCCTTGGGCCCCCGGTCCAGCGGGGATGGACACGAGAGGCCAGCTTGTGGCCATGTGTCTGGCTGCTTTTGTCAGCAAGTGCCCTTTCTAAATATGCTTCGCCAAAACGCTGAGTCAGGAAGTGCTGAGGGTATAAAGCCGGAAGACAAATCAACACCAGCTGAAGTCCATTTTCAAAAACCTTGGAAGTGGGTGTGAGAGGAAGAAAAAGAGAATTTGCCTGGAAGTCAAACATGTGAGTTCTAATCCCGGCCCATTATTCCTTCACTCCATGATCCGACAGTTCCTCAGTACCTACTGTGTGCTGAGCACTGTTTGACACACCAGGGAAACAGAGACGGCTACCTCGGGCTCACCGCGTGATCAGTAACACGTCACTGAGACTCAGACTGATCACTAAAACAAGGGGTTGGAAAGTGATTCTCAACAACCTTTCAAGCTCTGGGATTCTCAGGATTCCTTGAATAAGCAGAGAAAGAACCAAAAAAAAAAAGCAGAGCTTTGATTCTACATGGGATGTGTGTGTGTGTGTGTGTGTGTCCACATGCACACACTCTACCTTGGGAAATGCCAGGAGTAGAAATTTCTAAGGAAAAGACAAAGACATGTCCAAACTTCAATGTTACCGTTCTTCTTTGTGTGTGCTGTTTGCCTACCTCATACGAAGGTTGAGGGAGCTGGTCCCCGGGAGCTGGTCCCCTGTCACTGCCATGTTGCTTACTACGGACATGGGCCATCCTTCCAGGCTCCTGCCCCATTGTCCCCTGCACAATTGCTGTCAGAATTCTAACCATTCTTCTCCTCCACTGGGGAATTCTATGACTCTGCAGGAAGCTATGTGCCTTATCACTTCTGGGACTACATCATAGGACAAAGAGGTCACAGTGCAGCACAGAACACAATCCCCAGGCAGAGGATCACATTCCAGGCCTTGTAAAGACTGGATTTAGTTCTGAGGGCTCTGGGGGCAGGTGGCAGGAAGAAGCTGAAGAGAAAGCCACCAAGGTCGATGACACAAGCCTTTAGAAGGCCGGGACCCAACTTTGCAGCAGGACCTGACCCCCACTCCCCAGGACCCAGCACCTTCAGCCAGATGGCTTCCTCTCGGTCCCCTCTCCAGGGCCCAGACACTCGGTGGCTCTCATCTAGCATCAGTAAGCACCAACACTTTCACTATAGTATTGTCTAAATTTTCCATGTTGTTACTGATGCTCCAGAACTGGGCACAGGGTGCTGTACACAGTAACTACACAGATAATGCACATGAACAAAATGAACGAACAATAATCCCCAGAGATAGGAAGAGGCATCCCTGCTTGACAGATAAGAAAACAAAGACTTAGACCAATGAATAACTGACCTAAAACCCTCCATTAGTAAGGGGCAGGGTTGCAATGCAAACCTGGGCTATCCATCCCCAAAGCCACTACTCTTAACCTCGACTCATTTGTACACCGTTCTTAGCAGTTAATAGAACTGAACAGAGAGAATATCTCGTTCACAGCCCACAGCAAACACGCTGGGCATTACTGTTGCCCATTGTACAGTGGAGGAAACAGGTTTGTGTAGCTTTCCCCACGTTAAGCAGCTAATAAGTCACACATCCCAGAATTTTCTAACACCACATCTAGTGCTTCTTCTAGAATAATCCAGTCACTTTGCCCAAAATGGAAAGATCCTGAGCATTCACTTCCTGTTCCTAGGGAAACTGACCAGTAGTTCCTCTGAACTTTACGGACTATATGAAAATGTACATCTGAGGTCAGCTACTCTGGGAGAACAAGAGGTCACCGGGATGTGGCTTCCAGGGGCTCTCAAAGGGTGGTGGTGACCAGAGGTTGCCACCATGATCTACAAAAGCAACTCCATCCTTCCAAGCCGGGAACTGTCTCGCTGCGCACCCCACCACTGACACCAAGAACAACAAAAGAGACAAGGGTGCAAACCCGTTCCCATGCTTTGTCCGTGGACCAGGGATAAGGCACTAACGTCACAAGTGGCCAATTGGAGGGCTCCTGCTGGTGCTGGGAATACTGAGGCCATGTCATAATGAAACCCATGCAGCGAGCTCCGTTTATTTTGAAACCGTATTTGCTTATTTTGCAGACGTGATCAAAAGGACATTCATAGTGCTCCCCAGGAGGCACTTGAACCCTGCTGGCCAGGAGAGCTTTCTCCAGCTCCGACGGCAGCCAGCAATAATACTCCCCATAAAAGTAAACTCCATCCTTTGCAATTTCCCAACAGCCAACACCACCATCAATTTGGTCAGCCTCCCAGTTCTGTGGCTGGTGTCAGGGGTGAGAGGGGGAAGTAGGAGGGAGAAGTAGGAGATGTGGGGCCCTGCTAGCAAAACCAACTTGGTGACATGAACTTGGGCTCGTGGGGTTCAAATCCTAACTCCAGTACTTACCACTGTGTTACTGTGCCTCAGTTTCCCTATCTGCAAAATGATGTAAATAGCAGTTCCTATCTTGTATGGGTGTCATGAAGACTGAATTTAAGGGATATGAAATATGTGTTAGTTGGTGCTAAGTACTTTTCGGGGGGATGACTTTAGACTAGGAGCTTCCTGAGGGCAGGAACTGTATCTCGGTCATCTCTTTACACCCCAGCAGCAAGCACAGTCTGGCATATAGTAGGAGATCAATTAATGATGGTCGGATAGAACTGCACTAAACTGAGAGCTCAAGCCAAGCTCTTCCGGAATCTGCCTGCAGCAAGGGAAGTGAGTGGCTGCCTCATTCATTCCAGGCTACAGCCCAGAGGGGGTTCCGCCCCCAGCCCCATGCAACCCAGACTCTGCCTATCAATCAGCGAGGCAAGAGCCTTACCTTAATATTGCAGTTGTCATCGAGCAGTATATTTTCCAACTTCAAGTCCCGGTGGACCACACCGTTCTGAAATGAGAAGACAGGAGGGGAACTGAATAGAAGCAGCCGGATGAGAGAGAGAAAGAGGAAGGAGGAGGCCGAGCAAGTGGGAACGTCTGACAGATGAAAGAAGGGCGCCCGCCCGGTGGTCTGCACCTCCATCTTTCAAGGCTGCTTTTGCTGTCATGACGCTCCCCCGCCAGCGACAGGGACAGGAGAGCATTAGTCACTTGCTGTGTGGTTAAGGGAAAAATGACTGGAATCCATTCTCCCCCAGTGCCTGTAAACCAGCAGGGGGATTCTTTGTCGGAATGTAATTCCGCTATGTGAAAGCCTAACATCCCAGGCAGCACAGACCACGTCTGTCTGAGACGGGATTCCCAGGGAAGGCGCAGAGCCGTCTGCTCCAAGTGCGGGGCTCCCAGGCCGCGCCTGTCTGTGTGCATCCCCCGCTGGAAAGGCGCTTGGGCCAAGGTCCTCTGACCCATGAAAGTGATGGAGACCTGCCCTGAGGACCACGGGTACTTCCTACAGAGCTGGGAGGGTGGAGAGAGGCAGTCCCTCTGGGCTTAGCAGGACTTGGGGCAGGTGAAAGGTGAACCACAAAGCAGACCAATGGAGACACTGGCCTCACCTAAGCGGGTCACACTGCCACACTGTGCGAGCTTCCCGTCGGGCACACTGGCAAGGCTGGAAGCTGAACTGCAGTGACACAGAACCAGCCGAAAGATGAGAATGGGCCGTTTGGCAATAGATCCAAGTGTCCTCTAGGGAGCTGTGTGGATAAAGCTCAGGGAGCAGGATCTGAGCCTCATTCCGCAGGAGGGACGTGTGCAGCCGAAGCCGCGCTCAGGAGCACACCGGCTGCCCTGTTTATAGTAGGATCTGGGCTGCTTGTTTTCTTTTCCTTGTGACATTTCCTAATATCTCCAAAAGCACTGACTGGAGAGGAATGACAACGTGTATTTCTGCTACTCTTGTCCTGATCCAAGCCTTCAGGGAGGCATTCTGAACTCAGAAATGCTCAAAACCACGACTCCGGGAGGAGGACGATGAAATACAAGGTGCTTGCTTTTGTTTGGTTCTGAACCCTGGGAGCTGTTTGGTTTACATTGTAACATTCTTGGTTTCCTAATTAGACATAAGAAAGCCCCATTCATACAGAATCCAAGTGTTCACACACTTCAAATAATGAAAACAGCGTCCGCCGTGCTTCCCAGCGGCACCTAAGAATAAAACACAGAGCACGGAAAGACCGGACCGTGGGTGCCTTTCCAGGCAGCCAAGAGAGGTCTAGAGTGGGGAGTTTGAATAGCCATGATTTTCTTCTTATATCACAATGAACAGGTATCACTTGTATAACCTGGTAAGAATCACACATCCACGGGGCCCTGCGTGGCCCTAGCTGACAGTCAGGCTGGGCCGTACCTTGTGACAATAGTGCACAGCTGAGACGATCTGCCGGAAGAAGTGTCTGGTCTCCCTCTCGCTCAGGCGTCTCCGCTCGCTGATGTAATCGTACAGCTCCCCTTTGCTGGCATATTCCATGATGATCACAATCTTATCTTTGTTCTCAAACACTGCGGTGGGGGGAAAAGCGATAAATAAATACCCCGTTTATCCAGCAAGCCCGCTTGTGACCGCAGAGTGTGAGAGAGGACGGCGGAGATGTCGCTGATGGGGGTGAAGCCAGCCAAACAGCGATCAAGGGGTCAGGACATAAACCAGCGCACCCCACGCCCAGAGGACTCGGGCAAGTTTCCCAGTCGGGTGGACAACGGACTTCTCTGCGTCAGCGGACACGCCTTCGCAGCATCGAGGGAAAGGTGGTTCTTTTCTGAGGACACCAACACCACCGTTGCCAAGATCATTCCTCACAACCCCCTCCCACCAGAGGAGCTCTGCTGTGTGCAGAGGGGATAATAAACACACAGCTACCACCTACCAGCCCCTCCACAAGGACCGGGCGCTGGATCTCACACCTACCCTCACCCCTAAACAGGTGCCCACTCTTGTCCTCTCTTTGCTCAAAACCATCTGGATTTCCCTTCTCATTCAAAATAAAACCCAAAGTTGCTCAATGGGGACATCACTGAGTCCTGTGTTACCTGATGGGCCCCTCTGACCCCTATTTCACCTCCTTTCTGTGTATTTCTCCCACCTGAACGTAACGAGGGTTGGTCTATCTTTCGGCCATACTATAGGGCCAAGTAACTTTTTTTTAAAGAATTGAACCTTTATTTTATTTGATTTGATATGGTGCTGAGGATCAAACCTGGGGCCTCACCTCATGCTAGGTAAGTGCTACACTGAGCTACAACTGAGCTACACCCCAGCCCTAATTTTTATTTAATGAGTAAACTCCAACTTCATAATTGGTCTTTGGACAACAGAAAATAATCACGTTGTGCTCACTGTGCACCAGGCTCGTGTAAGTTTTGAGGACCTGCCCAAACTCATTTGAACCTCATGGTGAGCTCTCGGGAAGTATCTGTCATTTTTGCCATTTGAAAAACGAGGAAACTGAGGCCCGTGGAGGTTATGATACTTGACGGCGCTGGTGGAATCAGGCTGGCTCTGGCTCCTGGCAAGGACGGGAGCCATAGAGCCACAATCTGGGATGCCCCTGAGCCGGGTCCCTGCCTCTAGCTCTGGTCCTTCTCTCCCAACCTCCTCACCACCACAGTCAGCACCTCCCCCAATGTCTGTAAACGCTGCTGTCCTCAGCTCTGGGGCTCTCCAGCAGTCACATTCAAACTGAGGGTTCCAGGCAGACATCCAAGACCAATGCAGGGGGGCAGAGGGAAGGCCAGGCTCTAGGTCCTCAGCACCACCTCCACCTTGCTACCTGCTCTGTGCTCTGGGTTCCACCCAAGATGTCCTCGGAGCCACGGCAAGAGAAATAACAATGGTTTTGAAATCCATCACTCACGAGGGATGTGGTATAATATTGTGGGGTACCCAAGACCCTCCCTGAAGGACCTCAGCCTATGTTCCTCCACCTCATCAACTTCTGCTATTCCCATCAGGCCCCCCACACATGCCAATGCATAACCAATTGCTCAGACACACAGACGTGCACGCACGCACACACACACACACACACTCTGAGCTATTTCCTACTCTGCCCTTGGCCTTCCCTCTACCTGTCTTCCCTGCAGGTAAACTCCAACTCATCCATCAAGACTGCACTCAAATGTGCCTTCTGCCAGGCCTCCTTCCACCTCTTACTCTGCCTAGCAGACACCCACCCCCTAGCACTTTCAAAGCACACTCAATTATTTTCTGGGAAATGCCTCCCCCTAGACTGTGAACCTGGCCTGAGAGAGCTAAAACCTGTAGTTTGGGAATCGGATACTCCTAAGAAGGATTCTGGCTCTGCCTCTGACTGGCTGTGGGACTCTGAGCAAGTTGCTTCTCCTCTCTGAGCCTCAGGCTAGGCCACCATAAAATAGGAATAACATTAGTCAGCACTTCTTAGAACTGTTGGGAGGATCCTATTGAGACCAGCTATGTTTGATGCTCAGAGCAAAGCCTGAACCTACAGGAGGCTCTCAGTAATGTGAGCTATTATTGTTGGTATTAGTGGTATTGCATCCCCAGCACCTGGCACTGAGACAGACACACACGCACACACACACGCACACACCCAATGAACAACTGACTTGAACTGGAATGGGTCCCAGGCCTGGGTCTCCTTCCACCCACACTTGTCACTGGTTACTAGAAGCTCAGGCCCCTGCGGTTCCTTTTTGGCTCCTCTAAGTCCAGCCACCTCTATGATAAAATGAAGGGGGGGAGAGGCAGGCAGGAGGAGGAGGGCGCGGCCAGATACAACCGGCTGCTCTGGCGACTGCTGGCCCCGCTGTACCCTGCAGCTTCGGCTCCTGCCAGGCTTTCAGCCTAGTGTGCATTTTCCATTAACAATAAACTCTGGAAACTAGAAAGGCTGCCTCGGACGTGTGCATCAGGCTCTAAAAATGATGGAGTGATGTGCCCCTGAGAAGGCAGCCGGTCTTCTCATTCTAAAAAGGCAGGAAATGTAGAAAGAGGGAAAGACTTTGACCGGAAAATAAACAAGGGCCTCACACCCCAACGAGTCTGCGCATCCTTAAAGGGGCCAAAGTCATCATTGGCCCCTTGGTGACTGTCACCGGGAGGTGGAGGCCACAGCCTAGTGCAGACCCTGGGGCTGTTTCGGGGATAGGCTCCTTCCTAAACAGCAGGCTGGCTAGGCATCAAGCAGACATAAGCACAATCCAGTTCAGGACAGCTCAATAGGATGGTTCCATCAAGTCCCGTGGTCCCTCCTGTACAAGAGTCCTGCTCACCACCCCAGCCCATCCTCACTAGTCTCCAGCCTTTCTCTCTACTGGCTGCATGGTGAGGAAGCTGAGGAATAGCTTCACGTGCACATGCCCTGGAGCACGGCTTCTGTAAGATCTCCTGGGCAAAGAAGATTCCAGGGTCAAACACAAATAAAATGCTGATCCTTAGTTGCCCTCTCCCAGTCTGGTTTCCTTAACTGAACCTCGGCAGGTCAACTGGGCCACTCGGTATTCCTACTGACACCCTGAAAACCTAGTCAGGAGCCATTGTGGGAAGCAGGTGGCATCTGAGTGATAAAATTAGCCCCTCAATGTCATGCGCTGGCAACCCCGTCAGAGGACTCCCAACCAGGTCCGGCCTGGCTCTGGGACAGCATCTCTCACCCCTCACCCGGGCTCATAGGAAGCAATCCAAGTCCCAAGGCCACGGTCCTGAAGGCAACCTCTACATGAGCTAAATGCAAGTAAGAATTCTAGACTTGGAGGTGTGTGGTGTCAGAGGTGAAGCTTCTTGAGTTCCTTCTTGATAATAGCAACATGTGTTGTAGCCCTACTATGCACAGGCCCCATGCTAATAAACGTTTTACATGAGTTCTGCCATATAGATGTGGTCCTCTGAGTATCCTTGTAGTAGAGATCGCCACCCTTGGGGGCAGTTAGGCTAATGACTGATGGGCACAGCTCCAGAGAGCACAGCCAGCACCAGGACTGGGCCCCAGCAGTCTGACTGCAGACTCCAAGCTCTTGGCCTCTATATTATTATTCATACACATTAATTCCTCTGACTTCTCCTCGTCAGATCAATGAGGTTAATAATTTCCAAATATGGTCCTAGGGGGACTCAATGAGTCTGTCTTCAGCATGGCGCCTCCCAAACTCTGGTGCTCAGTCAATGGAAGCCATCCCCATCATACTTCACCTGCCTCTTGGGCAGCTATAGCAGAACAAAATCCCTAAGATCTTCCTCTCCCCGACCGCAAGGCTCTTTAAAATGTGTTATGGCTGCCACAGAAAAACAAGGTTTTTCAAGCAGGAAGGAACGTCGCGATCACCTATTATTTTTCCAGAAGTCTGGGATATATAATTTATAAGAGCAAGGCCTTGGGAATTCGCCCTGCAGAATGACCAGCTTCCGCACCCTCAGCCCAGGGTTCCTTGCCCATGGTTAAGGTCACTATCAGCGAGGTGGTAGGAACACTCTCGGCCATTCTTCTGGAGAAATGGGCTGCTTCCCTTGGGCACTTTTACAACTGGTTATTTATAAGCCCAGAAATCTTGTCTGTGTTTATGTTATTAGTCACTAAGCAAAAGCTTATTTTCCACCAGTTGGGAAGGGTTTCCTTTCTAAAAAATGAAAGCCTGTGTCTCTTGGCCAGACAGTTTTACCCAGAAGCCCAGTGGCTCCAGAATGGTAAGGAAAACTGTGGCCCTCGACATGCCAGGCCTACCAGGAGACTCAGGGCCCTGAATAGAAACTTGGCCCAGCCAGAATTAGCCACGGCACCAGGCCAGGTCCATGTGCGGCGCTGCCTGGGTTTGGGTAAAGCAACTAAGTTTTGCAAAGCACCTACTATGTGGATGGCATTGGGGATATTAAGAGAAGGCTTTGCCAGGTTGAGAGAGGGAGGGAAAACCAGTCAGGGGGAAGGGACGGCAAGAGGAAGGGAATAAGCGAGCGCTCCCAGCCGCTGGCAGGTGCCAGAGAAGAAGGGGAAGAAGGGTCTATGAATGGAACAGGAAGGCCTCAATGCCCACCAGGAGCCCCAAGGCAGTCAGATGACCAAACACTGCCCAGAATGATCAGAGAGATGGAGGCGAGAGCCAGGAAGCATCCAGGATCCTGGACCTATGAAACAGTCCAAGGGTCACTTCTTCCCAGATCCCCAGGCAGTGAACCTCCTTCCCTAAACACACAATCAACTGTTAGTGAACAAGGACTGCAAGCCATGGTCTCAAGTGTTCAGCCCTCACAATGACCCCTATGAAACAGGTCCAGGCTGAGTTTCTCTTACCTGAAATGCCTGGGACCGAAAGCGTTTCAGATTTTTTCAGATTTTAGAATATTTGCATATACATAATTGGATGGGACCCGAGTCTAAACATGAAATTTATTTGTGTTTTATACACACTTTATAAATAAAGCCTGAAGGTAATTTTAGGCAATATTTTTAATAATTATGTGCATGAAACAAAGTTTCATGGTATAGAATTTTCTATGTATGGAGTTATGTTGGTGCTTAGAAAGTTTTGGATTCTGGGGCAGTTTGGATTTTAGATTGTTGGATACTCAACTTATATCAATACTATCCCTACTTTATAAACACAGAACCAGCACTCACATCAAGAAACAACAGTGCCAGCACCCTACCAACCCCCGACTATGTCCTCTTTCTGTCACTAACCATCTCCCCTCCCCAGGGATGAAAATAAGCCAACAGTCTGGATATGCTGAATATAAGCCAATATCATGGATGTTTTGCTACGTTTGAAGTTTTAAAAAAATGCAACATGTTTTATATATATATATTTTCACGTCTGGCTTCAATAGCTCAACATAACGTTTGAGAGAATAAT
Source organism: Spermophilus citellus (assembly GCF_964194105.1). Lineage (NCBI taxonomy): Eukaryota > Metazoa > Chordata > Mammalia > Rodentia > Sciuridae > Spermophilus > Spermophilus citellus. Next base: position 121,584,645 of record NC_138197.1, read on the forward strand.
CCATGTTGTCCTGAAGCTGAAGATGGTCTATTCTCACTGAGATAGAGAACGCCATTGTGAGCTAAACTCGGGTTTATTTATCCATTCTACTGCTGGCAGACTTTTGGGCTGATTCCAGTTGAACTAGAACTTACAAAAAATCATCCAAAAGCTAACCTGCGGGGCTCAGACTTTTAGCACCTCGATGACCAGAGAGAAACATCAGCTAAATGAGCCCAAAGATGCCTTGAAAAAGCAGGCATAGATCCGAGCCATCCGAAATGACCCGGATTTTGCTCTAACAAGATAATCTGACCATTGTTACAGCATATCCTGAAATACCCAAATGCTCGCCCTTTTCTTCTATAGAAGGGCCTTCCTTCTTCCCAGACACCAACTTGAACTACTTTTCATGTTTTCTGTTTATTTTCCATTTCAAGGGAGAGTGGGGCTTGGTTGCTATAGCAACAGCTGCCTCTCCAAATTAACTCTGAATTTCATCAGATGTTCCCTCTGACAGTCCAGTTCTGCCTTCTGATTGCCTGGCTTTCACAACCACGCTAATTACCCGACTCCTAACGATTCCCGACTGCTGCCCTCGGGGTTAATAACACAACTTGTATAACTGGAGAAAAATGGGTATTATAAAAACAACGACCTGGCCCGGGAGACATGCTGATGAGTGAGGAGATCTTGGGATTTTTAACCATCCACTGGCTACTCGAGAGCAAAGCACGTCAGGCCTTTTAGCAGGAAAGGAGGGGACAGTGGGCACCAAGGTATGGGATGCTCGAGAAGAGTAGGTTCTGGAAAATGGAGGATTTCTTTCTGTAGAAACGGAGGACAGCGGTCTGGTATACATGGAACCTCAAGGGAGGAAGATTCGTTGTTGGTTTTAAACAAAAACCCCAGAGACCTAAGAGAGAACCAGTCAGAATTTTCCTCACGGCTTTCCTTTGTATCTCCTAAATTAGTTCCAAGATGCTATTTCAGCCACAGGGCAGCAGTGTTGTTCTTGCTGCCCTAATTCTTGGACAGAACTTCTTTCTAAAGGCAAGGAAGATCCTCACTGAACGAAGCTTATTTTCATCTCGCAAACAGAGGGACCTTTCCTAGAAAGAGCTGTCTGCAACCTCATTAAGTCAATTACACAATGCAGAAGCTAATCCTCCAATGTCTCCTCGCCACAACTCAGTTTCAAACATCTCATGAACTCACCGTTTCATATGATGGTCCTCTGACTTCTGGATCCAGGAAGCCCATGGCAGCATACCAAGAAAATTCATCTAGACTACAAGTTCCACCATGGTCAACGAGGTGGTCAGAGTTGGGTCACTGGGACTCCTGGTTTGCATAATGGAGGGCTTTTTTTTGTTCACTTGTTGTCTTTTCTTAAACTCTTCCTGGATGTTGTCGGGCATGCCCAAGAAGAACCACGGCCAACAGGGCCACACACCACCAACAACAGACTCCATGAAGGAAGAGAAAGTGAGGGTAGAGGCTCCCGTGGAAGAGGGGAAGCCGAAGAGTGGCTAAGGTCATTCATTCCTGCTAAGACTGTCCATGCTGTGCGGGTACAGACAGGGTTTGTAAGGAAGAGGGGACTCAAGGGCACCACACTGGCCTGGCCACTGGACTCCACAGTCCTTCCACAACCATCCAGATATCATTCCCTGCCTTTCTCTGTCCCTCTCTAGAGCTCTTCTCTCCTTCCCCCAATCTCTTGCAAGCACCCACGCTCACTGGCACAATCCTGAACCCAGAGGGTCCCCGCAAATTAATCAGAACCTCCCACGACTACCCCAGGCTGGAGCAAGGGCTCTTGAACCCGATGAAGGGAACTTCTGAAAACAGTACGCATCCCCAATTCCCACAGCCACAGGGTCAAAATCCCTAGATGCGGACAGCCTCAGTTTTCCCCCTGGAAGCCCCAGCAGAGGACTTTGCGTGCGGGGAGGAGGGTGGTCTTACACCCAACCACCTGGCCAAGGTGGAAAAGCCAGGCCTATCTTCATCGTTACCTCCTGATTTGGCCACCGCTTGACCCATCACGTACAGCTCAGCCATTCTGAGGACAGTCTTGTCAGCTCTAAATTCTAGCCCTCCTCACTGAGTTAGGGGCCTGGTCATGGAGCTGGGCTATGTGGGGTCAAATCCAGCTCTGCTGCCACTTACCCGCCGGGTCACGTGGGCATCTGACTTGGCGTTTTCTGTGCTTTCGTGTCTTCATTGGCTAAAACAAAGACTCTATTTCGTGTCATCCTTGTGAGAATGGCGGCAGCACAGAGCAGGCAGCAAGAATCCAAAGTATTGCCACCGTTAGGCAGCACGTCTTAGTTTGAGCAAGCGGAACAAATGAGGACTTGCTGGACCAGAGCCAGGAGCATGGATCTGCAGTGGCAGAATCCACACCTGAGACTGCACTGGGGCCCTCGAGGTGGATGGGCGCCCACAGAAAGAAGCGGGAAATGGCAAAGATGGTGAGCCAGGGTTCACAGATGTCAAAGGACTGGTGTGGCCCACCCCAGAGGCCGAGGTAAAGGCAGGCCCAGCTCCTTAACCAGGAACCTGCTTCAATCCCCAGTCCTGTCCAAACCGCAGGTGTCCATCCCAGGGCCTCAGTGCTGTCTACAGCACAGATATCAACCCGTCAGATAAGCCCACTGTCAGGAATCAGGGAGGCCCGGGGGAAGTACAAATTCCCCTAATCAAGAATCTCAGACTTTCTAATGATGTGACAGGTCATCAAATCCCATCTCCCCTTTTAATTCCCAAATCCCTGTTGTGCCTGGTCCCTATGGAGGCCCCTCTCAGGTATTCTATGAACCTCCTAAATACATGCTTGTCCTCTTCCTAAGCAAATCAGGCCAGCCACCCAGTTCATTTCAGAATACCCTTTATTAAATGCAATCTTTTTTTTTTTTTTTTTTGCTTTAAAAATGAGCTTCAAGTACAAGTGGTATTATTTAAGGCACTAGAAAATATTGAATTCCAGGAAACCCAGGAGGGTGAGGCTGGACAGCCAGGGAGTAGCATTAGTTTGGGGTTATTTTATTTCTAATCTCCGGCCCCTAGAAAAATGACTTGGGTGTAATCAAATGAAAACAATGAAAATAATACACTCGAAGGTCAAATAGCTAACTTAATAGGAAACTCATTAGAGACGTGGCTGGACAGACTCAGAGCTGAAGAGCTGGTTCATACGACGAGAAGTGAAGAGAGCTCTGTGGGGCTAACAGGGGCGAGTCTTTAATTTGGGTCCAGTTGCAGGACGTCATGTGGGACTTGGGAATCTGGCAGCAGAGCTTGAGAGTGCTCCAATGCTCAGCCATTCGCCATGGGTTCCAAAGAGTAAACATAATAAGCATGATACACCACCTTGCCAAGTTCAACAAACTGTTTCATGGGGCTCTGGGTCCCTGATGAGGGCAGCAACCCAATGGCCAAGTGAACCCAGGCCCAGAGGTATCACTCCCTGCTCCTTGGTGGCCGCTGCCAGACATGTGTGCTTCTCTGGAATTCGCTCATGACAAATGATCAGACCAAGACAAGTTTCTAGAACAGGGCTCCTCCCTTCCCCTAGCTCACGGGATTAAGTCCATATTTCTTGGTCGGGCCAATTAAGTTGAAATCCATAGGGATGAGGCCCAGGCATCAGCATCTCTTACAAACTCCTCATGAAATTCCAAAGTGCATCCGGCACCCGAGAATCACAAATCTGGATGATCTGGCCCCAGCCTTCTCTCCTGCCACCTCCCAAGAGAACTTTCGGCTCTAGCCAGAAAGGACGACTCATGGACCCCAAAACATTTCATCAGGATTAACTGATACCATTTACTAATAATCCCAGCATTGTGCTTAGCAATTTTATTAGCTAGTTCATTTAATCCTGGAGTAGCCAGATAATGGCCCATTTTATAGACAAAGACACTAAGCCTCAGAGGGCTTAGTTAAACCTAAGTCTATTTGACTGGTAAATTATATACTTGCCCTACTAGGTCAGTGCTTAAACACAAGTGCTCAATATAATATTTGCAAAACAAATGACTGAGTGAATGAATGAATGACTAAATAAGTGAATGAGCGAATGAGAGCGGTGGAAAGTATTCCTGACCACTGATCTTGTTCGAGCAACTTGACCATCCCCTGCCTTCCAAAGAGCCCACATCAGGACCTGCTTGCAAGTCTTTCTGCCTGAACACCCCAGATTGCACAACGAAGCCTGCTTCCATTGTCAGCATTTCCAAATAACTGATGCAAGCAAAAGCCGCCTTGCTTTGGTCTCTGACTTTCTAAGGAGGGGTTTCTCTCTATGAGTGCATCAGAATGCTCTCCAAGGGCTGGGCCCACCCCTTGGGCTCCCACACCCAGAGATTCTGATTCAGGACATCTAGGCCAGGCGCAGCTGATGTTGATGCTGCTGGACCTCTGTCCTTTGAGAATACTGTCCAAATGCAACCCCAGGCAGTTTACCAGGGTCCTGCCATTCTCAGGGGTTACTTTCCAAGAGCAGGGCATGGCACAGCAGCACCTTCTGACTCCTAGACCTCTGCTGGATCCTGAGGACCTATCTTACACAAGCACCCCTGCCCCGACCACAGGTTAGGGGGCCTGTGGCACACAGTAGGTGCTATGGCTCCTCGACAGAGCCTGTCTCTTGATTTCTCCTCTGCTCTTATGGATTTTTAGAGCAGAAATTTTCAACAGGAAACAAGAGTGATATCTATCTCCTTCCAGAAGAATCTACCACAATCAAAGGAGGCACAGAGAACTGGAAAGAGCATATTTTAATTCAATTTCTACAAAGATAGAAGAAACTTTTCACTGATAGTAAATGCATCCAAAGTGCCTAGGAATTCCGAGACTCCTTGAGAATACAGACTCACACCTTCTCACGGGCAGCATGTGTAAGCCTCCCAGGGCAGGTGGGCGAGGGCATGAAATTGACCAAAGGAGGCATATTTGTTTGTCTGCTTCATTTTTTTTTTCTCAGTTTGAGAAACTCTTCCAACAAAGAGAGTGAGCACAGCTAATAAATGCCAAATAGGCTTCCTACCGGGTCCCAGAAGCCAGGACCACCCTTACTTCAGATAGGAGAAGTGAGGAAAGGATCACCCAGTTGCAGCCTATCACAAAGCAAACAGTCAATTAGAGACGTAATCTCTCTGGGCCAGGAAGAGATTTCCAGAAAGCAAGACCACGGGTATACAAGTGAACACCCCCCCACCCCACCCCCGCTTTGCTCTTATATGCAGGGCTGTTAGCGGATGGGATTTGCAGTGTCCCTAAAGCGCTGGGCAGCAGAGATGTTCCCTTGGATCTTCTAAGGTTTCAAAGGGGAAATGTGTGAGACAATGTGTCTTTGATGTTTAAACTCTGTCCTGAAATCAGAACCTCAGGCAAAACCATTTTTATCTCTTCCATCCCAGGCAACCAAGTCTAAGGCTCTGGAGGGCACTTCCTTTGCGCTGGTTTTTTTTGTTTTTTTTTTGTTTTGTTTTGTTTTTTTTTTCATATTGTCAATTACCTCCCTGCTGAGGGAGCGGAATTTCTTTGAAGGGAACCAGGGTCCACCCCAGAGACGCTGCTGAGACTTCTTTTTTTCCTCATGAGGGTACCCTGGCACACAGCGGAGGGTGTATGTCTATCCTCTCCTGTTTACTTAGCATTATGAGCCAGTTACGGTTTGTGTCCACCCCGAGTTGACAAATCTGAGGGTTAATCACCTTCACCCCTGGGTCTGCTTTGACAAAGACACATTTTTTGAGATCCAGTGAGTGAGCAGAGTTGAATCAGTCAAGTCACAGGTTTGTTGAGCCTGCGGGTAATGAGAATGATATAGACAGAACTTACATTTTCTTGATGTTCCGCAGTTTAGAAAACACTGAACCTGTGAGTTTACGGGATGTAGACCACAAGATTCTTCCCAAGATATTGGCAGAAATGTTTTCTAAAATACTTACAAAGCTGGGCTTAATGCTCCAGATACATGAGACAGCAACCTCTGTGAAGATCAGGGTTCTCCGCATCACAGGCTCTAGGACAATACTTTCTCTGATGGGGAATCACTGTTAATATCAGGGGCACAGGCTTCAGACCATCGCTCCCCAGATTCAACAATCCGATCCACCACTTATTAATTGGTAACTTTGGAAAACGAATTTGCCTTTAAGCCTAACTTTCCCTAAGACAGGAGTGTCAATAGTTCAAAGAGAAAAATATTAAATGTGACAATACATGCAACCTCCTAGCACGCTCAATAGCTCTTCACTATTATTATTATTGTTTTTAAAGTGTAAATTTTTAAAAATGACACTTCCTTCTCAAAACCTTCTCATAGCTTCCTATCATTCCTGGGGTTAAACCCACACTTCTTTAGTTCCTGTGGTCAGGATCTGGCCCTCCCCAACCTCCTCTCTCCTCCACCCCTCCTCACCCTCTGCCTCACCTCACAGATCCTGTGTCCTTTCTACCAACCCAATCTCCTTCCCTCCTCTGAGCATCTGCACCATGCCTTTCCCTTTGAGGGGAAGGACCAGCTCTCCAAAGGCTTAGACCCTGCTTCACTCAGGACTCAGCTCACATCAGATGCTCAAAAATCACTTGGTTCAAAAATCAGTCGGAAAGACCTCTCCTCACCACCTTATCCATTCACCTCGAAGACTTCCTGTCTCCCCTCCCTGAATATCAGCTCCAAGAAAGATGGGAATTTGTTTTATTTGCCTTTATATCCTCAATGCCTAGACTAGGGCCTGGCACACAGTAGGCATTTTTGAATAATGGATTACTTTCTTCTCTGGAGCTCATATTCTAACATCACTGGTTGGTACCGCCTTTCCCTCATGAAAACCCACAGTTCTTAACTATAAGGGTTAGGCGTGCCATTGCTCTGTGTGTGTGTGTGTGTGTGTGTGTGTGTGTGTGTGTGTGTTAATTATAAAGGTCCTTACTGAAGAGAAACTGTAAAGTTCTTTAATAGCTTCTATTCACTTGGCTAATGTTCAAATAGCCACTTAGGTGTTTGGCATGGATTTCCACTAAGCAAATTAATGCATTACTGCGCTCAGCTCGGGCTCTTGAGGGACCTGTCACCAAGCAGGCTCCGAGTGAAGGTTCCCTCGCCTCTATGAGTGACGGGGAGACCAGCACACAAGCTCGTAGACTCGGGTCCCAGCACCACTGTGGCTACCACCCTTGCCTCTGCCACGCCCAGGTCTGCACAAAGGGCCGTGAGGCAGGACGGAAAAGGCCAGGCAGGACTGGCGGCAGAGCCAGCAGGGCAAGGCCAAGGTCGGCTGGGAGTCAGGCAACAGGCTGCCGGGGACTCCCAGTGTGATGGGCTGACCTGTTCCCCTCCTCCAAATACCTCAGTATTCAGGACCTCCAGTCCTCAGAAGGGGACTCTGCTTGAAGGCAGAGTCTTCACAGGGATGATTCAGTCAGAATGAGGTCCTCGGCAGGGGCCCAAGCACACAATCTGTGACAATCTACCAGTGTCCATGAGAAGAGGGAGATGCTGTGAAGATAGGAGAAGGCAGACATCTACCAGCCAAGCACGGGCCCAGGCAGTCGAGCAGCTCAAGTCACGGGGCTGGGGGTTGTGGGGTCACAGGCAGAGGTGTGAGAGCTGGATCGCAGCCTTGGCGATCACCTGCTCCTAACCCCCGGGGAAGGGAGGGGAGCTGCCCTCCTCCACAATTATTTAGTGGATGTGGGAGAAACAGAACTTGTGTGGGAGAAGGGAAAGGGAACAGAACAGAAACCAGAAATCTCTAAGAAACTAACATTTAAATCCCTGGGAGTTTTCTGAACAACGACAAAAAAAAAAAGAAAAAAAAAAAAAAACACCTTTTATTAGGATAGTCCTTGAAGGTCATGGAAGACTTGAAAGCTATGAGTTCTTTTTAACCAGTTTGAGACCAGGAATCCCTTTAGGACTCTGGGTAAAAGCTATGTGCCTCCTACCCAGGAAAAAGGTGAACCCACGTACATAACACACAAAACATCATATGCTAGCACTGTCCAAAGAACTTTCTGCAATGATGGAATGTTCTAGATCTACACTGTCCAACATAGTTGCCACTAGTCACCGGAGGCTACTGAGCTCTTGAAATGTGATGATCGTAGGGCCTCAGGATGATCTTTCTTTAGCTTAGCAGTGTCTGTATCATGCTATTTAATGCTATCAACAGCTCTACGACAGGGATAGAGGGGTCGTTCCCATTTTATGGGTGTGGTTGCTGAGGCCCACCATCTTGCCCAAGGCCTTACATCTGGTCCACGGTGCAGGATCTGAACCTGAAACCCGAGCCCGACCAAAGTGCAAACCCCAGCTCTTCTGATTCCCTAAAACCTGCTTGAAGGGTTTTACAAAACCAGACCCACACTCCTTCCTGAGGCCTCAAAAGAAATTATTTCAAGTCACCAAAATGACTTCAATTCACACGGGAGCCCATCTTTATAAAGTTATAAAGCAAGGGCTTCTCAAAGTTTCCAGCAGGGAGAGGGGCTGGACTGAGGCCAATCCAACCTTGGTAATAGAATGTTCTTCTACTAGGGTTCCTCTATGGCCTTCCCTTTGGCAGGGGGATGGTTTCCTGTTCTCCATTCATTCTGTCTGGTTCCCAAGGAGGGCACAGGGCTGCTCCAGAAATCAGGCTTCCCCATGCCAGGCCTCCAGTACCACAGCCGGCCTCCAGTAACACCGTTGGCCTCCAGTACCGCAGTCCGCCTCACCAACAAAGGACCAGGAGGCTTCGCGCTGCAAGAAGGCTACCTCTGCCCTCCTGATACAGGGGTTCCTGCGTTAAGCCAAGAAGTCTCAAAACACACAGAGCTCCCAGAGTGCAGAACCCACCCTGGCCCCAGGCTTCTCTGGTAACCAGGCCACACAGAGCAAAAACCCTCAGAATGTATACACCCGCGCTCATTTTCTATCTCCACTCACTTCTAACTGCATTCATTCACCAGGCATATGCTACCCAGGCAAAGCTACTCAAGTTGGCTTTGCAAATTCTCCAGCAAAAATCTCTCTTTCAGGACCCAGTAGAGATGCCACACAGCTCCACCAAAACTTGTCACATGACACTTTTTTCTGTCCTGCCTTATTGCTTCTTGAGTATGAGATCCATATCAAATTCATCTTTAAATCTGCAACCTCACCCACAGGGAGTGTAACAGGAAGTAGACACTCGAAAGACCAATGGTTCTCAAACTTGTTAAAGCAGAGACTGCCTGGTCCCACCCCCCACTGTTTCCCCTTCAGCAAGTCTCAGGTAAGGCCTGAGAATATGCATTTCTCATCATCTCAAGCGATGCTGACGCTGCTGGCCCAGAGAACACATTTTGAGAATCACTGCAAGAGATGTTTGTGGAATGAATATATGATTGAATGAAAATCTCCCTAAAAAATGCTATCACTCAGGGCTCCAAAAAATGAGCTATTGAAAGATCAGGATAAAACATATTATCAACATTGACTTCTAGATAAAAAACATAAATAGAAGCAGCAGGAAAAAATAATGGCAAAAAAAGATCAAGGAACCAGATGAAAATTTTAAGGTTACCATCTGGTTATTAGCCCTACCTGATAACTACTTATCATCAAACCAGAAATTAAAAATACGTTCTTTTTCTGTCTCCACCACAAAATAAAAAATATTCTGAGGAAACACTTTGACTCAATATGTTCAAGATTAGGAATTTTTCATAAGAAAATAATCACAAGTGAAAGTGAAAATAATGCACAGCAGGGACAATAAAACTCTGTCCATAACAGTCAGGAATTTGGAACAACTTAAATGGTTGGCAAAAGGAATCAGATTCAATAAATTGTAGTATGTCCCTAAATGGAATATTATAAAGCCTTTTAAAATGTCCTTACAGGGTATATATTGATTGACATAGGAAGAAACGTAATATAACAAATGAAAAAAAGGTAAGCTAAAAAATGGTATAAACAATATAACTTTGGATAAAAACTACATACAGTCGATATACAGAAAAACAGATTTAAAATGTAGACACAGAGTTATTTATTAAACTGGAAGTTAGAACAAAATTATTATTATTATTATTTTGTTTTTGTTTTTTTTTTACATTTTACTTGTAGCAAGGATTACAATCAAACTCCACTCATTGGGTCAGAATGGAGTGTTCGTGAAAAACTTGCCCCTCATGTAGCACACTACCTACACTTGCGAGTTTAGAATAAAATTATTTTTAAAATTTTAACATTTATCCTTTGAGCATTTCTGTAATAAACACATGTTGCTTGTGTAACTTCTTTACCGGATATTAAAAAAAAAATGACAGGCTGTGGGAGGTTTATACTTTCCATTTCTTCCCGGGAAGGACCACAGGGTCGAACTGAAGCATGGGCTTTTACAGGCCTTCCCCCAGCCTGCTCTTGTGTAAACACCAACCACAATCTGGACTCCACTTCTGCAGCATCTGCGACACCGATCCTCTTCCCCGTGCTTCCTGGACCAGCTCTAGGTTCATTCGTAACTCCAACAGCCCAACTTGGGAAAAAACTCTTCATGCCACCAGCAAAACCATCGGCTCTGGGGAAGGACAGTGCAGATGTGTCTACCTTTCCTGGGTCACCCAGCAAACTGCCATTTTTCAGAAACCGTGGCCGTCTTATAGACTGGTTTTCAAATAAGGTGGGTTGCCTAGCAACAGCCAAAGAACTGGGAAGATGGAAAAAGGGTGCCTGCCAGGGATGTTTTATGACCAAAATGAGCTGCCCTGCGTGTGTCTGGTTACGTTCAAGGTAACCAAATAAAAGATAACAGCCGACTATTTTTGCATCATGAAATACTTGGCTCCGGCCCAGAAGGGCAATTACCTAAAAGTCTTGGCGGCCCCCATGGTATGAGAAATGGTAACTGATACAAGAGTGAAAAAAAAAAAAAAAAGAAAGGAAGAAACCACTGACCTTCATAAATACTGATGATATGAGGATGGTTGAGGGATGACATTATCTCAATCTCCCGTCTGATGTGAACCATGTCTTGTTCATCCTTAATTTTGTCCTTACGAATGGATTTTATAGCAACCTATAAAGTCAGGAAATGAAATGTTATTCAGAGAACTAAACAGATGCAAATCAGCCATTGGGGGAGTTTGGAAAATAAATACAGATGTTACTTGTTGGCAGAACTGACAATCACCAAAACAAAGCTTCGAAATACCCCCCTATCAGGTTTTTCATTTCTAGAAGAAACACCCTTCTCCAGGCAACAGAAAACATCAGGTTTGAACCGCCTAGGGTCTGGGATCAGGAATTTTTTGATGTTGTTGTTTTGTTTTGTTTTTGTTTTTTTCATAAAGCAGACGCTGCTTAACGTGGACCCATGCATTTGGTGTAGGAATCCGGGTTCTTTGAAAAGAGAAGAAAGGCAAGCTTGGTTTACAGGGTACTGATTCAAAAAATCACTATTCCAAGGCCAATCTGGAGGTCAGTCCTGCCTCAAACTTTGGGGTCTCAACACTCCAGCCTGTGCCGTGTTTATGCACTTGCTCGGAAGCAAGATCCTTCCTATGTCCCTCCTCCAGCCCAAGCATCTCCAATTTCACGTGGTGTAACAAATGGGCTCCTCAAGAGACAAATCAGGATGAGACAAAGAGAGTGACAGCTAGTCTCCCTGCCCAGCCCCAGTCCATTCCAAAAGCCTTCTGCCAATGTAGTCTGCAAATCCAAACTGCAGAGAGCTGCCAAGGGCCAAGGCACAGAATGATCACTCAAAAGAAGCAAATAAATCAAAAGGCATTAAAAACAGGAATCTAGTAAGGGAAAAATACATTTACCAATGGATTCATCTCTGCTCATACACATGCTGGTTGGTCATGTAATCCACCATGGCTCTAAGGGAGCAAAAATACACAGCAGAGGAGACCCATGGGGAACAAGGAAGCCCCCCACCAATCTACTACCCCATCCCAAAGCCTCCTTAGCTCCCTCTTGTGACCTCAAAGCTCACCTGTGGCACCCATCCCTCTGATTTACAAAGGGATGGAGCTATTGGAAGGAAGGAAGGAAGGAAGGAAGGAAGGAAGGAAGGAAGGAAGGAAGGAAGGAAGGACCCCTTTCTATGAGCAGCTGCAGCTAAACCTTGACTATCCCAGGGTTGAGACCACAGGTCCAGCACAGCAGGAATGGATTCATATCTGGGAACATCTGTAACTTCCGACAGGGGCTAGCTCTCCACCAAGCGCTGGAAACCAAACACTCCTCAACTGTAGTCTGTCCATCCGTGACTCCACGAGAACTGGGAAGCTGCTGCTTTTGCTATGTGCTGACCTTTCCCAGAACAAGTCCGACCTGCAGCTCCCTGCACTGTGTGTGATCTGTCTCTTCCCTGTAACTAAGGCAGGGTCTGGGTCTCTTCTGGACCCTGGAGTAGCAGAGATCTTATTCACCATTTGCTTTATCGCCAGTCCTTACCCTGTGAACTTGGCACGTAGTAGACCTGAGAAAACCCTTAGTGCAGGCAGAGAGCAAGGGAAGGAGAGGAGAGGAGAAAGGAGGAAGTGGGGTTCATGGTGGATAGTGAAATTGGGGCAAAAAAAAGAAGGGACCCCCCCTGTAAACTACTACTGCCAAGACAGGCATGCCAGCAAGATGATTTCGAATTCTTCTGCCGTCCTATCTACAAGGGCCATCAAGGCATGGAAGAAGCACACATGAAGCACAGGACACCCTGCTGGGACCCAGGGGAGGCACCATCCTGGCTGGACCCCATGGCTGGCTAAGGGAGCTGCAGAGACATGAATGAGCCGTCCGGCTTAAAGGTCCCTTTTCACGACGGTGCCAGGCTCAGCGTTACCCCAGGCCCTCACCAGAGCCCCATTCAGCATGCAGCAAGAAAAGCCGCCTCTGCTGACGTCAAACGTGAAGACATGACTGGAAGGCTTTATTTTGTCTGAGTGAGGCCTGCATCCTGGGAGTTTGCTCTTGGAGGAAGCAGACAGTGAACACACACAGGCTGGGGAGGATGTGGGTGGCTGCTGGACCAACTCCGACATTCCTCCATAAACTAAAGATGGGCCAAGGGTAGAAACCACCCCTTTGATTATGCAGCAAGCTGAACTTGGCCTCCAGGAGGCCCTATTGTCAAATTACAATAAGAATAAATTCTTTCACCATCCAGGGTCAGGGGAGGGTAGCAACATTCTAGCGGTAAGAAAATGAGCCCACTGTCAATTCCCCGCTGACAGTGGAGAGCGAGGGGTGATGGTCTCACGGTGCAATTACCCAGGAGATGCTTCTAGCTGGGTATGAAAAGGAAAGTGCCCACATTCTAATCAAATCCCACTCAGCACTGCGGTAACTAAAAGGGCTCCATAAATGTTAATAACCACAGCGGCCGACCCTCCACAAAAGCTGCCCTCTCCCTACAACGAAAACGTCAGAGGGCTCATTCTGCTCCCCTTTCAAAGGGGTAGTTGTAGCCTAGGAAGAGACCAATGCTAGAAAGCCACTTAGAACCCTGCCACGGCCAAGGCTGGAGGGAAAAGACTTGGTTCACTCCCAAGAGCCACGCATGACCCACCTGAGGGCAGCCAGCCAGTAGTGGCAAACCAAGGACACAGTGACAAATCCTATCAGCCAGCCTGACATTAAGCACCTGACCTGTGACAGGCGGTGCAAACACTGTGATCTTTGCATCCTTTGTCATTCAAGGTTCATCCTCCTGCCACCTCCCCAGGGCCCCTCCTGACCCCTCTCACCCCACGGCCCTCTCTCTTCATCCTTCCCATTCTATCTTCTTTAGAGCATTTGACACCAGTTAAAATTATCTTTCTTCTCTGTGTGTTTGCAGCATATTGAGCCTGTTTCTGCAGGACCAGAGAGCTAACAAAGGTTCAGACATGTTCAGAGGGTTGGAAGGCGATCTGCAAATGTAGCTCCTGCTTCACAGAACCGAAGGATAAACCGAGCCAGCACACTGAGAGGCAGTACAGCCTAAAGGCTAGGACTATGGCTCTGAGTGCTGGCTAACTAAAACCATTCTCTAGCTCTAGGACCTTGGGCAGGTTACACAACCTCTCTGTGCACCAGTTTTCCTCATTCATCAAATAAACAGCAACAGTGCCTGCCTCACTAATCCCTGTTGGGACTGCAGGCCAGGTGCTTAAGAACAAGCCTGGGCCAGGGTTCATTTTTTGACCTGGGGGGAGTGTCCCTTCCTTTCTTCCTTTCCTCCTTCTCATTCCTCAAGGGACAGCAAGTGGAAGTCTTAGGCACAGAGACCAATTCATTCCCCAAGTTCATAAAGGACAAGCCGATCTCAGTCCTCTGTCTTTAAACAGCACCCTCCTCGGAAACAGCAGGAAGCTCTGAACAGCTGGACCACGACGGGCACCATGACCCATGAGGCCCAGGCCAGGCTGGAGGGAGGGCAGCCCCAGGACCATCTCCCCCCATCTCCTTCTGACTGCTGCCCCTTGAGGTAAATGGGGAAACAGAGGGTCACTGCTCAGAATCAAAAGCCTGTCCCAAGACACCCACTCAGCCTCGACAGTCAGGGACGGGGCACCACTTGCTCCCTGTGAGCACCTGCCTTGTGCCAGACACACCCTACATGGAGGGAGCAGTTTGTCTCAGCCCCAGCCCTCCAGGTGGGAGACGGGGGAGAGGCCAGGGCCCTTTTGTGCAATAAGCACAAATGGCCAGGGGCTACCACAGAAAGGTGCAGACACCCGCACAGTGGAGGAAACCCCGCTCCTGTTTTCCCACTCTCACATCTACAAAGAAAAAACGGAAGTAAGGAAAGGGCTCAGCAGGAAGAGATTACCAAATGTCTGAAATCCCGCCCCACCCCAAAACCATCCACCTCGTTCCCACACACAGCAAGGCTGCGGCAGGGAGGCAGGTGTTGGAGCCCGACCGGCGTGGCCACTTCCATAAATGTTCCCAAGTCTAGACGGCACCATGTGCCTTATAAAATGGTCTGCTTTTAAATAAGGCCACCCTATAGTTTAATGTTTCAACCTTATGCAGCAGCAGGGCTGGCTGCGGCCCTGTGAATTAGCCCCTGGTGCCGCCTGCTTCAGAGGCACACTTGGCCTGGCCAGTGCCCACCTCTTGTTAACCGAAACCAGCCCAGCCTCCTCTGTTGGGTCGACAGACTTTCCTTTTTTGAATGATCCCCCAAACCCACCTGCTCAGCAGCCTCCCGGGCACTCTCTCCCACAGTGGCTGCTGTGCATGTGGGGCAGGGGAAGCAGGGGCCAGAGTCAAGGCTCAGACTTGTCCTGGCTGGTGGCTTCTGGCAAGCCCAATCCTGGCAGGCCTCAGTTTCCCACAAAACCGAGGGCAGCAAACGCAGGTTAGAATTAAAACCCAGCCCATGGCCCTCCCCCACCACCTCCCTCATGGCCACATGGCAGGCAGCAGCAGACAATAATCTAGAACTCTCCGATAGGAGTTCCCTGGGAGGATTGTTAAAATGCAGATCCTGAGGCCAGAGGTGTGCGGTGGGGCCAAGGATCCTACATCTCCAGCAAGCTCCCAGGTGCTGCCAGCCGTGCTGGTCCAGGTCCCACTTTGAGGAACGTGTCAACGGATATAGTCCATGACTATATCCTTAGCATCAGTGATAAGTGATACTCAGCATGTGTTCGCTGTAGGCAGATAGACCTTATTCCCTTTAGTCCTGACTACAGCCTCATTTTACAGGTGAGAAAACTGAGGCACGGAGAAAACAACACTGCTGCAAGTCAAATGTGGAGCTGAGAGTTGAGGGCCAGCGGCTAAGCCCAGAGAACACGGCCTCCTGAGGCGCAGATACAGGTGGAACGGACAGCAACCACGGCAGGTGACAGGAGTCCCCAGAAGGATCCAAAAGGGCTCCCAAAGCCCAGTGAGACTTGGACTTCCTCCAAGCCCAAGCCCGTGAAGTGGTTTTTTTTTTTTTTTTTTTAAGAGAGAGTGAGAGAGGGGGGAGAGAGAGAGAGAGAGAGAGAGAGAGAATTTTGTTTTTGTTTTTGTTTTGCAGGGCCTGACGACCCAGACGCAGGCAGGGCTGGGGACAGGCACAGCCGCAGGAAACACGGTCATAAACACGGCATTAGCCTCACTTAGTGAGAACAAGCCTGCGCTCTAATCCCAGCAACACGCACTGGCAGCCTCCCTGCCATTCACAAGGTGTGACCTCACTCCCGGCCACGTTCCACCACCACGCTGCAGGGCACCGAGTCAGAGGCAGCCAGGGAATCTGTTCTTACCAAGGGCCCAGAGGCCAGTGCAGGGGGTGGCGGGCAGCCATGTCAAGCTGGAGGCTGGGAGCGCGGGGTTCCTGCTCTCCTCTGGGAGCTGGGCAGAGTCTGGGGCGAGGCATCACTGCACATGGGCCACGCTACGGCTGTTACTCAGAAAGCCTCTGCCTGGATCACCACGGCGATGCCACCCAGAAGGCTGTGTTGCAACCAAAGACCCTAATTAATTCAATGACCCTCCGCTCTCTGGGGAGGAGCCTGGCCAACTCAGGACAACACCGCAGCAACCTGCCAGGACACAACAGGCCCCACAGGGCCCACGCCAGCTCCGCTGGGGGCCCACGGCTCCTCTCTTCCTCCCTGGCCTGTTGATTCACGTTGTTACCTGGATGTTTTTACAGACCGGAGCAGGTTGGAAGCCAAAGTTGTATGAACAGGCTCAGAGGAGAGGCACCCCGGGCCAGGGAGCAGCTCTGCCTTCAAAGAGGGGCACCCACCATCGGCCACCAGCTGCCCTTTCATCTTGTCAGAGGTTCTGATAAACATCATTCACCATAACCCGCTTCTCAATCCTGTTTCCCAAAACTCCCATAAAAGAGACGATGGTTCCTCCGATGAGGCAGATTTTTCTCCTGCCATGAAAAATGTGTTCTATTTCCAGATTTAAATAGCAAAGCCGATTTGCATTTGACCGGGGCCAGGGCCTGCTCAGGAGCCAGGACACGGAGAGCTGTTCCTCACTCCCTAGTACTCCCCCACCCCAGCTTGTCCCCGCCAAGCACTGCACGGAGAGCGTCCTTACTGAGGAAGGGAACTAATGACGAAGAACTCTCAGGACAGATTTACACTCCCTGTATGGCACCGGGAGATAGTGACCACAGCTGAGCAGGGAGGACCCAGGGAAAAGAAGGCCAGCTGAAAGTTAGTGCCAGGTGAATACCTAAACAGAGCAGCCAGCCAGCCCGAGGACAGTCAGACTC
The DNA here is from genome assembly GCF_964194105.1 of Spermophilus citellus. Lineage (NCBI taxonomy): Eukaryota > Metazoa > Chordata > Mammalia > Rodentia > Sciuridae > Spermophilus > Spermophilus citellus. The sequence continues at coordinate 121,601,831 of NC_138197.1, forward strand.
TGGAGAGTGCTCTGTCAAAGCGTGGGCAGCAGGTCACCTGCAGGCAGTCAATGGAGGTGGTGGGGGCTCGGGGAAGACCTGGCATGCTGAGGTTTGAGAACCACCACCTTAAACCAAAGTCGGCATGCCCCTGCCAGCTCCTACCAAATAAGACAGTCACATTGTACACTCAGTGACTAATGCAACTGACGCACTGCCACCGATACAGAGGGCTCAGTGACCAGGATTAACTGACCCCTGTCAAATGGCAAGTTCGCTTCCAATAAATACTTCCCTGGTCGTAGCCCCGAGGCCTGGGAAGCCACTGGGACGGGTTACGTCACAGTCTGCACACCACTGGGAATGTGCAAAGGCCCCCGGTAACACATGAGATGCTAACACGGGCGGCGTCCGACTCCCAGGCTCCAAACGCAAGGCTGCTGAGCTAGGGCTGGGATTGCCAAGCGGCTGTTTATTTTTAGCCTTGCACGTTTCCAAAAGCCAAACTCAACACCAGATCAGAATTCCAAGTGCAACTGCTTTTCTTCCAGGTTACAATTGTCCCAAAGAAGGGAAGGAAAGGGATGAGCCAGGGGCTGAGGTTACTTCTAAGCTGGCCCCAGATCCCTCTGCTACTGCTCTTCAGCCAGGCAGCACAAGGCAGTGCGACTAGTACTTATGGACCTCGGAACCCAGCAGAGTCCTGGCCAGAACCGCTCTGAACCCTGGTGTCAGCACTTGTCCTATCAGCCATCACAGCAACTTGGAGGAGGGACCTGCTCCAAGGAGACGTCCACAGCTAATCAAGACACAGGCTTAGTCTCCCCATCTGCAAGTGAGGATGACAGCGGCACGCCCTCCAGTTATTATCTTGCAGCACCACACCAGGACTGACCTGGGGGTCCTATCGGACTGTGTATGTGACACTGCAGAAGGCTCACAGGAACCATGGCAGAAGTCACAACAGCATCGTTATCATAGCAGACATTAGAGCTGCGTGGATTACAACGCTCCACTCCCACCTCCTCATTGGGCAAATGAGGAAACTGAGTCCCGGGGAGGTTAAAGGATAGGCCCAAGTTCACCAAATTAACAGCCATGCTGCAATTGTAACAAGACAGCCTACGAGAGCCCTGACTGACCCCATGCTAAACCACAGTTAGCAGCGGGACGGAAGCCACCACAAAAGGGTTATTAACATTTATATGTGAGGCAGGCTCCAGCTGCAACGAAGTCCCCGAACTGCTGCATTATTAATAAACCCAGACAGAGAGCGACAGATACTTCTAAGTGTGCTGGCAAATTATGACATGTCTCACAGCATGGCACACGATTTCACCTCCACACAAGGCCCAGGGCACTGTCCCCACACTGCAAGCCACCACGCTGTTTTCAGCCCAGTTCAGTCCAAACCTCGCTCCAGTATCTGAAGCCTGACTTTGCTATCACACATGAATGAGCATACTCAGGAGGGTTTTGTCCCATTATTTCTTAATTTGTTGCAAATACTGCTTTTACATATTAACTTCAGGCTGCAACTGGATCGCTGACCTTGGGAACAATGAGCAAGGGACACAAAAGACCTAAGAAGCCAAATGAGGTTTCCAAAGGGAAAGGAAATAAGTCTGTTGGATTTAGCAGGTCTAGGTGGGCAGAACAAAGAAATCGATTTTTTTTTTTTTTAATTTCTTAAGCTGGTGAAATATAACAGGTAAAAACAGAGGCAAGGCTTTGCATTTTATTTCGTGTTTTCACCACGGATGATTTTGCAGATGAGTGAAAGGGATTTGTCAGAAGTTATTTTTATCCTGACGGAATTCCTTCTGCTTGGAAAACTGATGAACAGCCACGAGGCATGTCAGAGCGGGGGAGCGGTGGCAGAGGCTGCAGTGTCTGTCACCCGGGGCCTCTGGGATCTCAGTCATCTCCCCTGCGCAGCACCTCACTCCTTGCAAGGGAGGCTCTCATTGCTCATTATTCAGAGAGTTAACAGGTTCCCTGCTCCACGGCCCCACTGCCTCGATGCTGGTCAGCAGCCTAATCAGGGTTCCACAAACCTGCCCAGGGTGCCTCTTGCAGGAGTGTCTCTGGCTACAAATGATGACAGCCTGACCCCCAGGGAGGTCCTCAGTCCTGGGTGGGCATTTCTTGCTGCCCCCATCAGCCAGGTGAGATGCATCCAGTATTCAATACTCGATCCCGACTCCAGAGGAGACTGGGAAGGGATCTGCAGCCCTCACGGGGACCCAAGGCGCAGCCAGGGGGGAATGTGTCCATGTCCCTGGACATGCACACGTGGCATTTCCTCTGCCAGAATCCCTCCACACTCTGTCATCGCAGCTAACTTTTTGAGCTGACGGAATCCTCTGCATCCATCTCCCGGGACAGGGTCCACCCTGTAACAAGTCTCCGGGATGCACGCCTGGGTCCGCTCTCTTTGCCTCACTTACCTTTATTTGCAGCTTTATTTGCACAGAGGCGATCGCTGCTTCTCATTCACCACGGCTCCCCTAGGGCCAAGTGGTGTCTAGAGCACAGCATATGCAAGACTTGGCGCTGAACTTGGGGTGGTTGGGGGAACTCAGGCAAACCATGGCGTACGTGCAGGGGGGCCTCCTCAGAAGCCCCCATTTCCACCCCTGCATCTCCTAAAGGAGACTCATTTCTAACCAGAACTGGGTCTCACTTTGCTCCATTGTTAATTCCCCATCCCATTGTCAAAGCAATGTCGTCGTGTATGTGATGTGTCCCACCCCCGGTCTCCTGCTCATTTGACATACTTCACACTACTCAGTCCTTCTTGCCAGGAAATGGGCCTGTGACTATTTCACTGGATCAGTACTAATCAAAATGCCATCTTTGGGACTCACTCAGATGCAATTTTTACAACTTCCTCTCCCTCCACAACTGTGCCATATTAAATTATCATGAGGTTTTTGCCTTTTGGGGTAGAGGGGTCATTATGCACCAAAGGAACAGGAAGACGAGCCATGTCCTCTGCCAAATAATGTTCACATCTACAATATATTTACCAGTCACTGTCTGTGCTACTTAAAAGGCAGTCATACATAACCTAGCAAAAGCGAAGGTTATTCATGGTCAGCGTCCCAGAGGTAGCAGGCATCTGTCACCGCCTTGTCCCCTCTGAGTCCTCAATATCTGGGAGAGAATCTGGCACAACAGTGGACTTGCAATCAGCATGGACTGAGTTTAATTGAATTCAGCCTCAAGCACATCATAAGCCTTCATTTTTATAAGCCCTAATCCTTTCTTACACCTCCACCCACTACTAACAGCCTGGCCCAGTAACTACAAATTGCTGAGGTCAGAAAACGCTCCCAGATACTCCTCTGACTCACGTTGCTTCTGCACATGTAGATGCAGTACCATGTGGTATAAATGATCCCCCCAACATACAGGATGCCATTCTACTTGATTCCACTCCCCCCACCACTCCACAAGACAGGCTACTTATCCTGCAGGAGAGGAAAACTGAACCCAAGTTCCCACAGATTATAAACACAAAGCCCAAGTTTCAACCCAGGCACTTGGAGTCTGTGGCCAAAGCTGCTTCCCTGGGCCACACCTGGTCCCATATTTGGTCAAACCTATGGAATCACTGGGTGACACCTTGGCATGGTGACTCTTCCTTTCTCTGGAGTGTAAGCCTTGGGAAAACTAGCTCAGATATTGGATCATTCATGTGCCGTGGAAGAGCTGGTGGAGGAGCTAATCAGAACAATTCGAGCTTGCAGCTAAACAAGGACACTCCTTCCTGGATCACGCATTGCTCGATGGTGATCCTTCATAGGAACCCTTCCCTTACAACAAAACTGTCAAATGCAGCAACCACGGGCCAGAAACATCCCAGGGGAACCCTGCCAAGCTGCTTTCTGATGTACCATACACACAAATACCAATATGCCCCAGATGTTCTCCATGTAAAACATTTGGTTTGAGACATTTCTCTTCTTTACCCAAAAACTCTTACATTTGTTTAATGGACTCGTACAGTTCAGCTAAAACATCCTGGAGCAGAACTCTGAAGCCAGCCCGTCTCTAATGTGAACATCCCATCTGCAGAAAAGACGAGAAGTAAATAAGACAGTCCTTCCCAAGATTTATGCTCCCTGCATCTTTAAGCAGGTCATAAAATGAAAGCTATGCACAGATAATAATGCAAGCTGCTTTCAAGTGTGTTTCTGAGTCCATCTCGGTATTAATCTAAGACCGATGCTCCAGCAGATGCTGGGTCTGGAATGCTAAAGAGGGGGCAAAATTTGGCTTCTGACTCCTCATCCCCCACCAAAAAAAAATATGTCATTGAGTGACACAGATGATTGAGATAAAGGTAGGTTGGTTTTTTTTCTGATTTCAGTCCTCAAACCTAGAAATAGCTCCTTTATTTCAACACCACATATCTATAATCCACAATCCAAAACACAAGGAACAGGTAGGAAAATAGGAAAAGCCCTTGACCTTGAGTCATGAAACCAAGCTCAGCCACATGCTAACTGTCTGACACTGGCCAGTCCTGTTCCCCACAAGGAGGGTCATCCTGTTACTCAAGAAAATAGAACTTCTCTGGATTGGCTCTCAGAACCTGTTCAGCTCTCAAGACAGTATAGGAAAAAGTTTAGCCCTAAAAAAGGCACCCAAAAAATGCCACAGAATCCACATACTAAGTCCCTGCAGATGGTCACTCATTGTTTTCCTACCAAAACAATTTGAAAAAGCTTAGTCACAGCAAATCTGTAGAGAAGCTGGAAAAATAGAACAAGAAACAGTCTCACTGACGGAATCAAGGCATGAGCACTAACTTCACCTTTAATCTTACATTTTTCTGTCTCTTGAGTGTCCAGCATGAAGCCTGTGTTAGTTTTGCTATAAGGAAAGGAAAATTTTACCTTTTAAAAGGATCAAAAAAGAAATACACGTTGATGAGGTAGAAGACAGACAAACTATAAACTGCAAACATGCAGATTCCCAAACACAGTACTGAGGACCATTTAGGAGAATTCACCAGAAGACACCAAGAAAAGGGACTTTGTTTTAACAAGGCAAGAAAGAAAGCAGCCACCTCTCAGGAAGGTTTCCTTAAGAAATGCCTACAGTTTCTTTTTTTTTTTTTTTTTTGGGGGGGGGGGGTGGTGGTGTCCCAGGGATTGAACCCAGAGGCACTTACCCACTGACCAGATCCCCAGTCCTATTTTGTATTTCATTTAGAGACAGGGTCTCACTGAGTTGCTTAGTGCCTCACTAAGTTGCTGAGGCTGGTTTTGAACTCCCAATCCTCCTGCCTCAGCCTCCGCCCGGAGCTGCTGGGATTACAGGTGTGCACCACCATGCATGGCTACAGTTTTTAAAAGGTTTGGTTCATTGGCTCATTGGTTCATAAATAAACACTCATGAGCTGTGATCACCTGCAAATATATATTTACAGCTTTCTATTAACTTTTTAGTGTTTCCACTTAACCAAAACATCAGGATGAACCAATATCCTCCATTCCCCTGACTAAAGCTCATAGCAGACTGAACGTGGGGAGACTGTTAAGGTACTCTCTGCTTTCCCTGCACCCTTCCCTTCAGTAGTCCAGCCCCCACCCCATCCCAGGCAACCTAACTGCCTCCAATATGGCGGCCACTACGCTCTCAAAACACCCCATCCTCCAACAAGGCCAAAAATGGTGCCAAAACTGTAAATGTCCCTTGTTAGATAGGATTAAACGCCAATGTTAGACTTATGTTTATGTCCAGTACTGCCAAGAGAAAATAAAGTGCACAAGATGACACAGAAAATGCCCAGAAAGGTGCCCAACATGAGCACTCCACATGGGTCCAAAGTGCTAGCTGTCTTATGATTTTTGTTATTACTGTGAAGAAGCAGACCTTCTGCAGAGACATGTGTAAGAACACCCCCAGAAGGCCTTCCAACCACGAGGACAATGTCAGAGGGCAAAGTGAGAAGGGGGTGGAGAGAAAGGAAGCAGCTGTCGCCTCTACCAAGAGGCCATTTCAGGTCACCTCACTAAAAGAAGTCCCTCCAAATGTACTTCTATAGCCCCCAAGGAATCGATTTTGCAGGATGGAATTATTTCCCTGAAATAAACAGAGAGACAAAGGTCACCACAACTGGGGCCTAGAAAGAAAACAAGACAGCTGCTGATTTACGGGCAGCCTCTGATGCAAGAGAGCAAAAGGTCCCAGCCCCAGCCTGGAGGGACGGCTCTGGACAACCAGTCCTCTCTGGAGAAGGCATACTGGGGCCAGAGCAGGGGAGGCTCACCTTCCCAGGAGCGAGCCCCCAGCCCAACCAGAAATGGATGGAGACATGGTCAGCGTGGATGGGGACATGGTCAGCGTGGATGGAGACACAGTCAGTGTGGATGGAGGAGACATGGTCAGCGTGGATGGAGACACAGTCAGCGTGGATGGAGACATGGTCAGCGTGGATGGGGACATGGTCAGCGTGGATGGAGACACAGTCAGCGTGGATGGAGACACGGTCAGCATGGATGGAGACACGGTCAGCATGGATGGAGACACGGTCAGCGTGGATGGAGACATGGTCAGCGTGGATGGAGACATGGTCAGCGTGGATGGGGACACGGTCAGCGTGGATGGAGACACGGTCAGCGTGGATGGAGACACGGTCAGCATGGATGGAGACACAGTCAGCATGGATGGAGACACGGTCAGCGTGGATGGAGACATGGTCAGCGTGGATGGAGACATGGTCAGCGTGGATGGAGACATGGTCAGCGTGGATGGACTCATGGTCAGCGTGGATGGACTCATGGTCAGCGTGGATGGACTCATGGTCAGCGTGGATGGAGACACAGTCAGCGTGGATGGAGACATGGTCAGCATGGATGGAGACACGGTCAGCGTGGATGGAGACATGGTCAGCGTGGATGGAGACATGGTCAGCGTGGATGGAGACATGGTCAGCGTGGATGGAGACATGGTCAGCGTGGATGGAGACGTGCCACAGCCAAGGGCTCTCGACTCCAGTGTGCATTACAGGGACCTAGGGGGCTGCTTGAAAATACTGATGCCTGGGCCCCTGCCCCCCGATGGCCTCATTGAGTCCTCCCTCTGTCCACGGTCCCACTCCTATGCTCAGTGAGGCCTGGGACCCAGTGATGCAGCTGGAAAAGTCAACAGCAGGGGAGGCGGCCTTAAGGTTTTAAGGCTGGTGCCACCTTGCGGACTCGATACTCTTTCTGAGTGTTAATTTCTTGAACTGTAAAATGAAAACAAACTTAGGATCATACGGGAGCAGCTTCCTGAAGCGCACCCTGAAAAAGACACGCACTCACGGGTCCACCTACCCCACCCTCCCATCGTCACTCTCTTCAAGTCCTGGCAGCTCCCAAGTCTAAGGGTTGTCCTGTCCTGCCTGTGGTTGGAAAAGGGTGGGAAGGGGGCACAGCCCTCCTGCAAAGTGAGCAGGAACAAAAGCCCAACAGAATGGGCCACTGGACCCCTGCCACACACACACAGAGCGCATGGGAGTGCATGCACACAGACACCTTAATGTGCACACACATAGACGCCCTGATGGAGCAAAAGGAGGGAAAATTCAGTCCTTAGGATTTGCTTGGCTTTTCCACTAATAGTGGCACTTTCTCGGGAGGTTCTTGCCTAGGCCTCCTTCCTGTCCACCCAATCCTGGTGTAGCCCACCTGGGAAATGCCCCTGAATGAATTAAGGACACTCCTTGAGACCAGAGATGGACATTTGAAGATCAACATAACTCATGATATGCACATGTGTGAATCCCCTCAACAAGCATTTGATAAATACACCTGAACTTGACTCCAAGAAACTGGCAGAAAAGGCACACTTGGCATGCAGGAGGCGGGCAGCTGCTCCAAGTTCAGAGGGTGTGATCCGTCAATCCCAGCAGTTCAGGGTTCTACTCCCATTTACAAGCGGTGTCCATGTGGACGAATGGTTTCCTCCTCCTTGCCTTACCCATCCGTCAAATGGGGTAAGGACAGTGTGCAGCTCTCAGTGAGGAGGAACTCAGGTCAGTCAGTGATGAACAAGCAGCACCTGGTGCACAAGTGCTCTGTATTCATAGCTGTTGTCATTACTACGTGACAGGCTACCAGGAAACTGTGACCTGAAGGAAGTGGCTTGGGGTCTCCCAGATGAATGCTGCAGCTAGCTTCCCACTGTGGACCTCCCCCATCACTCACCTGAGCTACTTGGTTAAAATGCAGAAGACACCAGGTGTCCTAAGTCCCACCCCAGCTCTGCTGAATCAGACTTTCCAGGGCGAGTGCCAAAGAAGATGCATTTTGGAAATAGGTGTACCTCAGAAATTCACTTGTCCCCCCAGATTTACGAGCCCTCGGGCTGGACAGTCTCCTTGACTAGAGGACCCACGTCTGTCTGCTCCTCACGTATGGATGGAGCCTTGCACAACAGAGGACACAGGTGCTCGACAATCGAGTTCAGAGTCGCCCAGTCATGGCTACTCTAAAAGTGTTCATTCCATTTTTCTGAAGGCCCACTCTGTGCCAGGCACGTACAAAGACTGAATCAGACAAATGAGTTCATTCATTCACTCTAAAAATCACCATCAGGTGTATACAGCACCCATGCACTGCTCTGGACACGGGAGACACAGCAACGTAACACCAGATGATGCTTAGAGATGCTTTCAAGTAGCAGCAGGTGCTACAGGCTTAATAAAACAGGGTAAGGGGGAACCCCCTGTCTTCATCAAACTCAGCACCAACCATGGCCATGCCCAACAAACCTTCCTACAATAACAAAAATGACCTGCTCTGCATTATCCAATGGCAGCCACTGCTGCGTAGACTACTGGGCACTTAAAATGTGGCCAGTGCAACCACAGAACTGAAGTTTTTCATTTCATTGAATGGTAATTGATTTTAATAGCCCTGTGTGTCCCTCTTAGACAGGTCAAGGGGCAGGAGGAAAGATGAGAATTGGAAACCAGAACACAAGACGTCCACAAGCTGGACGTCCAGAGCTCCACTCGCTATCAGATGCCTCTCACCCAATTACCAGATGCCCTAATGTCCTCTGGCTCTGAGAATTGGAAGAACAAGGTCAGGTACAAGGCATTGTTCTTGGGCTGGAATTTTTATAGCCCATGATCAGTTGGAAGTGGTATGCAGGCCAGCCAAGCCCCAGGGACTGCAGCTCAAGAACACACTACCATCAGCAGAGCCTGGCCCCAGCTGCCAGAGAGATCTCTTTCTCCCCCCATCACTTGCTGATGGTCATTTTGTCCTTGGCTAGAATGTCCCACTGGGCCCGAGATACCGAGCAGATTTTATGAGATTTCTTCGCTTCAAGCATAAGTACGGATACAAGCCTCCTAAATTCCACCGGAAAATTGGTGGCTAATCCAAACATTTCATAAAATTAGAGCTCATTGTGGGGCTGAAAAGAATTCAGACTGTGCGGCCACCGGAGAAATGCTAAATATTTGTTATAATTTTTTCCTTCATGAGCTGTTTTAAGAAGCAACTGCTTTTTCTGCTTGAAGCAAAGAGGGGGGAAAAAAGGAGTTTTTGTTTTTGTTTGGTTTTCTCTGTGGTTTGCAAAAAGCCCTACCAGACAAAAAAGCGAGGAATCCTGACCGGCTCGCTAATCCTTCTGTAAGCGGGGATCAGAAACCTTCCCTGTCTCAGCTGCATCTTAATTTGTAAAAGTGGTATTTTTTCTAGAAAATGGGCCTTGGCTCCTTAATTTTTCTCCTTGGGCTTTAGCAGTAGAGTATTTATAAGCTGAGATTTCGTGAGCCAAACGGACATGGCAAAAACTCGTGCCTGCAAGTCACCAGTGTTTATTAATCAGGCACCGTTTTAGGTCCTCAGGATGCATCAGTAAGCAGAACTGACAGAACCCCTGCTCAGCCAGAATTCACCTTCTGCAGAGGAAGACAAGTGGAGGAGATTCAGCAAGTACCGTTTTGAAGCAATCTGGGGACAAGACATAAAGACTCCCAAAACCCAGTTTGTGGAAGAGGATGTAAAGTAAGCTGCAGGGAGCAGAAACCTGGTCTGTCTCATCTCTCTGTCGCTATTGCCTGGGGCCAGCATCAGACACAGCAGGCGCTCAATAAATGAAGTCCATTCAACTTCTGATTGTTTTACTTATAATTCTTCGACCTGACAATGGTACAGAAGCAATAGGCGCTGAGTAGAAACCAGACTTTGAATTTGAAATTTGGATCTTTCCCCAGATAGTGATGTACACCGGATCCTCTCTCGTGATACTGGGCAGTAGCAGCCCCCAGTCAGCCCCATGATCACCAGGGCAGGTGACCAACACTCATCCACATTCTGTGTTGCTAAACTACGATGTTCAGGAGACTCAGCATACTCAACACATTTGAGTATGATGATTTATTTATGATGATTTCGACTACAATGAGTTTATCATCTTAAGCTGATGAATATCTATACTGTTGAATGAATAATGAATCCTACAACAAAAATCTATCCCAGAGCTGTCATCTAACAGATAAATGAGTTGAAGTCAAAAGAGGGACATCTTGACCAAGGTCACACAACTTAGGTTGTGGCAACACTGGGACTGTCTCCTGATGACATTCTCCGACTCACAGCACTCTGTGGCTACTGAACATTTTTTTCATTCTTATGGTGTGCCAGGCACAGATATAGGCACAGCGAGGTCATAAGTGAGTTTAAGATACAGCATGATTGGGATCTTGAGACTAAGTTCTCAAACTGCTATTTTCAGAAGCACAGAGACCACTTCTCTGAACTTTAACTCTGGGTTCGTCAGATGCCTACCATTCCGAGAGGCCTTGGAGCCAGGGTTATGATCCTGAACTCCCAAGTCAGGCACAGCCTGGCCCTAAATCCTGGCTCTGTAACTTCAGACAAGCTACTGGCTCCCTCAAAACCTCTGCTTCCTCATCTGCAAAATGTCCACAGTAATCACGCAGGTTCAAAGGCGAGACAGCATACGAAAGAGTGAAGGGCTGGAGCTGTGGCTCAGTGGTACAGTGCTTGCCTCGAAAGCTCAAGGCCTGGGGTCCATCCCCAGCAACACACACACACACACACACACACACACACACACACACACACACAAGTCATCTGTGCAGTGCCTGGCACACACTCGGCAATCAATAAATGTCCCCTGCTATTAGGATTGTTAAAGGAAAGCCTCCTGCGCCTTCCTACACATCCAAGGTGGATGCTATGTAGTAAGTGAGAGTCCCATTAATTCCTCTCTGCTCTAGGATTCCTGCTTCCAGAGCTTGCAGCATCTCTTCCTCCCCAGCTCTCTGCCTGCCTCTGCCTGGAAAACAGAGATCCACTAACCAAGACGCAAGCTGCGGCTTTCCCGGAGTGTGCCATGGCTGTCCCCAGAGTGCGCCATCACTCTGAGGGCTCTGAGCTCACCAGAGAAACGCTTAGCCTCCTCCCACCCACCACCTCTGCTACCCGAGGCAAGAGTTCACTTTCCAAGCTACCAAGAAGCACACAAGTAATTACGTTGCCTCAAAGACCTCAGGGACCATTTCAAAGTTTGCTGGCATCTCTTTTAACTGACACTGAGGAAGCCAAGGCTGCATGATGGATGTTTGACACCAAGTGATGAAGTTCCGAGAGATTCAAAAAAGGAAAAAAAGGAGGGGGTGGGAGGGTGGGGATCAGTCTCCTTAAATGGACCAGCAAGGAGAGTTAGTGAGGACCACAAAGACTGAGGGTCGAGAAACAGTGAGGGTTAGATGCACATTTTGGAATCAAGAGTTGGGTGAACTCCTTTGGGGCAGTGGCTGTTTCTTATTCTCAGCTGCCTCCCCCATGCCCAACACAGTACCAGGCACCTGGGAGGAGCTCTATAAATATCTGAATAAATGTTGTTTAACCTGCTACCTGGAAGAGCCAGAAAGAACACTTGTCACAGGAAAAAAGGACAGAGATATTTCTACTCCTTGGTTGGGTTCCACCATCCCGAGTTGCAAACGCTGTGGCCCTGGGCCCAGTTCCCTTTTAGGATCATTCTAAGAGCCTGCGTAATGCTGCAGGCAAAGCACTTAGTAGAGGCCCCAGTAAATACAGAGTGCTCAGTAAAGGAGTGGAAATAAATGAACTAGCCGAGTCTTCCCTGTCAGAGAGACGGCCAGGGACACTAAGGGGGCCCCTCCTTCGTCTCTCCCTCATCCCTGGAGACTCACCTCCTGCGTTACCTGTTACCAGGGATCAAGGAGCCAAGCCCTCCCTGCATGAAGAATCCCCCCAGAGTCACTGCTAAAACCAGAGGGAGGATAATGGTTCCTGCCAGGTGTTCTGAACATACAGCCAGAGCAGAGGCAGCCACGAGCCCCCGGCCTGACTGAGACAAGCTGCAAAGCCACCCTGAGCTCTAAGTGTCTAGGGACAGAGCAAAGATCCCTCCAGTGACCACAGCTCACTTCATTGAGAACTGGCTCTGCATCGGGCACGGTCCTTAGCATGATGGGTCATGAGCCCTGTGTCAGCATGGAGGCCAGGGTTACCTCACCAGCCTGCTTCACAGAGGGAAAAGGGAGGTGTCAGGAGTGCCACCCTTTCCATGTCACGGGGCAAGTTGAGAATGACCTCCTGGACGTGTTTAAGCAAGCCTGGGGTGTCACCGGACTGAACCAGAGGTCAGGGAAGACGGGACCCTCCCCTCACCTCTGCCATAGCACAGGGACCACAGACAGAGACCCTGGGGACACTGGAAAGCAGCTCTGAGCGCTGAAGTTGCTCCCTTCCACCAGCAAGGAGTCTTTCTGCCAAAAACCAAGCAACAGGAAATGAAGTCTGCCTTTCACCCATTCTGTTTTGCGAGTCCTGGGGTTCTCTTCCTGTGAGCTGGCGGGGGCATGTCTCTGAGCATGTTTTGTCTCCGGCCCTCGACTTACAGGTGAAGCAAGAGCACTGGACACAGGGGCACCCGGATGTCAGGCTGCCAGAGGCCTAGAGATGGCTGAGACCTGTCCTGCCTAGACCAAGAGGGCTCCTTCCAAGAATAATGCTCACGGCGGGTAGCCACCCACTTTCCTTAGAACACCACACACCTCACTGACCCGCACAGTCACTCCCATTTCACAGATAAAGAAACTGAGTCATGGCTATACCGAAGTACACAGGAGGCTCAAATCCAGGCTCCACATGCTCCCTTTCCACTCACAGAGCGGACCATCCACTTCCCCACCACGATCTCATGGAAGAGTGGGACATGACCATCCTTGGGCAGTTTGGGCAAAGCACACATGAGCTGGACCCGATTCACAGCACAATGACAACATCCATCAGGGGTGCATTGTAGCTGGCTGCAGTCGAATGTCTGCGTGGCCCCTGAGCCACTTGAGTAAGGGAAGCTTGACACACAGAGGAGGGCCCGGGCTTCGTGAGAGATGCTAAGTCAGAGAAGGGAGCAGCTCCCTTTTGTAACTGGGAAACTACCCTTCAGCCCCAAGATGAAAGTCGAGCCCAGACCACTGGAAGGCCACCGCCACCAGCTCCTGACACGGAACCCACCACAGCCCCCCTTAGCACCTTCCCACTGGAAACCTCAATGCCTCTCACGAAAGTAACCCAAGTGGAATTCTTTGCTCGAGTTTAAAAGGCAAATCGTGATGGTGTTTTTTCCAGACCTACATTAACTCTGCACTCCAGCCGGTTTACAATTCTTAAAGCACTTGATTTACAACCCGGGGAGAAAGGCTGGGGAAAGCCTGCAGATGCCTTTTACATCCAGAGGTTGCACATGCCGCGGAGCTGATCGCCGGGCTTCTCAGATGGGGGCGGAAGGGCTGGAACCTCCAGAGGAAGACAGGCAAGTGTGGGAGCAGCCCAGCCCTGGGGGCTGCAGAGCAGCCACGGAGGGTGGAGGCAGGCTGGGGAAGGGCTCGGCCTCCCCCTCCTCTCCAGCCCTGCCTGGCGCAGAGCGTGACTGAGAGGCACCTGGGTGCATGCACGGTGAGCAGAGCCATGACCCAGGGAAAAGAGAACAGGAAGGAGCATGGGCCTTCCCTGCTGCCTCCCACCTTCAGGGACTCTCCTTCTCCGGACTGCTGATGCATACTTCCTGCAGGGGTGCAGCCGTTCATTCATTCACTCTCACTGAGCATCCCCTCTACACCCAGCAGCAGACCAGGCCAGGCTGCAGTGACCTGAGAGCCAGAGAGCACCCTGCTTCCTTCCTAATGAGGGGGCATAGGAGAAAAGGTGCACCCAAATAATCCAGCCCACACTCCCCATGTGCTGGAGGGACACTGATACAGAGCTGGGGCAGAGGAATAAGGAAGGAAGGGTCTGGAAACCTGAGCAGGAGCAAATCCACACTCAGTCCCCATTCAAACCCACGGCAGGATTTTGACAGGGAGAGTCAAGAGCCACAGCGAGGTCATCAGATTCTCCACACTTTCCCCTCAAATAATACTACTAGCTCTCATTTCGATAGCTTCTGTGCACCAGGCTCTGCACTGGAAGATTCCAAATCCTATTTCTGCAAGTGATTCCAATTGGTAGGATACTGGCAGGTGCCTTTTCTAAATGGGAAGATAGAATCTTGGAGAAAACAGTTTGCCCAGGGTCGGCAGCTACTCCGTAGAAAGGTGGACCATCTGTCTATTCTACAGCCAGGATTTCTCCTTCGGCACTTCATTTATCCACTCAAAATATTCATGATGTATTTGTCACACAGCCCCCAAATAAATTCTAGGTATCTTAATGGCAGGACTTGTCTTAATCCCCTCTCAAGTGTCCACACTCCTAAGCACATTGGTAAGCCTTCGTTAGGGACCCTGGTTAACTGCTAGCTTAGAAGAGAAGGTGCGCCAGGCCCCCGAGTGTGATGTCTTTCTTATGATATAGCTTCTGCCATCGGTCTTAGTGACCAGGGTAGCTAAGAAGAGTGGAGAAAAGCTACTATTAGGGCAGCCAGTTCAAGGAGTCCATGCACAAGGCATATAGCTGAGGGGCACAGGAATGGCATCAGCCCACAGGGCTGTCACAGAGCCACAAACCAGCCATTGGTCTGGAGGGCTGCTTTTTCAGCAGGACAGAGACTTTACAAATATACCCTCTTGCTAATTCAGACAATGGTGCCTTTTAGACTGGCCATGGTCCCAACAGCCTTTGCTGTGTACCTACCATGTAGCAGAAACTGGACAACAGGCTTAGCCATACAGCCTCACTGAATCCTCCCAATAATCCATACAATAAGAGATGGATGAGAAAACAGAGGTAAAATATGGCCCAAGGTCACCCAGCTGTCAAGGGGTGGGATGAGGGGTTGATTCAGGTGCTCTGTTCCTGGCGCGCGCTCTCTATCTCTCTCCCCCCCCCCAAGGGCAAGCAAGATACTGCTTCTCGCACAAAATGAGAGCTCTGTAGTCCACAAGATGGCATCTGGGGGACTGATGGTACTGTCTTCTACTCTCACTCTTACCCCCTCCCTCACCCCCACTTTTTAAAAAATATCAGCTTCACTGAGGTGTAATCCATATATCATGCAAGTCACCCGATAAACTGTAGAATTCAGGTGTTATTAGTCTAGTCACAGGAGTGTGCAACCATTACCACACTCTTAAAATATTTTCATCACCCCAAAAAGAAAGGCATGTCAATTAGCAGCTAATCTCCATTTATTACCAAGTCCACTCCCAGGCCTGACAACCACTAATCTTATTTTCTGTCTCTATGGATTTTCCCATTTTAAACATTTAATAGAAATGGAATCGTATTATACGTTCTTTTGTGACCGATCTCTTTCACTTAGCATAAGGTTTTCAAGGTTCATCTGTGTTGTAGCATGTATTAAGTACTTCATTTCTTTTCATTGCTAAATAACATTTCATAAATATTCCACAAGCAAATTATGCAATAGGTCATAAATAATATTCCCTAAGTAAAATGGACATACCACATTTTATGTATCCATTCATCGTTGATGGGCATTTGAGTAGCTCCTCCTTTGGGGCTTCTATGAATAACGACGGTCTAAACATTGTGCACGGGTTTCTATGCAGACACATGTTTGCATTCTCCTGGGCAGACCTAGGAGTGGAGCTGCCCAGCCCTGGTTTTAACATGCAGTTAAAAGTTTATCGAAGAGTCTCGCCATGAAGCCCACATCTGGCTGCTCTTGGACCGTTTCCAGGGAATTTTATCAATTCAACCAGACTCCACTTGGCGGTGGGTCATCTGGCCCAGCCCCTCCCATTCTGGGGCCTGGGATCTTCTCATTCCTGCACTCACCAATGTCGTCTGAGCCAGGACAATGATAAATGCATTCTGCTTTAAAGCAGATACTTCACAAATCATAACTTACAGATGCTCCAGGACTTTCATGTGGGAAAGACAAATGAGACTTCTGCTGTCTGATTCCGGAGCCACTGAGGACAGGAAGCTATGGCCAGAAATCCTACAAGCCCAGGATATACATCTCTCCCTAATGAATGCATGAGCAAGTGTAACAGAAAAGGAATTCGTGCAGGAAGGGTCTGCCTGTCTCTGCAGACCTTACCACGTAGCCCACCATTCACTTCTGGCCTTGATCCTTCTGGCCAACAAACCCTCCCAGAGGTCACGGATGATAACCTGCAGCCCTACACCTCGCACCACCTTCCTTGCTCAATTTATCCCCGTTAGTTCCATCCTACAAGGCTTTGTTGAGGACCTACTTTGTGCTTGGCACTGGGCAAGGCGTTGATGGGAGGTGGTAATGTAGAAGGAGTTCAAGACAGCTAGACCTGGACTAACAAGGGAGATACCCTGCTCACCATCCCCTGCCTCCAGCTGCTTCCTAGCGGGTAGATGAAGACATCTCAGGGTAGTGGGTACATTTCTGTCTGCAGGCAAGGAGTGGACCCGTTCACCCCTGAAGCCCCCAAGGGATCCAAGGGTCAGAGGCTACCTGGGAAACAAAGAATGTAGTGTGAACCCAGGTGCAGCGCACCCTGGCCCGATTCATGAAATCACGCTCGGGGTCCAACTAGCAGTCAGCTTGCCAGAGCCAGACTGTCTCTCTCCTCTAATTTGCTCCTGATCCTTATCTTCTCACACCTCAACTATTGTGAAAACCTCTTTGCTCCAAGCCAGCACCCCAAACCAACACGGGCACGGAGCCCTGCTGTGATCAGAACCCAGCTCAGTGCACCTCCAGAGGGGTCAAGTCTCTGTGTTTACATGCCTGGGTCCCAACCCTGGCTCTGCTGCTGCATGGTATCTTGGGCAAGCTAGTTAACCTCTCTCTCTGGAGCTCAGTTGTTCATCTGAAAAAGGGGATGAAAACAGAATTGCTACAAGGACTCTATTAGTTCATATATACCCACATGCCATAAGCTCTTGAGGAGTGTTAGCTATTATCACCATCATCACCATCATCATATTGCCTCCATCCTACCTCACCAAACTGGCCTCCCACTGCCTCCAGCACTGCACACCCATGGGCCTCCTCCCCTTTCCCACACACATGCATGAACCTGACCTCTGCCTAAAGCACCCCACATTGCAGTCTCCTGAAACCCAAACCAAGGGTTGTCTTCAACCTCCTCTCAGCTGGTGGAGAAATCCCCTCCCTATTCATCCGTCTGTCATCCTCTACATCCTCTTCCTCAGCACCAAGAAAAACCCACCCCAGAAAAGAATCGCCCTTGGCCGCTCTTCAGACATCACTGGCAAAGTACCTGCCCGACTTTAGAGGTCACCAGCTGGGCGGCACAAGGAGGGTCTCCATTTCTCTAGCAGCAATGGCTTTCCCAAAATACAGGCCTGCTGGGCACCATCCAGTTGTGTGACACTCAGCAAATCCACTAGCCTCCCGATGTGTCATATCTCCCATCTGTAAAATGGACCTAACCGGAGTGCACACCTCAAGGGCGAGGGCTCAATGAGGGGAAATGTCTGTAAAGCATTTCGCACAGCGTGACCCACCGGAGCTAAAAATATCAGCTGGTAGAAACCACAGAAGCTTGAAAGCCTGGGAAGGTGCAGGGTCAACTCAATCCCGGGAACTAAGCTTCAAGGCATCACACTCCAACCTGAAAGCCACCTGGAATGATCGCATCCTTCATGGAAGAGTTATTCCCAGCCTGGTGACCATTACTCTTTCTCTTCCACTGGACACTACGCTCCTTGGGTCCTACGCATATCTATGTCTCCACCTTTAACAAGGTGATTGGCATTGGCACCTGGCAGACGGACATAAATCTTTGTCGAATGAATAAAAATTCGTCCAGTATTTGTAGGTACATCTATCTTTGCTACTAGATTATAATTATTTAGGAGCGAGGTCCTGAAGTCTTGCTTTAGTAAAGATTTATTAAATGAATGACAGAAAAATTCCAATCCATGAATCAAGTAACTTTAACCCAGCTCAGTCACTTACCAGCTGTGCAACCTTGGAAAAGTCGATTAATACTTCTGTGCCTCGTGTTTCCCACCTTGAGGATGAGAAGTTTGGATGACACATTTGCCAAGGAACCTAACACTCTGAAATTGGGTTTGGGCCTTAGCTGCAAAATGGTACCTCAACCACCGTGCATATGATGGCCACACACCCATGGATAAGCAGGTCAACTTTGCTTCTCTGATCTCCAGTTTTCTATCACCAGGCTATGAATAGCTTTGGGTCAATGCTTAAAATACTCACTTTTGGTCAACTCACCTGGCTTGCTAGGTGAGGATGCCCTATTATCTTAAGCTAGTTCTCTGGTGGCTGGAAGCACTCTGGTAGACAAGGACACCCTCTGCCCACCAGTCCTGCCCCTCCCATCCCAGAGACCATGCCTCCAGCTCAGGCACACCTTGTTCTGCCACACATCAGGTAAACTGGTGTGGGGAGAAAGTTGACCTTGACCTTGGGCACTGAGGCAACCACATGACACCTCTCCCCAAAGGGGTTTGGGTTTGGAGTTTGGGGCAGTGCTTTGTGCAGCCTGAAGGTCCAAGAAATTTGGCTCAAAGAAAGCACATGCCACAAGATGACACCAAGGTTCACCCCTAGCCCTGACCAAAACTGTATCAAAACAAAGCTTGTGCAATAGTTGAGGCCCAAATTCAAGACTTCAGGAACATGTTCAGATCCTATCCAAATCTCGCTGTTTCACCTTCCTTTGTGTGCACCTCCCTAATTAATCTAGCCTGTTAGTTTAAAACCCTGAAAAGGTGATTATCTCCCCTACCCCTCCCCATGACATAAGGCTAATTGTCCAAAGCATCCTGTCTCTCTGGTGGCCTTGAAATCTCGAGGGGGGCAACCCTACTAGAAAGAGGAACTAAAATGGTTAATTTCCCCCTTTTGAGGCTTTATATAGATTATTTTATTCAACTCTCAGAAGTCCAAGAAGTTGGTACTATTAGCGGCCACTTAATGGATGAGGAAGCTGAGGTTTCAAAGACACACAGCTTGCCTAAAGTCACAAAGCTAGAAAGGATCAGGTGAAGGCTTGAATGCAAGCCAGGGCTTTTAGCTTTTTTTGCAAGAGTGCCTTGATGTTGGACTCAATAATCACAAGCTACTCTGAGTCCTTGTCTCGTGAATGTGGCTGCGAGACCACATCTGGGGATGTGAAGGGGTGCTGCTTGGACCATGGGGAGGGCTGAACCAGTCGACTCCAAGCTCTGACTCTGCAACTCTCTTCAGAACTGCATTTCAGAGAACATGGAAAGTGATGGTGGGTCTTGGTGTGCTTTATTCAGAAGGCCCTTCCAGATATACCATCAAAGCAACTACATTCTAGCCTGGCACGCTGGCGCACGCCTGTAATCCCAGTGGCTCAGGAGGCTGAGGCAGGAGGATCGCGAGTTCAAAGCCAGCCTCGGCAAAAGCGAGGCTCTAAGCAACTCAGTGAGACCCTGACTCTAAGTAAAATACAAAATAGGGCTGGGGATGCAGCTCAGTGGTTGAGTGCCTCTGAGTTCAATCCCTGGTACCCCCCCCCCAAAAAAAAGGCAACAATATTCTCATGTTAAAAAAAAAAAAAAGTCTCTCCTTTCTGAGCAGGGGCCCTGCTTTCAACAGGAATGTTGGCGATCCCCAGCACCTGACTCATTGGCAAGACAGGTTAGAACCACTGCCCCTTCTGAGAAAGGTTTTAAAAGACATTACATCAGCATCGTGCCCAGAGATGGAATAGGCAGAATTAAGATCACACTCTCTCAAGGCTCTTCGACTGAACCTTAAGAGCAAGTTGTGATATTTCATGCATCCCTAGAACCAGAAGAAAACTCCATGTTCATACATTGGACAAAATTTCTTGCTGCTCCTGACAGATTCTGCATCACTGGGTACTGAATGGGCAGAACAACTTAATAACTGATTTTCTTTGTTTGTTTGTGTGTTTCGCATTATTTTCTGTTCAGCCAAGCACAGAAAATTTTCCACCTGACAATTCCTGTTTCTCACTTCAGTTCTTGCACCATCTGTGAGGAGTGTGCTCAGGAGGGGGGAGGACTTGGGTCCAAGGTTTTCCCTTCTCCAAACCTCAGTCTTCCCATCTGTTAAATGCAAGGTGTTCACCAGAGAATCTTGCTCAGCTATCCAGAAAAAAAAAAAACAGTCCCGTGGATAAATGAAGCAGTTTGGGGACTGCCAGTTTCTGGGACTGAATCTGATGCCAGCTTCAAAATCTTTACATAATTTTTGAGTAAAACAAGAGATTTAGCTGAAATTAATAGCACGATGGAAAAGTCAACTAGGGCTGCCCAGTAAGGGCTCGCTCATCTTCCAACTGAGAAAAGAGCCTCTATCGTTCTCAGGGCTCCCCCTAGTGGCCGTGAGACAAAAATCCTGGAGGAACGCTCACAGTTTCTGCAAACAAAAAGCAAGACACCCACCAAAAGAGAAAGACAGGCTCCTGCCTACTGATGCAAATCCTTTTGCTCTAACTTAGTCTGTGGATCAGATAGCTAGAAGAACGCGTGACAGGAAGCGCCAGGGAAGCTTGGGAAGGCGTCTGCCATAAGACAGGGTTGCATTCTTTCAAAGAGTGCAGACTCCCTAGCTCTTAGGTGTTGGGGTCTCTTCACAGATCCCAGACACGCCCTTCCCAACCAACCCCTCACATTCTCACATCCTCAACCTGCACCTCGAACTGCATCTGTTTTTCATTATCATGCTTTCCAACTTCCTAGTGCGATTCTTCAACAGCTATTAAGACAACACAAGCAAAGAACTAAGCTTAGTTTTTGCTTATTCAACATCCAGCCTGGGGAATATCACCTCAGAAGAAAAGCATGAATGAAGTGCGCATTTCTCAGTCTCTTCTACAAACCCAAAAGCCCGTTCTTCAAAGGACATCTTCCCAACCATATCCTCTTTAGGATTTTCAACCTGCAAAAATGGTACCTGGGCAGAGTAAAGTTCCAACTTGCATGCCACAATTAATTTATTAAAGAGGAAGCTTTTTTAAAAAAAGGACACCATCCTGAATTTCCAATTAATCAATAACAGACTTTGTTTTAAGTTATAAGATTAAGCTGTATTGACACAAATAGCAAATCTGAGAAATGAAGGAGTTATCCAGGCATCCAGATATTTGAGAATTTAAGGGCTGGACCTTGCTGATTAGTAGCCTTTTTTTTTTTCCAACAGAACTGTCCCTACACAAATGCAAAAGGAAAATGTCAACACTGGCACTTCAGTTGATAGCTCATTTTGCTTTCCCTGTGACCATCTGTTAGACTTATTAGCGACCCTGGGCCTTGAAACACCCCCAAAAGTGCACATAAGGAGCCTCATAATTAGTTTCTGACTTTGGCCCTAAATCGATTAAAATTACATCTGATCTGCTTTAAATCAAAGAACCATGTTAATGTTCTGCCACACACCACACAAAATCTTTCTGCAACAGTCAGTCACTTTGAACCCAACTCTCTAGCCACAAGCCGTGTGGATTTCAAGGGCCTGTTATGCAGAAAGGAAAAATGACAACAAACCAAGACAGGGACAAAACTAAGGCACTCAAAGCACTTCTTGGAGCTGTGCAAATCATGCTGGCACCCTGGCAAGGTTTCAGCTGTCACAGGGCAGCTGGCCAGACCCCTTAAGCAATTTAGTAGTCCTGAGGTCAGGACCTGAAACACAAGGGAGCCCCCGGCACTACTCAGAGCTGCATCTGAATGGCTACCATGCCGGGGCATTTCAGTCTTCCCAGAAGTCACAATGCAAACTGTCACAATCCTCAGGCATGCCAGTAGCAGCCTTCATTTCTGCTTCCTAACCTTCTCTCTTAAAGAACAGGCAGGAGTTTGCCCTCCTTTGCAGGGTCAGCATCGGGTGATGGGGAATCAGTGGAGGGATGCAGAGTCTGTGGGTAAACGGGGCGGGGGGTGGGGGGGGACAGGGAGACAACTATAGGACATAGACTTGAGGGACCAGCTCTGGGCTGAGGAGGATAAGTCTTTCTGAGTAATAAGACATTCGGGGGCATGATCTGATGTGTCCGGCGGGGCAGACCCTACTGTCCCAAAACTGCAAACTGTTCACATATCCTAGCCACTACTTTGCTGTTTGGATAAAAGGGGAGAACACCCCAAAATATGTGCAGACAGGATGTAACAAGTGTTTCAAGAGACACACGCCTGAGTCACAGGGTCCCGGGAGGAAAATGAAGAGCCTGTCTTCGGGACCCTCAAGAAGCCCCCTCTTGGCAGGAGAGCCCCAGCGCCCACAGATTCCCGCCCTGCACGCCCTTGGTCTGCAGCTGCAAGGAGCCAGCGCCCCCCCCCCTCCGGGAACATCCCCACTCACCACTCGGCCCGAAAATCTCTCGGTGGCCCTCTTGACTTTGCCGTAGGTGCCTTTGCCCAGGGTCTCCTGAAGCTCATAGCGGTGCTTTAAGTTGTGCTTGTGATGATGCCGCTTCACCCCGTGCGGTTTCCTGGGCTCCGGGGCCGCAGCCACCGCGGGAGCTGCAGTCGCCCCGGCCGCCGCCTCGGGCGGAGAACCCGGCGCCCCCAGCCCCAGGTCGGGGCCGTCCCCAGCCGCGGGCGCAGCGGCCCCTTCCATGTCCAAAAGCCGGGCTGCAGAGGGCAGGACCCGGCACAACGCTCCGGGTGTCGGGGTCCCCGCAGTGGGAAGCCGGGGTGCGCTCAAGGTCGACCCCGCAGCATTGGCGAGGCGGCCCGCTCCCGCTAAAGCTGCGGCTGGGTCACTGGCGGCGGCAGGGACTGCACATCTGGCGCCCCCGGCGCGCACGGTCGGCGCACCGCCCCCCGGCCGCGGCGAGCTGCGGAGCGTCGAGCGAGGTGGCGGCGGTGGCAGGGAGGCGGCGGTGTTTGCAGGAGGGAGGGGAGAGGGGTGGCTCCGAGCGCAGGAGGGGGAGTGTTATGTGGGGCGCCGCGCCCCCCAACTCCTCCCTGGGCGGACGCGCAGCCGGGGCGGGGGCGGGGGCGGCGCGCTCCGCGGCCCCGGGGGAGGGGAGCGAGGGGCGGCGCGGCCCGGGCTTCCCCACCTCCCCGCCGCCACCGGCGCGGCCACCCCGGGCTGGGAGGGGGTTGGGTGCCTGTCGCGACTCGCCCTTTGTGCTGCGCGGCGCAGGCCACGGCGGCAGCCGGGAGTCTTTGTCCTCGGCCGGCCGGGGGGACCGGGGGATCCCAGCCGGGGCGCCCCCTCCCCGGGCGCTCCCGGGCTCACCCACTGCAGCTACCGCGGGCCCTCCGACCCGGCCGCCGCCGCTGCAGCCTCCGGCTCGGGCCGCTCGGCCTCCGCTCCTGTAGGCGCCGGGGCGGCGGCGGCTCGCTGAGCCCGGGACCCCGGAGGCTAGCGCGCACCCAGCCGGGGGCCGCCGGCGCCCGCTCGCGGTCCGGCCAGGGGCTCCACGGGCCCGGGCGCCTCTTCATTTTCTTTTTGGTGTCGCGGCGGCCGCCAGGCCGGAGCTGGGCTGGGGGAGGGGCGCGGCGGTGTTGGGTTTCAGGCGGTGAGTCAGCCCCCCCCCCCGCCGCCCGGGCTGGCACCCCCGCCCGCCGGCCCCCACCTCCGTCCTGCGGGGGCCACTGAGCGCCCTGGAAAATCCCAGGAGGGGCGCTTCGGCCCGAAGAAAGGCGGAGTCGGGACGAAGGGAGGCTACGAGGCTGCACCCGGGGCCCTCCAACACCGTCCCAGGACTCCGGCGGGCACAGCCGCTTGGGAGGGTAGCAGAGTTGGGGGTGTGGAAGAAATGGGGCGCTCAAGGCACGGAGACGAAGCTGGATCCGCGGAGAGGCCCACCCTGCCGCGAAGCAGCCATCAGCAGTGGACTGATCAGGGGCCCGGGCCTGCAGAGCATCCCCTTTGCCTCGCAAAAGGCGACTTGCAGGCCCCTTGATCTTGGCCCCCAAGGAGCCTTGGGAGTTTTCCTTTAACTGGAAGAGCCACATCCAGGTGATGGCGACAGCAACCGTACCCCACCAGGTGAGGGTCAGTCAGGAACCCTCCAACCATGGGAGCTGTCCCGGTTCTCCAAAGAGGAGGCAAGGGAAAAATCAGGAAGAAGGAAGAGGGAAAAAAGGCGTGGGGATTTTTTTTTTTTTTAAATAAATGGTGCAAGAGCGGTGCGTTCTGCAAATCACCTGGCAATTCTTTACTTTTCCACCAGTGAACGCCCTGGAGCTTCCTCTTCAGCTCCCAGGTTCATCCCTTCCTCCGCATTCCTGCTGTCTTCACTCCTGTCTACCCCTTATCACCTTACACTGGACTCCCCTGGGCTCTGGCAACAGCCTGCCCTCCCGGGAACCTCCTCCCCAGAAACTCCTCCCTGCAGCCCTAGTAATGGCCCAAAACACCCCAGACATATCTCCACACACTTGCCTCTGCTGCATTCTAGCAATCTGTCCAAACTTTATTTCCACTGATGCTTGACGTTAAACCCCTCTGCCCCTTCCTGTCTTCCCTAAGAGCTACCACATAATACATAGGCAAAGTTAATGTTTATTCAAATCTATTCTGTCCACCACACTTGCAGGGCCTCTCTGCCCCCATCCTAAACTGTTTCTGCCTTTTTTTCCCAGTGCCGGGGATGAAATATTTTACCACTGAATTATACTCTCACCCCTGTGTTCTGGTTTTATACAAATAACTGTGCATGTAAATTCAAGAATCAAGTAAGTGATGTTCAGAGTGCATCCTGGTTCCCAGTGAATTGACTGCATGACCTTGGTCAAATGACTTAACCTCTCAAAGCTTCAGTTTCCTCTTCTTAAAACAGAAATTACCTGATAGGTTTTTCAGGTAAACACATTGCTTCTGCAGTAGTAATTAAAATTGTTCACCAAGTATCTTCTGTTCTTTTCCTTCCCCTGGGATATGGTAGAAATCTACTATCCCAACCCACTTGAGATTAGATGTGGCCATATGACTTGTGGAGGTCAGTAGAATGAAGGCACAAGTAATTGTGCTTTTTCCACATGGAGACTTCAGAGTTCGGTTGTATACAACCAGAGATATGAAAAAATTGTGCTCTGTATGTGTAATAAGAATTGTAATGCATTCTGCTGTCATATATAAAATGTTTAAATAGGAAGAAAAAAAAAGCTTCTTTTCTCTTTTCTGATCTTGACTATCAGGGGAGTGCAGAGTTAGAGAGCCTGGGTGTCTAGGTAAAGGTGGTAGAACACTGCCAGGTAGCTTGTATTAGAAAAGTCGGGTGAGTAAAGATTAACCTTTTCTCGTATTAAACCAGTGAATTTAATGGGTGTTTGTTATAGCAGCATAACCTAACTGATACTTCCAAGTGCAAAGGACTTAATCCATGTCTGTTGATAGACTGCACCTATCATATGCTGGTACCATTTTATGACAATCCCTCCTCTGTTAGGTAGCTGTTATAATTCCTATATTCAGTTGAGGAAATCATATCAGAAAGGCCTAGTACTTTGCAGCACCAGGATCAAAACCCTACCTATCCAGTTCCAAAATTCTTGCTCACCCTAACTTCCATACATGCCAGGCCACCTCTCCTTAAATGGGAAAGATGAAAAACACCCAGTACAATGCCTGGCATGCAGTCGTGCCCAAGCCCTGAGACTTCCTCTCCAGCCAGAATTCCTACAGCATTGATAATTTGAACCACTCTCCTCCAGCATGATGTTATCATGCATTGTGTGAGTGTTTTCACACAGAGAAGGCATTTCCTCCAACCAGGGCCCAGGCTCCTTGGTTAAAAGTGTGAGTTTCAGAGTCACACGAAGTGGATTTAAATCCCTGTTCCACCACTTTCTCTGATGATCTTGGACAATTATTTTTTCCACTCTGTCTCAGTTTTTTCATTTGTAGATGATGATAACAATATATGTGTCATTGGCCGGGGTCACCATATGTTTCACAGGGTTGGTGTGGAGTTTAAGGGGTCTAACACACTTGATGAATCACAGTTGTTAATATTATTTCTTTTCTTCCACAGCTCCTAGAATTCTGAGCAATTACAAGCAATTTAATCATGCTGCTTGGTTAGACTCTGATTTCTGGTTTTGTGCTGAATACAGGAAAGAAGTTGTAACATCTGAACTTGGAAGCATAACATCCACACTGTCCTACATCTTATATTTTACATAAGGCTCATTACCTGTCCTTGATTACATTTGATATTTCAGATCGATTTAAAAGAAAGGTGTGTTTGCTTTCTTGAGAAATCTTTGTTCGAGAAACATATTAATGCCATTTATCCACCTATACATACTACCTCTAACCAACATGAAACTGCAAGGTGGGTGTTACGATTCCCATTTCATTCTTGAGAAAACTGAGTTTCAAAAAGGTTAAGTAAGTTGCCATGGTCAGACAGTACCTGCCTGCATCAGGATTTGAACTTGTGTCTCTGATCCTAAAGCTTTGCTCTGACCTCTATTCCAAGCTGCCTACCATCTCAAGGCTTGCGCAGTAATGCCCATGCTTTGCTTGATATTGTTCTTCCATCTTTCTAGATGAGGTTTGGAACGCTACCCTAGATGATGACATTTCTAACTTGATGTCGTGTGGTGGGCAAGGTCACATTAAACAACAATCAGACCACGCATATTCTTCACTGTGGCAAAAGAAAGCTAATTGTCCACCTAAGACTCATGTTCCTCCATCAATAGGGAGCTGACAGCTCCTCAGCCAGGAATATAGTTCCCAGCCTCTCTTGTGGGCAAATGGGCCATGTCACTGGTGCCGGCTTGAGGAACATGAGCATAAGTGAGACCAGGCTGTTTAAAAAGTTCTATGCCTTCTCACCTTCCTCAGCTGGAAACAGAGGACTCCAAGTCCCGAGGGGATGGTGAAGCTAAAGGTAGAAGAAACGTGGGTCCTTACATCACCTTGAAGAATAACACCATTCTCTGACCAGGACATTGTACTGGTACATGAGCAGAAATCAACTTCTGTTTCCTTAAGTCTCTGAAATTAGAGGTTCTATGTGTTATTGCACAAGTGCTGCCATAACTAACACACACAGCTTACACTAAGTCTGTACCACACATGAAATGGGAAGTGGAAAACTGTAGCAATCCCATGAACCATGAGAACCAAAAATGATGTTTTTATATTTTCGATCCTCTTGTTTCAAGGGAAAGTCGATTACAGAGGGCAGGGTCAGGTTTTCCTTGAATTTTTCCAGTGTTTCATGTACCAAAGACCAAATAAGAGGAATATCCAACACTCTTATTGAAACAGTACAAACCAAATTTACTCATTCCATAATATTTTCCTATTCTGTGCCAGGCAATTGGAGACCAAGGGTGTGCTGGCGCAGTAAAGGACTGTCTCCTCTTCCTGGAACTGCCATTGGACTAAGCCCAGTCCAGAGCATTCAACTGGCCTCCAGCCTCCAAACTTGGGAGAAACCAGGCTACCTGAATATGGATTCCTACAGTTTGGATTTTAAGTACTGCCCAAGGCCCAGGTGTTAAAGGTCCAGCACCCAGTGCAGTACTCTTAGGAGGTGGTGGGACCTTTAAGAGGTGAGGCCTAGTGGGGGGGGGGGGTCCTCGAAGGGGATCGTGGGAGCCCAGTCTCTTCCTCACCCCTTCCCATCCAGGGCCTGAAATGAGCAGCTTTGTGTTCCACCAGGAACTCGTCACCTTGATGTGCTGCCTCATCCTAGGCCCAGAAGCAACAGGGCTGATCAGTCAGAGTCTGAAACCTCCAAAACTGAGCCAAGATAAAGGTTTTCCCTTGATAACTTTATTATTATCTCACATATATTTTTCCTGTAATGAAAACCTAACACAAGGACTACATTAGTTAATACCCTCCCTGCCAAAAAAAAAAAAAAAAAAAAGTACTTAGAACAGCAAGAGATGCAACAGCACCCAATAATGGCAGCTGTCAAGACCTTTTACCACCTCTCCACTGGAATGATTTCGTGTATGAAGGATAAAAGAAAACATCTTCACGGGGTTTGATAGGTGACATCGGAAACAGAAGAACAGGTTGAGAAATACAGAATCTAAAATGCTCCAAAATCTGACACTCTGTGAGGACCAACACGATGCTACAAAGGGAAACTCTGTTCCATGCACAAAATTATTTAAAATACTACGTACAATGACCGTCAGCCTCTGTGCAGAACACATACAAGAAATGTGAAGGAACTGCATGCTTCCACGTAAGCTATCTCAAGATAGCTTATTATGTACAAAATATTCCAAAATCTAAAAAAGTTGGAAACCGGAAATACTTCTCGTTCCAAGAATTTTATTAATAGAATTGGTGTCACCTACCAGGATTCCACTGACATAACCCAGACTAAGTTTTCCTGCCACTTATGTCCTTCATTTAGTAATTGTGATGGCAGAGGGGTCCCCTTGGGAAGAGCATCCATTGGGGTATCCACCATAGTAGGGGGGCAACCAGTGGGACAGGAGATGATCTATACGACGCTCCAACACTGACATTCTTGATTCCTTTTGGAGATTTCAGCTCTAAGTTCCTTGCACGTTCCTTCTTTTCCTCCTTCCTTTGTGTACAGGTGAAGGGGGCGGGGCAACGGGATGACTGGCAGCCCTTCCATCCACCTTGTTTTCTCTGCCCTGAACTTCAAACTGAAAAACAAGGTAGCTTCCTCCTAAGGGAAGGAACAACAAGGGTTCATTAGGAGACTTTATTATTCAAAAAAGAAACTGAAATGTGATAAATTCCCATCAACCGGGAAAGCACTGGCAGGACTCCAGAACAGAAAACAACAACACGGTGCCATCCTGGGAAGAGTCCCCAGAGTGGATAGATCATGTGCAGGATGTTCTGGGCCACGTGGGAGGAGACCTCCAATCGGCTGCAAGGAAGAAAGGAAACCTCCAGCTGCAAGGAAGCGGCTGGTGGCTTCACTGAGCTAAACAGAGGGTAGGAAGAAATATTAAAAAAATTCTTTCCTACCTCCTCGAGGAGGCTAATGCACTCAACAATATTAACGAAGGGCTGACCTTGGCCCATGATGATTCTAGGTACTGAGGATAAAGAAGTGAACCAAGAGTCCCTTTCTTCATTAGGGTCGCAGACAGACAATGAGCCATGGATACACAAATGCTTGGCCTGTCAGATGATGATGAGGGTCAGCAAGAAAAATTGGGTAGTTTAGGAGAATAGAGAATAATGGAAGTGGGGAGGGAAGACTTTCTGATAAGGTTGATGTTAGGACAGACACCTCAAAAAAGACAGCAAGGGGTACATAATCTTGATATCTGGGGAATAATCTTCAAGACAGAGGGACTAGTACATGCAAAGGCCCTGAGGCAGGAATATCCTTGACGTGTTCAAAAGAAAAAAGCCAAACTTCTGTGGTTGAGCAAAATGGGAGAATGACAGGAGTTCAGTCCAGAGGGACAGAGTCCTTCAGAAAGCCATTGGCCAAGTCTGATTAGATCAGTGTCGTAATCAGACTTGGGCTTGTAAACTCTTTCTCTGGTCACTGCACTGAAAATAAACCTGGACAAGGAGGGACGTGATTTGAGGGGGAGGAGGAGGTAGCTGTGACAAATCTAAGAAGCATCTATACTTAGGCCACCTCCCCAGTATCATCCCTCCTCCACCATCATCCATTCCTAAAGTGCACATCTGACCCTGTGTCCCCTCCTCCATGACTCTGCTGATACCTGTGACTTTCAGACAAAGTCCAAACTCCTTAGCCAGGCACAGGGCAACATGGCAGGGCAATCAGAGCACTGCTATTAGCAGCAGAAACAGGATTAGAATCCTGGAGGCTGAGGCAGGAGGATCTCAAGTTCAAGGCCAGCCTCTGCAACTCAATGAGACCCTGTCTCAAAAATAAAAAAATAAAAAGGGCTGGAGATGTAGCTTAGTGGTAGAGCCCCTCTGGCTTCAATCCCCAGGACTAAATAAGAAGGAATCCTGGCTATACTATTCACCAGAGTGTGACTTCACCCAAGATACTCAACCTCTCCGACCGTGATTTGTTCTCTCTCTTCCTTGTCCTGAGCAATGTCACCTGCAAGTCAGCTCTGTGAGAACAGGGTTTGTCCATCTTGTTCCCTGGTGTATAGTTCTGGAGCAGAACCTGTAACAATGCCTAGCACAGAGTAGGCATTCAACAAAGAGGCATGGAGTCAATGAATAGGCTAATGTGGGAGCAAGCACGGTGGCTAGCGTGAAGGGGTCCCCATGGCACTCCTGTCCTTTGTTAAGTGTTGCTCCCTTTTCTTTCTCTCCCTGGTCTGACCCCACCAGGACTCTTCTGGTTCACACCCACATCACCTCCTTCCTCCAAGCACCCTGCATCCCAGGGGCACTTCTTGCCAATGTATGCCTCTTGGCCTTTGCACATGCTCTGCCCAATGCCTGAGACTCCTCCTTTCCTGTCCTGTAAAGAGGAGACCTGGCGGAAGATGTCACCTCCCCTCTGACCCTGCGCTGGACAGAACTGAAGGCTCAATCCTCATTCCCCAGTGCATTCTGTTCCTGGGTCTATTATAGCACCTACCTCATGGTACTACAATCACTCCATTGTGTGCCCTGCTCCCTGAGTCGCCTGGGAGCTCTGGAATGGCCAGAGCCAGGACAAAAACACTATGTGAGCCACATGTATAATTCCAACTATTCTGTTAAAAAACAAAAAAAATAAACAAGAGAAATCAATTCTAATAATAAATGTAATTTAACCAGATATGTCCGCGACAGCATCATTTCAGTATGTGCTCAATATAAACAACTCACTGAGGAGCTACTTCACAATCTCTTTTTGTACTAAATCTTCCAAATCTGTAGTGTATTTTACACTAATCTCAATGCAGAGCTAAATTTTCAGGGGTTAAACTGAAATGTAATCCCAGCAAAACAATAAAGTTGTATTTAGCAGAAGAACATTTGACACTGCTTCAAGTTTTATATAATTTGAATTTAAATCTTACTTAATTGCATAGAATTTTTAGTTCTCAAGTCCCATAGCCACATGTCAAGAGCTCAGTAGCCACATGTAGTTAGGGGCTACTACACCCTAAAGTACAGTCTAGATCTGAACTCTTCTTTATAATGGTAGTAGAGATCTGGCTTATAATGGGTGCCTTACAAACACTGGATGGATGGATGGATGGATGGATGGATGGATGGATGGATGGATGGATGGATGGACTCATTTAACTTCTTCCCTAGTTTTCTATTTCCCAACCTGGAAATGCATATCCTAGGAAAGAGACTGAAAACGAGCTTAGAGAATTGGTGAATCCCTAGAAACCTTCCTTGTGCCCCCATTTGCTAGTTTTCCCCGTTAGCAGTAAAATTCTCTCTGATCCACATGGTTCAGTGACCCAGCACCTCCATGTCTTTGCTCAGCCGTCACCTTTTCTGTGGGGCCTTTCTGGCCTTCCTGTTGAAAATTACAGTCCCCTCTCTTCCCACCCTTCCCACCACTTTCCTCCGGTTGATGTTTTATTCTTCATTATTGCATTTACCTCCATGTAATGCAGGATGTAATTTACCTTTTTGTTGTGTTTGTCTCCAAAGAGCAGGGACTGTTATCTTTATTATTCTCACATGAATCCATGGTAGCCAGCGGGTAGTAGGTGTTCAATTAGTATTTGTGGGATGGATGGATGGATGGATGGATGGATGGATGGATGGACGGACGGACAGATGCTTGAGTTCTAGCTCTTCTGCCTGCTTGCTCTATGACCTCAGGAAGTGATTGATCTTCAGCTCCCTCATCTATAAAACAGGTTTAGCAGTGACACTTGCCAGGGAACACTTCTTGTGGTAAAATCCTGCAGGGTTCGTACATACCTTACAGGACTTAGACAGTGTTCATGAATGCTCAGCACATGCCTTTATCAGCACATGGTGAGCCCCGACAAAATGGAAACCGCCATCATTACTGCTTAAATAAGGATACTATTGTTAGATTTATTCTACCACGTCTATAACAACTATGTAATCAATTATAATTTTCTAAGTAATCTGATTCTAAACAAACAAAAAAAAAACTAGGTCAGGAAAACATAGGTCAGGGACCTGGATCCCTACGGAACTGCCTGTATCTGTCTGTTCTGTTTTTATTTGTATTTTTTATCCATGGGAGATAGGACCTTTGGTCCCGCTTTGCCAGGACCTGGGGCAGCTCAGTGTCAGGCCACATCCGTTATGTTTACTGTCACCAGGGACTAAGGCTTTAAAAGCAAGAATGAGAACATTCCAGGCAGGTCACCAGAGCACCCGTGACGGCAGAAGCTCGGTGTCCACCTGCTCTGGAGCAGTCACAGAGCCCTAAGACAGCCTGGGGCCTGGCAGATGGGCTGGGGTGGAGCCAGGCGGCCCAGGCGGCCAGCTGGCCAGGGACGTGTTAGCTGCTTCCTGGCGGATGAGGCGTGTGCCCCGGATTCCTCTCAAGGGCCTCTGCTTCTCCAGCTCCCTCTCCCAGTCTCCTGCCTGGAAGCCCCTCGCCCACCGGGTACCTTTTGGATCTTCCTCCCTTCATGGTGCTCCACCCCCAGCTGCTCATTCCTGCATTCAGCATTGTATGAACTGAGCATCCTGGATGACGCTGTCCCGCTGCCAGGGTTGGGATCAAAGGTGACGTAAGCCAGTCCTCTGTCCTGAGTCCTACCACCTCCCCTCAGCGTTCACAAAACACTCCCGAGTGGTCTCTCTGCATCCTGGGAAGGACATTTTATCTGGACTTAGATACTTTAATCTTCCCCACTTTTCACATGATATGCCAAGAGATTAAGATTCGGACCTGACGTCTCGCAGCTTTTAGTGACACCTTAGCCATGTCACATCTCACACAAACACCATGAAAAGTCAGTTCACTAAAAGATAAAGGCCACTGGATTGCATCTAATGGCTCCAAAAGAAAGCCACATATCACACACCATGTGGTCCAGGACAGACAGGACAACTGGGAAACTTCTGGGGATGCAGGTTAATGGGTCTTACCGGACCTGTCTTCTCCTGGTCCCTGTCAAACAGCCATCCTCCTCAGGATTCCTGAAACATCCGAACTCAGAGCGCCCACCGCCCACATGAACAGGGTGGGCACACAGGCGTGGACGACACCCCGCCCTCCCAACACACCTTCTGTCTCCAGGAGGAGCGTTGAGGGCCTTTACCAGGAAAAACATCTTACCACAGCGCCACCCAGTGGCTGAGTCTCTGCCCTCTAAAAACTTCTCCAACAGAAGAAACCGAGTTTGCTTCTGGGCGAGTCAAAGCACAAAACTTCTCTAACAACCAGGACTGAGAAAAAGAAGTTGGCCAAAGGCAGGGAGTGGGTATTCAGGGGAGACCTATTTTTGTGACTACTACAAACTAAAAATGGTGTTTCCATTTTTAAGTGGCTGGGGGGAGGGGGAATCAAATAAGAAGAATATTTCATGACACTGAGAAATCATATGAAATTCAGAACTGAGTGGCATGAGGAAAGATTGACTGGACTAAAGCCATGCCATTTATCTGTGTCCTTCTGTGCCTGCTCCGGAGCCCTGAGGCACAGGGTACAGTGTCAACAGAAATTGTATGGACGGCTTCCAAAGCTGCTAGTATTTATTTACTATCTGGCCCTTTAGAAAAAAGAAAAACTTACAAACTCCTAGAATAAAGCCAAAGACCTTGAAGAATGGTGGGGGTGGGGGGTGATATGATGGAAGAAAACAGATACGGAGCAAGAAGGAGGCCATCTGTCGCTACCTATGATCTGAAAGACCAGAGTAAGGGTAGAACTCCCCAACAGGTTTGTTAGGTCAATGAGTTGAAAAGTCAGATGCAGAAACTCTTGGCCCACTCTGAAGGACTAACCGTGTTGCAGTCATTCTTATTTATTAGATTAGGGATCTCCCAATACTTCCCGCCACATCACACAACTGCTCTTAGGAAAAAAAAAAAGTAGCCACCTCAGGGCCTTCCTCATGTTGGAAGGGAACTTAGGGAACTGAATGTGTTCCTGGGGTGTGTCCATACAGCTCAGTCCCTCAGCCTTGTGCCCAGCTCTCACTCCTGGGCTTCGGGGTGCAGACAGCCCTCTCTTCCAGGCAGCACCAGCAACTCCTAGGGGGCGGAGGGCAAGTGATGATAGACTCTGGCCCCGGGGATCGGGTCCCTGCACTGAGAAAGAGGAGGCCGTGGGCAGTTCCCCGGGAAGTTCATGCAGACAGGCGAGGACCTACTGCAGAGGCTGGTCGGTGAGCAGTCCCCTTGGCACAAACTGCCCCAGCACAGATGCAGCAAGCACAGCGTTCGGGCCCCCACTGTCTTTACCTAAGTATTCCTGCAGGTCTCACCGAAATACAACGTAAACGCTATGCAAAAAAAAATCACTAGACTGTATGGTTTAAAGGATAATAACAAGAGTCTGTACATATTCTGTAGAGATGAATTTTTATTTTTTTTTTATTTTTTAATTTTTTTATTTTTTTTTTTATTATTGGTTGTTCAAAACATTACAAAGCTCTTGACATATCATATTTCATACGTTTGATTCAAGTGGGTTATGAACTCCCATTTTTACCCCATATACAGACTGCAGAATCACATCGGTTACACATCCACATTTTTACATAGTGCCATACTAGTGTCTGATGTGTTCTGCTGCCTTTTCTATCCTCTACTATCCCCCCTCCCCTCCCCTCCCCTCCCCCAAGTAGGTATGACAGTTTCCTTGCCAGCGTACCACCCATGTTGCTTAGAGGAAGGACTCGTGGAAATGGACTTGCCTTGGACTTTTGCTGTGACTTTTGCATGTATGTTTGAGAAAGGTGACCCTGCTCAAGGACCAGGGTGGATCCGGGTTTAGGGAGGATCCTACTGGATTAGGGCAGATCCAGGTTTAGGGTATATCCTGCTGGGAATAGGGAGTATCCCGCTCATTGGGTTCAGGGCGGTTCCAGGTTTAAGGTGTACCCTGCTGGGAATAGGGCGTCGTGCCACTCCTTGAGTTCCCATTGAGTTCTCCTGAGATTCAGAGAGTATTTTTGGGATACAGAGCCGAGTGGAAGTGTGGATTTTGCCCAGAATGTGAATTTCCCCAGAACGTGTGTAGAGTGCCGGTGTGAGTTCGGGAATAAAGAATTGCTGTTTGAATCTACAAGGCTGTGAGTGGCTCGTGATTTTGTGCCCAGCCAGACTGCGGCACTCCCCTCCCCTCCCTTCCCCTCGCATCTTCTCTCTCTACCCCATCCACTGTAATTCATTTCTCTCCTTGTTTTTTTTTTCCCCTTTCCCCTCACTTCCTCTTATATGTAATTTTGTATAACAATGAGGGTCTCCTTCCATTTCCATGCAATTTCCCTTCTCTCTCCCTTTCCCTCCCACCTCTTGTCCCTGTTTAATGTTAATCTTTTTCTCATGCTCTTTCTCCCTGCTCTGTTCTTAGTTGCTCTTCTTATATCAAAGAAGACATTTGGCATTTGTTTTTTAGGGATTGGCTAGCTTCACTTAGCATAATCTGCTCTAATGCCATCCATTTCCCTGCAAATGCCATGATTTTGTCATTTTTTAGTGCTGAGTAATGCTCCATTGTGTATAAATGCCACATTTTTTTTATCCATTCATCTATTGAAGGGCATATTGCCCTTCTCGGACTATTCCCAGAAGACCTTAAAAGAGCGTACTGTAGGGATACTGCTACATCGATGTTCATAGCAGCACAATTCACAATAGCTAGACTGTGGGACCAACCAAGATAAATTTTTAAAAAATGTTTTCAATTCACGTCTGGTTGAATCCATAGATGTACAACCCAGGGATGCAGAGACCCAGTTTATTTTGCTTTGGGGTAAAAGGCCGTATCCATGCCTTCATGTCCAGGAAGGTTTCTAGAATCACTGCAGGAATGGACGCTCTCTTGCCTCCGTTACAGACTGAATCTAGTAATAAGGATGAGTTCTTACCGCAGTGTGATCCAGAGTCTCTAGCCAAAGACCTTCAAGGGTTACCTAGGAAAATAGTGAAGGGGTGGGTCAGCACAGCTCCGGAGCCATCTGCCACCAGGGCTTCTGTAGAGAGGAATCTCTTTCCTGTAATTGGCTTCCTGAGGCACTGCTGTTCACACTCTTGCTCTGATCAATGATATGCAAATAAGAAAAGCCTAATGTGTTGATCCTAGATCGATCATTTGATTGGTGCCCTTGCTGGGTGTTCCCGCATCCCTCTCTCTGTCCCCATCTGTCTGTCTCTTTCTCACTTATGGATGTGTGAATCAGGCTACCTTAAAAGGCTGAAGCTGATCAAACAGGAGGCAGGCAGCCCACCTGTTGATATTGGTCTTAGAGCTGGGACTTCAAGTTAAATGTTACAGACACAATCTACACACCAAAACGTGATGCTCAATAGCTGTTCTCTCTCCTGCGTTGATTTGCTCCCTCACTTCCTGCCTTGTGGCGGGATCCCCTCCTTTGAATTTTGACACCATGTTCTGTTGGCATTGTCTGCTCCTCTGCCTGTCCTCCCAGCTAGACTCTGAGCTCTTTAAAGACGGTGGCTGGGTCTCTTGTTCATTGTGTACCCCGAGTGCTATTGCCGTTTTGATGCAGTGGGTGCTAAATAAATGTTGAACAAAGCTGAACTGAAGCCCAAAAGTATGATTCTAAATTGTTTTTAAGTACCTCAGAAAGCACAGATCCAAACCTTTGGTGTCCATTTTGAAGCAGTCACCAGAAAAGGGGGTGCACTTGGTGGATCCTTTGAGGAAAGAGCCTTTTTAATGTATGGCACTTCTTCTGAGCAGCCTGAGGAAAAGTTCACCTTCCTCCTGGACCCCAGAATTCTTTTAGCAACCAGGCCCAGCGGGATCAAGGAAAAGTTCCTGAAACCGAGATGCATGCCATTGTCTCCCAGGACAAGGAGCCTGGAGGTAAATTGTTTCCTCAGAGGTGGCTCAGCAGCTCAACAAAGAGGTCAAGGACACTGGGCTCTTTCTATTCTTCTTCTCTACTATTCTTAGCTTTTCTTAATCCCTTGGGTCATTATCTCATGGCTACAGATAGCTGCCATAGTTTCCGATGTCACATTCTCCTACTAAGAAGGGGTAGGGCTGAGGGTCATCCAGGACAGAGGGGATCTCCCTTCCTGGGTCATTCTGTCCTTCTATGAGCGATAGAAACATTTCCCAGCATTCCCCACCCACGGAACCCGAGCACAGAGCCACCTTGGCTGCAAAGCAGGCTGGGGACCTGTATATCCAGGCCCCACGTGGGAGGCAGGAAAGAGGAAAGGAGTTGGGGATGGGAAGGCAGCCGAGAAAGGTTCTCAGAGATTTGGTTTCCACTCGAAGTTAAAATTCAGCTAGGGTCTGACTAGGGAATCAGGCGCTGAAGGCCATCAGGTAGTGGGGACCACAGATAATGACAATATGTGGAACGCTGATTCACGCAGCTAGACTGTAGTCAGATTGTCTTAACTGATTTTCTCGACAGCGTGAGGTAGCCACTATTATGAGCTCCATTTTATCTGAAGAAACTGAGGCCCCAAGAGGTTAAATGATTCACCCCAGGGCACATGAATAATCAGTGGTGAGATTTGGACTCTGAAGTGAGGCTTCTTAACCCCAGCCTTAGAATTAAAAACACTACCAAGAAGGCTTTCCGTGGCTCATAAAACCAAGACTGAGGGGTGCACTGATTTTGTGCTTGCCTGGTTTCTATGCACCCCAACACTGGCTCCTCGGAACAACTTGTAGGAATTATTATGCTGTAGCAGGAGTTTCATGGTTCCCACAGGCTTCCCCTTCTCCTCTTCTCCAAGTGGGAGAATGCCAGACTTTTAAGTTTTATTCTGGGTAGATGGTCACCCAGAATAAAGCCTGTGTCCCCCAGTCTCCCCTGCTGCCCAGCCAGCCAGGTAACTAGGTTCTAAACAATGTAGCAAAAGAGATAAGGGCAGCTTCTGAGTCATGCCCTTAAAGAGAATGATATTCCTTCTCTCTTAGCCGCCCCCAACCTTGTTACTGGAAAGTGATGCTGCGGTAGACCATAAAGCTCCACGGGAGGAAGGTAAAATCCTAAGGATGGTGGATGTCAAGACACCAGCCCACCAAGGTTTTATCCAGGTACTGGTACTGTGGCTCTACTCTCTCAAGTCTATGCTTCCTATAACTGGACCGTTACAGGGAATCTAAACTCTTCTTTAAGGTCCCTGTTAAACCAGTGGACCTCTGCTCTGAGATACCACACAGATAAGTGTTGGGGTAACTACCCACTGTTCTTGACCTCCCATCTCACACATATATATGAGGTCCCCTGTAAATTTGTACTCCATGACCTTGACCTGATGGCCACAATTAACCCAAAATGGTTCAATCTTGCAGCCAGTCCTTGGGTCATACTGCAGGTGTGTGAGCCCAGATAAGAAAAACAATCAATCAATACATTGTCTCATGATTTAAATGAATGGCTGCTTCTTTAAGCCACTAAATTTTAGAGTCCTTTGTTAGCAAACGATAACTTTGGTTATAAGGATGGCGTGAAAGTTGCTATGAGACTCTCTTAAGGATGAAGAAGTGGGGTGGCCAAAGTCACTTGGTCAGCAAGATGCAAACGGACCCCAGAAGACTCCAAATAGGCAAAGGGGTCTCTCTTTCCATCTCCAAGGGTTTTAATGCACCAGCTCTCAAACCTGTGACAAATCTTGCTTTACCAGGAAGTGACTATTGTGTATGCCAGAAATAGAACCTTTCAAAGGAATGTTCAATGGAGGAAGCAAAGAACCAGGAAAGCCTCTTAGATGATTCAAGCGGAATGAAGCTGGTCCCTTTGGAAACAATATGGCTCCCGGAGAGGACACCTGTGTGGATTTTATTCATGGTCAAGGACTCTGCATTTCCAGAAGAACCTTGCTTTCTCAAGCCCAGCTCCTCCGCCTGAGTGGCTCCCCGACAAGATATCTCAATAAACTGGGGGTGGCTTCCCATGCTCCAAGAAAGAGGGGCTGGTTATTTTTATTAGCTCCTGCCTTGCCACACTGTTTTTATATACCCCGAGTCAATAACCTCAAGGTGCATTTTTTTTTCTCCTTCAAGTAGCTCTTAGGAAGAGCCCTTTGTTGTTTATGTGTTTTAAAAATGCTGGTAAGCTGCCCAAGGCTAGGCCCAGGAAATTATATGATGAGAAGACACAGGATCTGCATTCAGAAGGACGCAGAAAAGGATGTGAACAAGGGGAAGAGAAAACCCACATAACTATCCTGCACCTCTGCTTCTTGGCCAGGCGGAGTTCGTTTTGCCTTGTTTTAAGCTTTTATGTACTGACAGCCTGGCACTGGGCGGGGAAGAACAGAATGTTAAACAGGATCAGGCCAGGTGTGGAGCACACGCCTGTCATCCCTGCAGCCCAGGGGGCTGAGGCAGGAGGTTCACAAGTTCAAAGCCAGCCTCAGCAACTTAGCAAGGTGCTAAGCCACTCAGTGAGACCTTGTCTCTTAAATAAAATACAAAATCGGGCTGGGGATGTGCCTCAGTGGTCGAGTGCCCTGAGTTCAATCCCCAGGACCACCGCCACTGCTCCCCGCCCCTGCAAAAATAAAACAGGATCTGCTTTTCAAAGAGGTCATAATTGTTGTTGATAACATCGTTATTATAATTTCCTGGTTTTGTTTTGTGCTTGCTTTTTGGTGGTAAAACATTC
The DNA here is from genome assembly GCF_964194105.1 of Spermophilus citellus. Lineage (NCBI taxonomy): Eukaryota > Metazoa > Chordata > Mammalia > Rodentia > Sciuridae > Spermophilus > Spermophilus citellus. Next base: position 121,641,826 of record NC_138197.1, read on the forward strand.
ATAACATTAAGTTTGCCACGTTTACGGACATCTTTAAGGTTCAGCCTCAGTGAGTTCATTCATATTGGTGGGCAAACATATCACTGTCCACCTCCAGAATTTGTTCATCTTTCTCAAGTGAAACTCAGTATCCATCAGGCAATAACGCTCCCAGCCCCTCCCCTGATCCCCCGATAACTGCCATCTACTGCTTGTCCCTGTGGATTCACCTGCACTAGGTGGAGTCACACCACATTGTGCTTTGGTGTCTGGTGTATATCAACTGGCGTCATATCTTTGACTTTCCTCCATTTGTCAGAACGTCCTTCCTTTTTGAGGATGGACCACGTTCCATTGCGCGTCAGCCACATCTTGTTTATGCATCATCCATTGGGGACACGTGGGATGCTTCTGCCTTTTGACTATTGTGAGCAACGCGGTGTGGCCATGGGTGGGCCAATATCTCTCCAGGTTCCCGCTCTCATTTCTTCGGGGTACCTGAGTACCCAAAAGTCAAAATGCTGAATCATATGGTAATCCCATATTTCTTTCTTTTTTTGGAGGAAACAGCAGACCGTTTTCCACAGTGGCTACACCATTTTACATTTCCGCCAATAGTGCACAGAATCCCAATTTCTCCGTGTCTTTATCAACACTTGTTATTTTCTGTGTTTTTGTGGAGGGTTTTGTTTTTGGTTTTTTTTATTTTTATTTTTTTTACCATCCTAGCGGGTATGAAGTGACAGCTCATTATGGTTTTGACTTTCATTTCCCAAATGATGAATGATGTTGGGAAGATCGTCACATGCTCATAGGCCATTCTTTTTTTTTTCTTTTTTTTTAGAAATGTCGTTCAAGTCACTTGGCTTTATTTCTCATGGCCCTGTACTGTTTTTACATTTTTTTAATCAGGCACTCTAGCAACTACATAGATGCATCATCCATTTAATCTTGCTGGAAGCAAATGAAGGGTTGTTATTCCCATTTTACAGGTAAGGAAACTGAGGCTTTTAAAAATAACTTTCCCCAGGGCATACCCAGGAGGGGGAGAGAAGGATTAGAGGCAAGGATGGCTGGTCCCCTAAGCCACACGGCAGTTTGGAGAGTGGGGCTGGTGGGAAGGGAGCCAGGGGGCCAACTGAGTGCACAGCCCCCCCCCAAAAAAAAAGCTGGCCCTTCCATCTCAAACACACCACCCTCCTTCAGCGCCTTTTACTGTAATTTCCTCCTCCCCTTTCTTCCTTCCTCCCCTTTTCTCTCCTTTCAGGCTCTGAGCTAAGTAAATATCTCCTTCCTGCCAAGATCTGGCAAATTCCTAGCACCTGTGTGAGAATCCCTCCCTCCCTAGGAGGACTTTCAAAGGCTGACCTGGAAGAAAAAGTCCACAGAAAGACCCTCGGAAGGGTCATCCCTGGGGCCATGGAGGAGGTGAAGGGGGCAGCATCTAGCCTGGGGGGAGACCTGAGAAGAGAGAGAGAAGCAGAAAGTAGTATTCAACCATTGGCTGGTTCTGAACAAGACGAATTGTTGACAAAGCTACCTACCGTGTGTCCGTGTGTCCAGTGCTCTTCTTCTCAGTGTTCACTCCTCTCGTCCTCACGCCTGCACTGGTCCCATTGCAAGTCGAAGAAACTGAGCCACAGAAGGTGGATAACTGGCTCAAACTCACACAGCCAGGAGCTGGTCCAGCCAGGGCTGAAGGACTCACCAGCTGTGGTTCCAAAGGCTGCACTTAGCGGCTACCTGTGCTGCCTGAGTTTCTCCTAGAAGGATTTATAGACAGACAGACATGATCAATAGAGAGAGAGGGACAGACGGAGGCGGGTGGGGGAGGGGCCTCCTCTCCATCCTTGACTTGTACTCAGTGTGGGTAGCCCCACCGAGGCACTGTCCCCTTTGGCCCCTCACACGCTCCTCCCAGGAGAGAAAGAAGATGCTGACTCTTCATTTGTCAATCCTTATCCTCTCTTTCCTCCAGCCAGAGAGGCTGGTCCCCATGGACTGCACAGCCAATGGGAGGTTCCAGTGAGGAGCAGGGGCTGGCAGCTTCCTTCCATGGCCATGGAGCCTTCTTTGTGGCCTGCTGTGTGACCACAGCCTGTCCACATCGAACCTCTCCACCTTCCTCACATCCTCAGGCAAGGTGAGTTCTTGGGACTGTCGCTAGCCCAGGGGTGCTGCCATTGCACCTCCATTGCGCCTGTATCCCTTGAAGCTCTGCACTGGGATCCCTCCTGCCAGGGCTCTCCAGGGACCAGACCTGCACAGGAAAAAAGGCAGTTTTTGTCAGACTCAAGCCCACCAACACAAATACTAGGAGGAACAAACCAAAATGCGTACAGTGGTTTTCTATGGGCAACAGGATTATAGGAGATTGCTTTCTGATTGGGTTTTTTCCTTAGCAAATTTATGAATTTTTTATATTATACATGAGTTTAAATTTTTATTAATGTTCTTTTTCTAAAACATGCCTATCCCTTGACAAGAAGGCAGAGCCCATGGTAGCGGCAGGATTATTTAGAGGCCAAGAGGCACTTCTCTTTCCCCCTGAAATCACCCAAGGGGCAGGGGCCTCCTCCACCTCCGTAAGGACCCTCCCCCACACCCTTGTCGGCCTTCTCTGTAGCTGAGCCCCACCTCTGCTCTCTGCCAACGCCACCTTGAGGCCGTGTGCCTAGGAAGGGCCCTGAAGACATAGTCCATGCCCCTGAGAAGGCCAGATGGTCAGCTGACCCTCTGACTGGGCAGGAGGTCTCTCTGCTCCGAGATGCGCTGATCCCCAGAAGCCCTGCCCCACATCCGTGGAAGGGGTCAGAAGCAGGTCTAAGGAGCACCTGGTCTCCCCAGGCCTCCTAGACCAAGTTAGAAGTCAGGCCAAGGTCACCAGGAAAGAGGGGGTAAATGCCCCTCACCCAGGCAGGGGCCACCCCACAGAGCTGCCAGCCATCACGGGAGAAGTTTGATCCCCACGACCCAGTTCTTCACACCTGCACTCTTCCCCTCACCCACCCTCTCCCAAAGGTGCTCAGGCTGATTCTCCCAGGACCTGCTCCGTGATCCTGAGGTACAGAGACAGGGGCGGGGGGGGGGGAGTTGCTGCTCCCAGAGAGTTTGAATTTTCTCCTCCTCCTCCTCCTCCTTTGTATCTATTTATTTTTTTTTTTTTATTTTTATTGTTCTTTTGAGTTAGTTTTGGCAGCAGAATGTGTTTGGACATATCCTACCTACATGGAGCATAACTTCCCATTCTCGTGGATGTGGAGCGACCCTGGTCGAGCCTTCACATATGAGCACAAGAAAATTCTGTGTTTGCACTTTCAACAAACGAATCTTAGAAAGGCAGTGCCAAAGAGGGGCTGTAATAAAGGAATCTCAGGTCAGCATTGGGGCATCTGCGGAAGGCAGTGACCTCAGACCATCATCAACTCTCTATTTTACTTCACAGCAGGTTCGGCCAGGTGACTGCTCATGGCCACTTCCGGGGATCAGCTCATCTAACAAGGAGCTACCGCACCAGAGGGAGGTGCCAGTCCCAGTCCTGCCCTCCCCAGTTCTTCAAGAGCTCTGGGTACCTGCCATCAACAGCCTCTGTAGGGTGATTAACAGCCCCGGGCCTGGAAGAAGTCCCTCTTCTTTTGCAAATTCTCTTTGTGATGTTAGACAAGATCCTAAACCTCTTTGGTCCATGTGTCATGCTTACTGACATGAAAAAGTTGGGTAAGATAGCTAAGTAGCTAAAAGTCCCCTCTTGGTCCAATATGCTGTCATCCCGCCCTCCTTCCTCCCTCCACCCCTGACACCTGCCCCAAAGAAAATATATCAAGACAAAGAATTGAGCTCCATTCAGCCCAGAAACTTCTGGGAACTTTAGTAAGCCTGCAGCTCACATGTGGCCAAGCGTGGCCAGCTGTCTTAGGGACTGAAAGACCATCTCTCCCCAGGTCAACCCAAGGTTCTGTTCTGAATCAAAGGCTGCCCCGACTCAGCCAGTTGAGTTGCTCAGCCCGCATCCAGGATTAACCCAGGCTCCTCGCTGGCTCTCTGGTTTCAAAACAAAACAGAACTTTGAAAGAGAACTGCATTCAGTGGAAAATCCCCCAGTAACCAGGCCCCCGGGAGCGCTTGGGAGTGCCATCTGTCAAGCATCAGTTCGCACAACCTGTGACCAAAACAGCCTTTTAACGTCAAAACCAATCATGAGAATGGCACCTTGTGTATTTAGACAGGGCTACTGACCTTTCCGAGGCCCTCATCTGGGCTCAATTTGGCCTCATGGTACTTTCTGAAGCAGGCAGAGCGAGGCACTTTCAAATAGCTCGGTCCTGTTTTAGAGACGAGGAAACTGAAGCCCAGAGAAACAACAAGGTGGGAAGAGGTGCCCTCAGAGCTGGACTGAGGCCAGACCAAGGGTCAATGGGTCTCCCCGGCACAGTGTGTCCCAAATGCCTGCTGCAGATGGGGGCCCCCGCTAGCTGCAGGGTCACCTCCTGGGGTTAAGATGTCTTAGATAAAACCCCAAAAGGAGAATTTTTTAGTGATGCCCAGAGGGACTTAGGGGACACCTCTGTCCACTGTGCTGCATTCACAGAATATGAAAAGCTGGAAAATCCAGGTCAGGAAGACAGAGTCTTTGCAATCTGCTGATTGCAGTTGACCATCTGCAGATTCCAGCAAGTCCCCATGGCCCCTGCTGGCCTTCAGGGACAGACCAGGAAGAGCGACCACCTGAACAAAGGAGCTGTCTTCCTTCCCCACACCACAGCCCGGGTGTGATCGGCACAGGGCTGACCTGCTGTTCCATGGTGTCAGGGACACAGGATGCGTCTCAGCTTTGGGTTCTTCATAGTATGTCACAGTTTGAGCTCCAAGAAGTGGACCCCAAGATGGACGGAGAGCCGCCTGCAGGACGTGTGTTAACAATCGTGCTCAGGATGCACACCTGTGCAAGAGGGTACTTGGCCAGACTGAGGAGAGGGAGGAGCGGGGCTGATGTGGTCCAGGTCCCAGCCAACACCTGAGGAGCCAGGAAGCCAGGATGCCCAGGACATCCAAAATCAGGTGAGACCTCAAACCCACGGAGATGAGTCCTTGGACAGGGGTTCGACCTCAGATCCAAAGACTGCCTTCAACCTTGAGCTATTCTCAGCCCAGGCAGCTCCCAGAGCTAGCAGAATAAGACCTTGGTTCCCACCTAACTTCTGTCCATAGCATAATGAGGTCACTCGGCCACACTAGCTGCAGAGGAGGTTGAAGAAAGAAGTCTTTACCCTGGAGAGCCCCGGGCCTGACCAGGCAAACATCCTCTTGTTAAGATGGGGACTGTTAATCAAGTTCAATCACTCTGAGGAACTTGACAGGAAGACAGATGCCTCTCTTAGAATACCTCACCAGGAGGCCCCCAAGGAGGGGAAGTATGTAGGCTGTGGTGAGATCTGGGCAGGCTTCCTGGAGGTGATGACACTGGAGCTGGGCCCTCAGGGAGAGAGAAGATGTTCCTAAAGTGAGGTTGGAAGGGGAGGGATTGCAGGAGAGGGAAGAAAGCATCCTCCGTGTGCGAGGGAATGGAGAGCCGTTATCTCATTCCATCCTCGGGACACATCTGTAAAGTGTCCTTCGTTATATCCGTTTCAGAGGAGGAACCAGAGAGGTCACACAACTAGCAAGAGTCACAGAGGCCGAAACTAGGTCTTCCCATTCCAGGCAGAGGCTGTGTTTCCAACCCAGAGGTAAAACAGGCCTCCCCAGCCCTTGGGGTCCTTGTAGAGTGGCTTCACACAGGCACGAGCCCAGCCAAAGGATGCTAATGCTGTCCCTATGTGCACATTTCCAGGGACTTATTTATTCATTCATGGTCTCTGTCTCTGCCACAAGGATCCGGGAAACTTCAGAAGCTGTCTCGGCGCCCCCTACTGTCAGGTTGGATATAACACACTTCACCTGTTTCCTGATAAGCAAGTAAAAAGCCAAGCTCTAGGAACAGGGGGTAGGATCCCATGCCCTGTGCCCACCATCTCTTCACTCCCCAACCCAAGCAGAGCTCAGCAAGGGACAGGGCCATAGCAGGAACCATGAGCATCACAGCCCACTTAGACTCCCCCACGGTCAGGAGCAGGCCTCTCATGGTGCCCTCCCTCCAAGACCTCCCATCATATGAGGGTCTGCACAGGACACAACCCCCCGTGGGTGAAGTCCTGTGTTGTCACTTATGTTGTGTTGGGGAGGAGAGAGCAGAAAGACAACCTGGAACTTTAGTGCCAGCTCTAGGGGTTGGGGGGGAATCCAGCTGTGGGTGTCCTGTGCTGGGGTTTGAATGGGGGAGTTGGAAAGCCAGCAGATACAGAACTGAGACAGGCTTGAGAGATGCCTTAAACTAGGACCCAAGAATGATCCTTCTGTAATCAGAACACACTCGAGTTGGGAAGGGACCATGGCATGCCCCTGGTCTCTTGAATCTTCAAATAATGTGATGGAGTCGCTCATTCACGTTCCAATGAGCAGTAACTATCTCCTAGGTAGCGCGGCCTGATGTGGAGGCACACAGAGTGAGGTTCATTGTGCTTGCTTCCAAGGGTCGCTTGTGAAGACTAAATGCCACCCGGGGGTGCAGGGAAGGTACCTGACTTGCAAAAGCAAGTCACTGTAGCTTGTATTGTGAAGGCCGGCCCCACACCACCTTGGCCACATCTCCATGAACCCCGACCCAAGCTGGGTCAATTGAGATCTCCTTTGTCACGGACACTGGGAAATCCTGCCTCTTTACTTTTGGCCCTTGAACCAAGATGGCAGGGAACCGATGTGGCAGTTCTGTATCCTGTGTCCAGAGAAGCAGGCGAAACCCGCAGGAAGAGGGAAGGAAGAACACGGGGAAATAAGAAGCAGAGATGAGAGGCCTCAGGTCCTCGGGAGAATTAAAGAAGAAAGGGGGGAGGGGGGGAGAGAAGGAGGAAGCAAGAGAAGAAGGAAAGGGAGAGGAGAGAAAGGAGGGGTGCACACGTGTGGTTTTCCTGAGACACCCCAGGGCCCCCCACAGAAGGCCCCTGCCTGCTGAGCTTGATGGGAGGACGTGTGGCTTACAGAAGGTGAGTGTCCGTCTCGTTAAGGATGCCCACTTGGTCCACATCAGAGACAGGAGTCCAACCCTGATCCGCCCACCTCCCTGCACCATGAGCGAGATCCAGGAGTCAGATGACCTCCATTGGGGGGGGGGGCAGGTGACCGCATCCAGTCACTCCATCCCTGAGCACCCTGCTTGCCTGTTGGATAAAATGGGGACAACAAAGGCCCCTCCCCTACCTCTCAAGAGGGCTGTCTGATGAAATCCTTCATGTGAACAGGCTTTTGGGGTCGCAAAGCGCTACCCCAGTACTAGTCATTGTTAGTTCAGGCAGTTCTCTACGGCTTTGCCCATTTACCAGATTTGGAAGTTGAAAATGTCATAGATAAGAACCGTTTCTACCCAAATGCCCCTAAAGCACCCAGAAGTCGACTGGGCCAGGGATAACGTTGAGTAATTCAAAGTTGAGAAACAGCACATTTGCTTTTCTGAAACAGAGAATGCGGACTTCATACGGACAGTAAATATGCTGAAAAATTAGTCAGCTTCTTAACTCACATTCCCAGTTATTCTCTGGAAACACAATTGGATGGCATTTGGGGTGATTAACAAGGAAGAAATAATTTACGAGGGACTGTGTCTTTTTTCTTAAAGTAGCTATTAAAAATACAACTGAAGAGCATGTGTTTTTCCATTCTCTGAAAACCAAGAAATAGAAGAGCTGTTTTTACTCAGACTTTTCCAAAACAAATCACCTTTCGTGATGGAAAATGTTGCCCTCAGGAGAAAAATTTTCAGAAAAATTATGAGTGAGTGTAAGAAAACAGAACATCAAATAGAAGCCCTCGCTAATGAGATCAAGAGCCTTGGCCCGCAGACCTGAGTGAGCTGCTGTCCCTCATCTCAGGAGCTCTGGGAGCCAATGGTTCACAACCAGCTGGGCCTGATGTTGGCGGAGTAATCTGAGAAGTCACTTTACCTAAATCTCAGTTTCCTCATCCAGGAAATGGGGGTGAAATTCTGTCTTCATGGGCTTCTGGGAAGATTACATGAGATTCTATAAAGGAGGTACCCCAGATTCTGTAAACTATAAATCTAGAGTCGTCCCTCAGCCTCTGAAGGGGATTTGTTTCTGGACACACCCCACCATGGATACCCAAATCTACACATGATCAAGTCCCTTAAATAAAATGGGGTAGTACTTGCATATAACTAACACACATCTTTCTGTATGCTTTAAATCATCTCTAAGTTACTTACAATGCCCAATGCAATGTAAATGTTGTGTAAACCTCTGTGCCACGACATTATTTAGGGAACAGAATGACAAGAGGACATGTGCTGTGCAGATGGGATTTATTTTCAAACATTTTCAATCTGATGCTGGTTGAATCTGAGACGGCAGAGGCCACGGATGCAGAGGGCCAATCGTGTTGTCATTTGTCTGGTTGTGCTCAACATGTGGACTCCAACTGGACATTTAACCCCGCCCTATGAGGCAACTCCAGGTCTGGCAATCAGTCTCTTCCTAGGAATGCCTACTGGAAAGTTCTAGACCCTTAACCTGAGATTTGTGGCCTCTCATTCTGCCATCCAACAGAGGAGGAATGGAGCTTAGAAGAGTACCTTATTTGTTTTTCTCACTCTCTCTGTGGTTTAAGATAAGTGCAGAAGACGTACAGGAGTATACTGGTCAGGTATAAAAGAGAGTTGGGAAGGAAGCCCCCGATGGGCCCATTACAGGTGCCTGTGGTACACAAGGTGGGGAAGGCAGAGGGAGGAGAGGGGTAAACAGGGTTGAGAAAGAAGGGGAAAGAGGACTTGGACTTTATCTTCAAATTTTAGAATTTCATCGGTATGATGACATTTGCAACCAATTAGATAAAATGCTAATAGAATTTAAGGCGATAGGTCCATGGGGGTTTAGTATATTCTTTGTAACTTTCTGATTTTTGCAATATCAAAATCTAACAGAAGGAATTATTAATCATAATGATAATATGTCTTTTAATGGAAAGAACCTCATGGGAATCCTGACCATCCTAACAGTGGACGTAATGTGTATCCTGTTTCTTCTTCCTGTCTTTGTACATGGGCACAGCTATTGTGCAGAGCATGACATCTTGTTTCTTGTTTCTTTTTTTTTTTTTTACACAAAATGGAGCACAACTTTCATTTTTCTGGTTGTACACGATGTAGGGTGCAATCATACCCATGCATAGGGGTAATAATGTCCATCTCATTCTACCGTCTCCCCCGCTCAACTTCCCCTTCCCTCCCCTGCCTCCCCTCTGCTCAATTCAAAGTTCCACCTTTCTTCCCTTGCCCCCTGCCACTTATGGACCAACTTCCACTTATCAGCCTTTGGTTTGGGGGATTGGCTTATTACTTAGCAGAGCATGACAGTCTCATAGACATGACAGGATGGCAGAATAGCAGCCTCCAGGCATGTGCTGTTGGGCAGTTTGCTTGCCCACAGGACGGGATGGAGATGAGATGCTCACAATACCATCTGGCATCTGGCATCCCATGGCAGTCAGCTTTAGGGATTTTTGTCATTGTTTTTAACCAGCCTGACCCTGGAGTTCGAAAGCTCCTATCATAATACCTCTTCCTGCTTCAGTCCTTGAGTTAGTTCTTAATCAATGAGTTGATTCATCAATACATTCTACACATTTTTGGGGGGGCACTTCTATTAACCCAGCTCTGTGGGAGACCCAAGGAAACTGAAGGAGTCAGGCCATGTGGGTGCCCTCCTTCCTGTACATAGTCCCCCTGTATTGATCAGCTTTCATCACTGTGACAAAATACCTGAGATAATCCACTTATAAAAAGGAAAGGTTTATTGTGGCTCACAATTTCAGATGTTTTGGTCTATGATCATTTGGCCCTATTGCTTGTGAGCCTATGGTGGCATAGTACATCATGGTGGGAGCATGTGGCCAAGGAGGTCTGTTCACCTCTGGTGGCCTGAAAGGAAAGAGAGAAAGTGGAAGGGACCCAATAGCACCCTTTAAGAGAATGGCCCAATGACTCACCTTCTGCCCACTTAGGTCCCATCTCCCAGTGGCTACTCCCCTTCCCAACAACACAACAGGCTGGCAACCACGCCTTCCGAAACATGGGTTTGGGGGAAACATTCAAGAGCCAAACTATAGCACCCCCACCATCTGCCATTTTTCTTTCCACAGTTTCAGTTACCCATGGGAACTGTAGTCTGAAAATATTCAGTGGAAAATTCCAGATAAATAATTTACAAGTTTCAAATTGCACACCATTCTATGTGAGGAGATCTTGCACCATGCTGTTCTGTCCTGCCAGGATGTGACTCACCCTCTCATCCCGTGAGTCCACCGTGTATATCCTACTTGCCCGTTAGTCACTAGGTGCCATCTTAGTTACTAGATCTACTGTCTCAGTATGGCAGTGCTTGTGGGTAGGGTTGGTAACATTCATGGATTCAGTAATCCACTGGGGTCTTGGAATGTACCCTATGGATAGTTCAGGGACAAATGGGAAGAGGGGTAGGGCAAGCGGCCCATGAAGCTTCTGCAAAGTGATGCTTGGGGGTGAGGGAGGGAAACAGAGAGTGTGGGGACACAGACGAGGCTGGCGGGAGCAGAACTCGAGAAGAGGTGATAGCTGCAAGAAATCTCAAAAGAAGGCAAGAGGGTGTAACATGAAGAATTTAGGCCAGGTGCGGTGGTGCATGCTTATAATCCCAGCAGTCCAGGGGGCTGAGGCAGGAGGATTGGGAGTTCAAAGCCAGCCTCAGCCACTTAGCAAGGCCCTAAGTAACTCAGGGAGACTCTGTCTCTAAATAAAATACTAAAAAGGGCTGGGGATGTGGCTCAGTGGTTAATTGCCCCTGAGTTCCATTCCTGGTCAGTGGGGCAGAGCCCATGGGTCTGACTCAGAGACCTCTGATCTCTGCACTAACCACAGTCAGCTGCCTCCAAATTCTGGGAACCTCTCCTAAGAAGATAATCTCCAACTTGGAAAAAAACTTTTCTTTTGTTCAAGATTGTTTAACCCAGGATCATGCATGATATTAGAAATAGTAGATATATCCTAAGTGTCTAGTGGTGCCTGGCTCCGTCTGGGCCCCTCCACAAACATATTCCAGATGGACAAAAAGGAAAAGGCTGAGAAGCTGTGGGCCATCCATTCTCATGGAGTAGGGGATGCCCACCATGCGCCTGAAGGGCTTCTTACCATGGTATAGGAAAAGTCAGGGTGCACAGTTGTAAGTGTCCTGTGACCCCAATTGGGTTTCCACACATTTCTTGTAGATAAAAAGAACGGGAGAAAATATGACCTAAGCACTTATGGGCACTGTATCTGGCTGTTAGTTTTAGACTCATGAAGTTTGAAATTTTTTCCTTCTTTGTCTATTTTCCAGAATTCCAGTCTCACTGGGAATGTGGGAACTAGAGCATGTCGGAAAAACTGGCCAGACCAAATGGACAGCTGGGCAGGCAGGTGCCAGGGAAGGGGCAGCTGCTTTGGGACAAAGGCTCAAAGGAGACAGCAAGTGGGCCATAGGGACATTTGCAAGGGAGAAGAATGTCTTTGTGGGTGCCTGTGGTACAGAAAGGGCCTGAGACAAGGGAGGAGTGGGAAGCCACAGCAACACACATGCAATAAGCAGGTGTTTGTTGAGCACCTGTATTGGGCTGTTATTTTCTTATTGAACATTTGCTACACACAGGGCACTGTTCACATGTGATCTCACTGAAGCCTTCCCGAAACACAGTTAAGTTTTATTATTTTAGTTTTATGCATCAAAAATAAATAACTGATTTAGAGCCATCTTAGAGATAGAAAACACCTGAGAGTTCATAGGCAGCAGGAATCCTGTCTATTGCAATACTCAAGATACCTTTTAAAAGCACAATGATGTCTTTTGGCCCCGTCACACAGCAAGAAAAGTGTCCAGGCTGAGACTTAAGCCCTCTTGTAACCTCTGTGCCAGTGTCCTTTGCAAGGCATAATCTAGGACCCAGAGTTTGGGGAGCATCACTAATCTTCTAAGAGGGATGTTATGGAGAGCCCCACCCCAAACCCCTCCCCAACCCAATGCGCTGATGTCTCAGAAAACAAAGGAAGATTTTCTGCCTCCAGGATTGTGGAGAATCACTGAATCACTGGCAGTGATAACAGTCAGGATTCTTTTGTGAGTTGATGGTTCTGAGTTTCCCTTCTGCTTCTGCATTTGGCAGTCTTGGCGAGCTGTGGCACCAGGGGTCAGGGCATGGGGGCGTGGGGAGGCCCGCGGTGGCAGGTGCCTCCCCAGCTCCTGCTCTCAATCACGAGTCCGAGTCATGAAACGCTGGCGGCCAGCTCTCCTCTGAGTCCAGCTGCCAGAACACAGCCCACCCCTGTGGGTCGAGCCCCTTCTGGGGACAGCTCTGGGCAGCCAGGGCCTTTGTGGCATCCGGGGGGCCAAGCCCAGCAGAACCCGAGGACACCTCCTTCACAATAGCCCGGAGGCCCTGAGGCCTGGGGACGTGCAGGGCACCAAGTGTCCCTGAAGGGGCCTGTGACCCTGCCAATCGCTCTGGTGACCTTTCTGCTGCCCCCGACCTTGTTCAGCTCAACTGGTCACTGTGAGCCCAGGCCAGCTGTGAGAGGCCCCCCCCCCCCCCGGAGGCAGGAGGCTTCCATTCACACTCCTTGGAGACCCCTCTTTGGGGGTCTTAGACTCTCAGGCCAGCAGGGGGAGGGGTGGAGGGAGGTGTGCAGGGGGAGGGGTGGAGAAGGGGGAGAGAACAAGCTCTGGGGGAGAGGGGTCGTTTCTGTCCAGGAACCAGGACATCTGGAGCTTTGTAACCTTGAGGCGGCCCTTGGTTCCAAGGTCACTCACACCAGTAGTGACCACCAACATTTGTCAAGCGTTCAGAGAATGCTGGGCATTGTTTTAATCACTTTATCCTTCAAAATAGATTCTATGATTTAATCCTATTTGAAACCTAAAGGAACTGAGGAACAGAGACGTGAAGTAACTTGCTCAGAATCACACAGTAAATGGTAGAGTCAGGATTCCAACCGAACAGTTGGACTTCATAACCCAGGTCTTTATGAAGTGATAAAGCCAGATCCTCTTATTGTGTAGGTACTTATTGGGAGCATCTTTGAGGTTCTGGCACACCCTGCTCGTTTCCTAGCTGGAACATTAGAATTCTAGAGAAGGAGTTTGGAGGATTCGTTCAAGGAATTGTTCAAGGAAATTCAGGCCTGGACATTTGGTTGAGCTCCTGCTCCTGTCACGTACTGAAGGAAAATCAGGACATGTCTATGCTAAGGCAGCCAGAATTCTGCCTCCAGGGTGCTGGCCCAGAGAGCCGCCAGCAGCCTGCAGGGAGACGCTCTGCGAAAGAAGAGTCCAGAGAGCAGGGAGGCTGGACAGCCTCTGGCGGACACACACCATGCATTAATTGCTGACCAAAGGCATGTTCTCTGCATCGGCCGGATCATGCGGTTTTGAGATGTCTGATCCAGGGAACTTAGAGAGCCAGAGAAGGGCTAGCTGCAGCCCCGTTGAGAAAGATGGGGGTGGAGAGCTCAGAAAACTGGGAGGAGCGTGGTGTAGGGAGAGGCCATGGACTCCAGAGATGTCAGTCTTGAGTACAGATCCGGCTGCAGGGCTGAGGGTGGACAGGTCATTAGAGACATCTCCTCATGTGGGCAATGACAGCTGTCCCGGGTGTGTGAGCAGACCTGGGTGGCGAAGCACCTCAACCCCTCAGGTCATCTCCACCTGGGGTGGCTAAAAACACTCTTAAAATTGTTAACTGTGGTTCAAAAGTGTCAGGTAATGTAGACGCTGTGCGAATGAACAGGTACGACTTGGCAGAAAGATTGGAGAAGGCTTACTTAAACAAATGGACACAGATTTCTTTCTGCAGGACTTTTCAGTGTCTTTCGGTTCTGGATTCTTCTCTAACTCCATCTCCAGTCGAGTTTCTCTGGACTCCCAACTCTGACCCTTTTGAAGAGGACACTTCCCTTTTTATTGAGGTTTTGATAAGTCCTTGGCATCTCTTAGAGTGCCTTGACTGTTCACTCCTGAGGTGTCTAAGCGAGAGGAACGGTGTGCGTCCCACAAGGTGCCCTGTGGATAGGACAGGCATCGGCAGAGCTAGCGCTCAGTGTGTGCAGGTAACTTCACACACACGACCTTATTTTATTTGTCCTGCAACCATGTGTCATTGTGTTATCCTCATTTTGTAGACGGGGAGACTCCTGCTCAGAGGACTCATATATCCAAAGCTGCCCTGGTGGTGTGTGTCCCTGCTGGGCTCAAAACCAAACTCCGGCGGACTCCGCAGTCCACGCTCCTGGAGTGCTGGGCGAGACGTAGAACCTAGGGGTGCTAGAAATGAAAAGTGACCAAACGCAGAAACGAGCAGCTGTTTGAGCAATGAAAAGCAGAGGAGCCCCGGAGAGAGAGAATGAGTTGCTGGCCCTGTGCGCTCTCCTGGCCAGAGTGCGGGGGCTGGAAAGAATTGAATAAATGAAGTTTATTCAAGTTTTCTAAAGTTGACAAGCCAATAAAATGACAACCTGCATCTAGATTAAGGGATGGAAAATGGGGGTAATTGAAAGAAATTGGCTCTTTCTGTCTCCTTTGGCTGCGCCCTGGACCTTCCATGTGTTCACTTTGGATCAACTGTGATATTCCTGCTCTGTTTCTAGTTTTTTTTTTTTTTTTCCTCCTCTAATTTCTGAAAAATGACTTTGAAGCCATTTTCTGAGGAATGACTTGTTCCTTTTACATGGGGCTATTTTAATGATTTAATATGACTTAGTGTCACTGATAATAATCCCTTGCATACTGGAAATCAACTCCTTTGGGGACAAAAATCTTGCTTTCTCTTCCATCCAGGGCTTATCATTCTTCTTTGTAAGAAGAATGAAATGGAACTTAGGAGAATTAAGAGAAGAGAGGAAAAAATGGGAAATGCTGGAAGTCAAAGCGTTTGGGTCTAATCCTAACAGAGAAAAGATCAGAGGCACCACCTAGCTGTGTGTCATAGGGCAAATTTCTTAACCTCTCTGGGTATTGACTTCCTCATTTGTGAGATCATCTCTTAAGATTGGGAGCCCATGTTCAAATTCTAAGTTTGGGAGCCCATGTTCAAATTCAGCTCTGACCCCAATGTCCATGCTATTGCATGTCGGCCCCTTCCTAGGGTGTCAGGTGACCCCCCCATAACACCTTCTCCCCTGGTGGAGACAAAGCCCTGGAGCTTGTCCACTTGGCTGATTCTGAGATGGGCCAGGGAGCAGGAGCTGCTTGTCCACCCTGTGGGGTTTGTGGGCTGTGGTTGAGAGAAGCAGAAAAATCTGCCAGCACCCCCCAGGGAAGGTGACTCCAACATGAGGTGAACACCCCAGAGCTGGGCTGTCCAGTAGGGTAGCCTCTTGTTCCTGGTCCCTATTTAAATATAACTGAATTCATTAAAGTGAAACAAAATAAGTCATGCACTTCTTTGATCACGTCAGTCAAGTGCCCATGACCAGTGTGGCCGAGGGCCACCATGCTGGACGTGCAACAGAGCACTGTCACCACCACAGAAGCCCCCGTCAGAGGACCCTGCATGAGAGAAAAGGAACCTAAACAAGGAGACCTATAAGCTCAGATGCCGAGAGCTCGGGGCCCAGCAGGAAGAAGAGCTGGGAAGGGGGCTCCGCGGCCACAAGCCTGAGGTAGGATGGAACTGGGAGACTGGAACACCGGGAGGGCGGAGCCTGGTGAAGGGCGGAGCCTGGTGAAGGGCGGAGCCTGGTGAAGGGCGGAGCCTGGTGAAGGGCGGAGCCTGGTGAAGGGCGGAGCCTGGTGAAGGGCGGAGCCTGGTGAAGGGCGGAGCCTGGTGAAGGGCGGAGCCTGGTGAAGGGCGGAGCCTGGTGAAGGGCGGAGCCTCTGAGCCACTGGCCACCTGGGTTCGCATCCCAGCCCTGGCTCTTCCCAGCCGTGTTCCTTGAACAAGTTCTGTGACCCCTCCCTACCTCACTTTCTTCCCCTGTGGAATGAGGAGCGTCATGGTGCCTCCCTCCAGGGCACAGTGTGGGTGTGTTTGCTGTTACTGTGGCTGGCCCAAGGGGAGATCAGAGAGGCAGGCACAAGTCAGACGGTTCGGGCCTGTGGGCCAGGGAGAGAATGCTCCCCTGTTTCCCAGGTTCAAAGGGAAGGCTGCAGGGTTTCAGCATCGAGGGCAGGGGGTGGCCACAGCCAGCAGAGAATCATGTCCCATCCGAAAACTGTGGTGGCCTCCACGCAACACCAGTCAGGCACTGGAACCTGCAAAGCGAGCCCACATTTGCCAAGCCTACTTGTTCCTCAAAACTCTAGAAATGTAGATTTTTTTTTTTCCACAAAGTTCCCTGACATTTTAAAGTAGGCCTCTTTTCCTCAAAGTTTTAAATATCTTGAGGAACAAACCGGCCACCTGCTAGGACATCTGGTCTACCCCACAATCTACAGCTCCCAACGTCAATAAAACCAAAGTCTACAGCTAGAACCCCATGAGCCAGGTGCTCCAAGAGGAAAGCGATGCATCCTTGGAACAAGAGCAGCATGTCCAAAAGTCACCAAATTAAATCGGAACCAAACTGCCATGGGGCTGGAGGTCCCCAGTGCCTGAGTGAAAGGGGCCCCGTGCTAAAACCATGAACAAGCTGCTTACGTTTGTCGATTTTTTAAAAACTTTTGGTGATAAAAACAAATATATGAAAACCAGTATTTTCTTCCCTCTCAGGTGGCTAAATGAATTTTTTATTCATTCTCTGCCTCATCAAGTATTTTAGGGCCTCATTCTTGAGATCTTCACCATATTAACTATTGCTTTTCCATAGAAGGTTTTCTTCCCAAAATATTGAGTATATAACGTGTTCCCTGGGATCTAACCTCAGTCCACCAGAGGAGAACTAGCTACAGATTCGGGATTGCTGTCACTCTAGATTAAAGGAAAGATCCATCTAAGCAGATGACACTTGTGACAAAGAAAATGAAGAAAAACTCACTGGCTTTGCAATTTATTCCTCCCACCTCCAGGCCTGCCTCTTCCGGTGCTCCAGTCGGGAAGGAAAGGCGGGCATTGGATGGCTAAGGGAAGATGATTTGAATACTAGGGAAGTAGACATAGCCCCAGAAGAAAGAAGCTTCTAGAACATCCTCCACTGCTGGACCTGTAAGGATCAAACTCAGGAAGCAGCAATTTAGAAACACAAATGGCTTTCTAAAGAGTGTGGGGATCTCACTGGGGGAAGTTGGGCTGACCCTGACCGAGCTGCAGAGCAGTGCTGTGGCTAGGCACTCCCAGCAGAGTTCGAACCTCCTCTCCATCCTCCCTCATCCCCCAACCCTCCTGTAAGTAGACAAACGCCTCAGAAAAACAGTCCAAAGTGGCAGCCTCCACTGCACTGGGCTGAGGTGAGGCAGGACTTCAGGGCACAAGGACAGGACAGAGGAAAGCTGTTCGGCTTCTGACAGCCAGAGAGACGAGAGAGAGGGGGACAGGGCTGGGGACAAGATTAGTCCCCAAGGGCGCACCCCCGAGGACCCACTGCCTGCGACTAGGTTTCACCTCTCACACTTTCCACCACCTCCTAAAGGTCCATTCAAATTACGAATCTCTGAGCAGGTTAATCCACTGAGGAGGTCAGAGCCCTAGTGACCCAGTCACTCTCCAAGGGCCCCACCTCTGAACTCTGCTGCACCCGGGACCAAGTCTGTAATGCGTGACCCTGAGGGGACAATCCAGATCCACAGCAGTGCTGGCTTAGAGTGCCCACATGTCTCAGTCCAGCCTGGAGAGAAGAGAGAGAAGGAGAAACAGAAACCCAGATGCTAGGTCAAGGACAGCTAAGTGAGACTAGAGCAGGGTGTGTGTGTGTGTGTGTGTGTGTGTGTGTGTGTGTGTGTGTTTGTGTGTGTGTGTGTGTGTTTTCAGTTACCAGGGATTGAACCCAGGGGTGCTTAACCATTGAGCCACATCCCCAGCCCTTTTTAATATTTTTTATTTAGAGACAGGGTCTCACTGAGTTGCTTAGGGCCTTGGTAAGTTGCTGAGGCTGACTTTGAACTCATGATCCTCCTACCTCAGCCTCCAGAGCCGCTGGGATTACAGGCGTGCACCACCACACCCAGCTAGAGCGAGGTCATTAACCTGCAGTCTGTAGATCAAATTGAGGGCCTCCCTGAATTGGGGATTAGAAAAAAAATCTTTATCTTAATTTTCACCAACATGTAACTGAAGTGAAATGTGATCTTCTGTTACAAATGTTGGCAACAACCCACAGTGTAGTAGCTTTATCTGAGACTGCCACAAATGGTAATCACAGATAGTCTCATTTCCTATTTCACTGGTGGAAAAAATCACAAAATAACATTATTTGGATCATTACATCAAAACCATGGTAGTTGCTGGGACTTCTGCTGGATAGTGTTACTTAATGCATGACTAAAGAGACTTACCTATTGTACGATCTCTAAAATCACTTTTTCCTATGGAATCCAAGACATGAAGAGATTAGTAGCCCATGGACAAGGTGTTGCCAGTACAATCTTTTGAAGGACTTGTTGCTTGTGTTTAAAGGGTATGAATTCAACCAAGCAAAGGAAAAGGAACACATTTAAGGCTAGGAAACAGCATTTAGAAAAGCACTTTGTTTTTTGTTCTTTTTTTTTTTTTTTACTAGTGCATTTTAATTATACAAAATAATGGTTTCCCTGGGGCATATCTCTACGTGCAAATAACAGACTTTGCTTATATCCATCCCCGTTATCCTCCCTGACACTCCCCTCCCCCTATCCCTTTCAATAGTCTCTGTATTTTCATGTTATTATTTTTTCCCTTGATTCCACCATATATGATGGAAAACCTGTGATAATCATCGTTTTGTACCTGGCTTTTTTTGGCTTAACATTCTGATGTTCAGTCCCATTTACTTTCTTGCAATGTGATATGATTATGTTCTTCTTTATGACTGACTAATATTCCATTTGTGTATCTATACCACATTTTCTTTATTCTTTCACCCACTGACAGGTACCTAGGCTGATTCTATAACTGGGCTATTGTGAATAATGTCACAAGGAACCTGTGCATGCAGGTATCTCTATAGTCTGCCGACTTTCAATTCTTCTAGGTATGTACTGAGAAGTGGTGAAGTGAGATCATATGGTAGTTCTATATTTAGATTTTTGAGGAACCTCTATACTGATGTCTATATGGCTTTACTTATTTACATTCCCACCCACAGTGTATAAGGATTCCTTTCCCCCCACATCCTCACCAGAGACTACTGCTTTTTGTATTCTTGATGATAACCATTCTGCCTGGGGAGAAATGGAATCTCAATTTAGTTTTGGGTGGCATTCTCCAGTGCCACAGATGTGGAACAGTTTTTCATATAATGATGAGCCGTTCATATTTCTTTCAGAAGTATATTCTGGATGTCAATCAATCCCCTGTCAGAGGAGCAACTGACAAAGATTTTCCCCTATTTGCAGGCGGTCACTCCACTCTCTCTGTTTCCTTTGCTGTGCAGAAGCTTTTGATAAGATGCAGCCCCAATGGTAGGGTCTTGCTATTATTTCCTGGGCTACTAGAATCTTTTTAGGAGATCGTTGCCCGTGCCTAAGTCTTGAAGGATTTCCTTTCTGCTTTCTTCCAGCGGTTTCAAAGCATCAGGTCTTACAGTAGGGTCTTTGATCCATTTTTAGTTGATCTTTTTGTGCAGGGTGAGAGATAAGGATCTGGATTCAATTTTTTGCTTATGGAGATGTAGTTTCCCAGCACTATTTGTTAAAGAAGCTGTCTTTTCTCCAATGTATGTTTTTGGAAATTTTGGCAAAAATCAGATGGCTGTGTGCCTAGAAGTTTAGCCATTTCTTAAAGATTTTCCAGTTTATTGGTATATAAATTTTCAAAACAGTCCCTAATGATTCTCAGGATTCCAGAGATATCTATTGTATTAAGTCCTTTTTTTTTGTTTTTAATTTGGTTCATTTGTGTCTTTTCTCTCTTTTGAAGGGTTTGTTTTATCAACCTCGTTTATCTTTGTAAAGACCAATTCTTTGTTTCATTGATCATATGTATTGCTATTTTAATCTCTTTTTCATTAGTTTCAGCTCTGAAATTTATTATTTTTTTGCTTTTATTGCTTTTGGGTTTGGTTCCTGGTTTTCTAAGACCTATCTTTAAATAGTAACCCCAGTGGACTTTATTCTCCATTATTAAGTAGGGTATTAGGAATCATTAGGTATATATTTGCTCTCTCTCTAGGGTTTTTGTTGTTGTTTTGTTTTGTTTTGATACCAGGGATTGAACCCAGGGGTGCTTAACCACTGAGCCACATCCTCAGCCCTTGTTTAATATTTTTTTATTTACAGACAGGGTCTCACTAAGTTGCTGAGGCTGGCTTTGAACTTGAAATTCTCCTGCCTCAGCCTCCCAAGCTCCTGGAATTACAGGCGTGCACCACCACACCCAGCATCTCCCTGGTTTTCTAACGAGGTACTCATCGCTCTAAAACTTCCTCTTAGAACTGCCTTCACTGTGTCCTACAGACTCTGATTGTATTTCCATTTTTATTTGACTCCAGGGACTTTTAAGTTTCCCCCCCTGATTTCTTCAGTGACTCACTGGTCATTGAAAAGTTCAATCTCCATGCGTTTGTAGTTTCTCATGCTGTTGATTTCTAGTTTGTTCCATTATGATCTGATAAGATGCAAGAACTTATTTCTGGCTTTAGTTGTTGTTGTTATTGTTGTTGTGAAAACCTGCTTTATGGCCTGAGATAGTTTCTGTTTTGGAGAAAGGTCCATGAACTACTGGACAGAATGTGGATTCTGCTGTTGTTGGGATGTTTTGTAGCTGTCTGTTAAGCCCATTTGATCTATAGTGGAGTTTAACTCTGATGTTTCTTTATCGATATACATTTTTAATTTTTGGTTTGTATGACCTATTTGTGAGAGTAGGGTAGGTTTGAAATTACCCACCACTATTATTTTGCAGCCTATCTCTCCCTTTATGTTGATTAATGTTTGTTTTATGAAACTGAGCGCAACATTTTATATATATATATATATATATATATATATACACACACACACATATATATATAATATATTAGATATTATTATATTATATATCATATAATATTATATATTATTATATATTATATATTATATATTAGAGCCTATATCTTTACAATTGGATTTTCTTCTTGGTTCCCTTTACCAATATGTAGTGACCTTCTTTGTCTCTTATAATTTTGGTTTGGAGTCTGCTTCACCAGGTATGTGTATAGCTTCTCACGCTTGCTTTCAGATTTTGTTTGCTTAGAATATTATTTTGCATCTTTTCTCTTTTAATCTGTATATGTCTTTGCCAACGAGATGTGTTTCTTGCAGGCAACAGAGAGTTGGGTCTTGCTTTTTTAATCCAATCAGTCAGTCTGTGTCATTGGAGAATTATGGTGGTTTACATTTGCTTAGGGCCTGGCTAAGCCAAAGCTGAAGGACAGGTACTAATTTGTGCCATTTTGTTTTTTGTTGTTGTTGTTGTTTTTCTAATGTTTGATTCAGAAAAGCACACACTCTGCAGAAACTGTAACTGGCGAGAATACAGAGGGCCCCTGGAACTGGAGGGAGTGGAGAGGTTTAGCGTGTGGCTGGAACCCCATTCAGCCTGGGCCTTGTCCTCACAGAGGGCCCCAGATTCAGGCTCTGGGCCCTAATCACCAAATGAGATTCTGTGAACCCAGAATACATAATGCATGTGCATAAGTTTAAAGAGTTAGTCAACCCAGACATTTCAAAAACACCAGTTTTCCTAATCCGGTTCTGACATGTCGTCATTGTTCTTCAGAGAATATCCAATCCAGGTGTCTCTTGACCTCCAAGAGAATGACTTGCTGAGAGGAAAGGATTGACTGGAGGTGGGAAAGGGAATGAGTCAGCAAAAGTCAGGTCAAAGAGCTGGGATTTGATCCTGAAAATTGTGGGTGGGTTTTATTTATGACACAATCTGTGCAATGCTCATTTGCTGACTCCCCTCTCAACAGCCATCCCCTTTCTTCCAGCAAGACAGCTGAGATTTCTTTTGGAGGACAAGCTCCAGGAAACTTTTAGAAACCAGGAAGCCAGCCATGTGACCCAAACCTAGTCAATCAGAGCACAGAATTCCCTAAACCACAGTGATTGGCTCAGAGGTAAACCTATCAATTCACCTAATTCCATCCTTCAGATTGTGGGGATTGTTTCAAGGATGACTCACCCAAGTTGGTCCAATCAGAGTAATCTTGGGATGTGCTTAAACCCTATTAATGAAAGCCTTGTAAGGCTGGACTGGATTTACAAGAGATTAATGCTGAAGCTTCTCGCCACCAATATACCATCTGAGAATGATTCCAGACATGATAAAGCAAGATCCAGAGGTGAAGAGAGATGGAGATCTGATGATATTGCACTCCTGGCTGCAGATAGGCTAGATGGATCCTGGACTGGATACAGTCATATCTGGTTAAGTAAAATCATGCCATCTAGAGGAGGAATGACCAAGAGCGTTCTGCTTTAGAGCAAGTAGAACCAGAATTTCAACTCTGGAAACTGTACCAGTCCATTTTCGGTCAGGCTGAAAAAACAAACAGTTCTAAGCTTTCAGTGGCTTATGATACCGAAGGTTTATTTCTCACTCACATTAGGTAATGGATACAGATCGAGTCCACTCTGTGGCTCTACTCCAAAATCTACCACATTCCAGGAACCAGGCTTAGTCTCCTGGTAGAGAGTATCAGAATAATATCTGAAGCCCACTGTTAAAGATTCTGCTGAATGATGGCTCTGTCACATCTGCCTACATTCCATGGACCAAAGCTAGTCTGTGTCCAAGCCCAACATCCGTGGGAAGCACTGAGTTACATGGCAATGTGCAGGAACGCATGGTCCTCTGACTACCAGGGCAGTGACCAGTTAATTTCCTCTTGCATCCTCAGGTCTCCCGGCCAAGACCTCAGAGGTAATGTGGTTCAAACGCCTCATTTGATGGATAGAGAAACTGAGGCCATATTAGTTAACTTGTTCATAATCACGAGGACCACCCATGGCAGTGCAAAGGTGAGGAACCAGGACTCGGCCTCTTGGTCCAGCCTTCTTCCCTGCATCCAGGCTGCATCCCAGAGGAAGGAAAGCTTGTTCCTGGTGGTCCTCTGTTTGTGCTCTTTAGTTCACTCAAGCAACCTGTTTCCCAGCACAGAGAGCTGGTGATGGGGCAGAGAGGGACTTCTCCAGCATCATCGGCTGAGCTTATTTCTCCTGAGGCACCCCGTAAGAACAGTAGGTTTCTTGCCTTGGAAACCAGCGCAAGAAATTCAACGCCACAGCATTTCTGGACTTGGTAATTTAGATGTGGAACAGGGAGTTGGGGGCTCCTTTCATTCTGATTTGTCCAGCCAAGGAGAAAAAAAGAAGTAATGGCTATTGAATAACTAGAAGAAGGCAGGCACTTGTAGATTTGATACATATGTAAACTTTATCGCTTGAATTTTCCTGGGTAGTTAGGGAATTTTAAAAAATATTTCTTGAGTGACATATTTCTCTCCACTCTTCACTCCTTTTGACTACCCAGATCTCTATAGCATCGTCCAAACACTGAGTGTGCATGCTGATTGCAGCCACGAAGGATTTTGGAGAAGTCACAGTCTAAAAACCCTACTTACCTCGGTACAACTAGGACTGATCTTCCAGAGGTGGGCCAGGCATCTGGGTCTGTGCTCCCAATGTCCTGGGATTGGGACTGGACCTCTGGGCCTATCACCTGTATCCTGTTCCAAAGTCACTTACAGTAAAGGATCCCTCCATGGAATCAAGGGGTCCTACATGCCCCGAGCTGAAAATCAGAGCCGGGAAGGAACCTTCTCTAGTCTTCCTAGCTGGATCTCCATGTCTCTAATCCAGAAGGGGTCACCCATAATGGCTACTGGAGCAGTACTCCCTTATCTGTGATTTCAGTTACCCTTGGTCAACCACAGTTCAAAAATATAAAATGGAATATTCCAGAGAGACTATATTATCATAACTCTTATTACAGTATATTGTTATAATTGTTCTATTTTGTTATTAATTATTGTTGACTTCTCACCGTATCTAATGTACAAATTAAGCTTTATCATAGGTAAGCACATATGTACAGAAAGAACATACAAACACAGGGTTTGTGACTTATCTGCAGTTTCAGGCATCCATTGAAGGTCTTGGAAGATTCCCCTGTGGATAAGGGAGGAATACTTTGTTGAGAGAGTTGGGAAAACTCTGTTCCCTTCAAGGACCCTCACCATATCTTTGCTGTTGTCCCTACCTTCTCCCCTATGGCTCCAGGGTTTTTAGACTTCGTATCTGCAATCAGCATGCACATTTTGAGTCCGGACAATGCTATAGAGAAGATTTGGATAGTCAAAAGGAGTGGAGAGAAATATGTCACTCAATAGATATTTTTTAAAAATTCCTAGCTACCCAGAAAAATTTATTTCTGTTTTCTTTTTCTTCCCAAAGTCCTCATTGACTCTGTGAGGCTCTCCCTTTCCTGAATGTCTTCATTAACTAGCCCCGTATCTCCCTACCCTCAAGACAACCCTGTGTAATAGGTATTATTACTTCTATTCTGCAAATGAAGAAAGTGAAGTTCAGACAGGAAACTGAGCAATTTGGCCATATGGTTATCTGCTGAGAGCCACCGCGGAGTCTGTATGGCCCCTGGCATTTTGCCACCAACAGTATTGGTTGACAGGCGAGGCATTACTATCCGCCTAGGCTGCTACTTTGGAGTTCTCCTGGGGATTCCCCGAGAGTTCCCATTGGTTGGGGAAGTGCAGGAGGAGGGATTTCCGGGAGAGATATGGCTGCGGGTTCCTGGAGGAGCCGCGTGGTTCGGGAGGATTCCCCAGGAGCCTGTGTGAAGTGTTTTCTTGCAGTTCAAAAATAAAGTTTGTCCCTGCTTCAGTGGCTCGTGATTTGTGCCCAGCCAGACTGCGGCAGTTATCCAGCCAGCATTTGAATCCCCTGCCAGGTTTAGAGACCACAGATACTGAAATTCATTCATTCTCAAATATCACAGAGCACCTACCATCACTAAATCCCATGTTAAACTAGAAATAAACGGTGAATGATACTCAGTCCTTATGTAACTTATTCAAAATGTACTCATAGTTGGCAAATATCAACTGAGCTCCCGCCCTGTGCCTGGGCCATAGTAATTTATAACCTGCTAGCGTATGCAGGAAAAGTCACAGGCTGCTAACAATCTACTTGGCCAAGTCTTACAATGACGGTAAGTAAAGGGGAGGTGAGAACAGAGAATGTGAGCGAGAGCCATGTTTTCTGCCATTCACTTTGTACAGGGTCTGGCAAACCTTGGAACAAGCCTCCAAATTTCATTCTCTCCAGTTCCAATTTTCCCTTTGCTATTAGCTCATCAAAAGCAGGGACCTGCAGGGAGTTGAGACACACTGGTCTTTAGGCTATTCTTGGTGGCTATAGGGAAAGGTATTGGAGCAGAGCCTGGAGCCAGGATCAATTTCCTCTTCCATCTAAGAATCCAGGCAGTGGGAGTGCAGGGGGAAAAAGTCTGAGATGGTTCTAGAGAAGCCCAGAGATGGTTCTGCAGTCAATTACTGATGGTGAGTAAAAAATGAGGTCAACTCCCTGACAGCAAAGCCCCAGAGAGGCAGTGAAATACCACAGAACCCCCCATTCTCTGTGGCCCCAAGGACACGCATCTAAAAATAGACACACAATACCACTTAGATCTGCCCAAGATTTCACAACTGCTGGCCCAGCACAAAATGTTTGACTTTGGCCAAGTCAAGACGCAATGAAAACCAGCCAGGAAGCTGAGCGTGACCAAGGTCAACATTTCACCAGGACCATAGCAACCCCTCTGCCTGCAGGCCCTTGACCACAGAAGCACAGACACCCACTGCCCCAAATCCTCATTAAGCTTGCTTTGCGATTTATAGAAAGCTTGGCTTGCGTGCCAGGGGCTCTGTTAGGCACTTGGTGTTGGGGACATTGATTTGGGGGTACAGTGGAAGTTTGCCTGGAGAACTGTACAAAGAGTGAGGAACGTCCATGATTTCAGTAGAAGAGGGAAACAACTACCAGCCTGGTCTGTGGGTGGGATGGGATAATAAAATATTTAGCAGAGAAAATAATTACAAACACATGAGAGGGAAAAGGCCCATGGCCCAGGCTAGAAATATGTAAGGAAATAAAATAAAATAAAACAACATCAACAAAAGATCTGGCATTCTATTTGTGGGTTTAAAACCAATTTTAAAGTGGACAATTCTACTTGAAGGACAAATATCAGTGAGATGCTATTCACAGAGTCAGTAGCATGTGCCAGAAGCTTCTCTCAGCCTTTATATATATATATATATATATATATATATATATATATATATATATATATATATATATATCATCTCATCTGCTCCTGATGCCATCCCTGTGAGGCAGATACTAAGATTTTTCCCATTTTTCAGGTAAGAAAAGTGATTTGTACCCTTCGGTCATGAGCAGACCTTGGAGATCACCTTAAACAGTGGTTCCATGTTTGTACATCAGATCTACCTAGGAAATGCCAAAAACTGCAGATGCTGGGGCCTGTTGTGGACACCTCAGTCCCAGTCATGTGTGATCACCAAGTTCCCCAAATGCTTCTCATCTACAGCCTCGTCAGTTGCCCATCCAACTGACCTTGTTATTTTCTAGACCAGACCAATGAAGCCCAGGATAACCTCGCCCAGGACAAGCAGCTAACTGGCAGCAGAGCAGGACTGGCTCAGAGCTCACAGAATGGTGCCCGTGCTGGTACCCTAAACAGAGCAAAGGTATGGTTTCTTTGTCGCTCACTAAATTACTCAGCTGGACATTACATTCACCCAAACCCCTCGACTCAATTTAGTGCAATGAAACAAAGATTTACTGAGCTCCTACTATGACTTGCACACTGTGCTTGGTGCCAGGAATCCCACGCTGAACAAGATCCACATGGTTTCTTTCTTGCCTCTGTGGAGCTCACGGTCCAGCAAAAGAGAAGAAGATTTTTTAAAAACATAACCAACTTACTGAATGAACTGGAGTCCGTGAAAGCAATTTTATTTTTCTCGTCCTTGTCTCTTCAAACCTGCCCTCTCTTCCTATTCTGGAAAGATGCAATGAAACCAGAAACAAAAAACTATTCTGGAAATCTGACCTATTTTAGATAGAGCCTACTGCTAGTCTGGTCATTCTTAAGCATGGAGAAAATAGCCTCTCTTTATTTTTTGATAATTCATAAAATCCCATTTGTTTTGGGGTCAAGACTGCAAACTCTTATCCAGTGAAAAAGTTCTCCCCATTTTCACCCAGGACTGGCTCAGACTCAGTAAGAGTTTTCTGATTCTTGCCCTCCTCTGCCACTCACTGTGCCTCTTGAAGCTCCTCTGGCACCAGGACAAGGGACCCAGAGGACAGGAAGGTGAGGTAACAGAGGAAAAGAAGGTGAGAAGGCCCTACGGAAGCAGGACCGTGTGTACTAGTTGATGTCCTTGGTCTTAGCAGTGGCCCAAGTGTTGCTTCTCTGTCTCATGAAGGTTCTTGACTCAAGTGGTTTCCTTTCGACTCCCTCTTGCTATTATTAGAAGTGGCCTCCTGTGATTCCTGACATAGGCCATCCTTCCTCCAGCCAACCTCCCACCCATCACTTCCAGCACCTTCTACTGTTCAAGCACCCTGTCGGGGTCACCTTGTCCCTTGACAGCTTCCCTGCTTGACCAAACTCAGCCAGGTTCTTCTGAGCCTTCTTCTCAACCTTGGCTCCATGACTTGAATGTGTTAGAAGGTGGAATCGTTGAGACATGTTAGGGCCGTGAGGGATCTACCCTCATGATTGGGATCAATGCCATTTAAAAAAGTGAGTCCAGTCCCCCTTTGCCTCCTTGCCCTTCCATCTCTGCCCTATGAACATGAAGCACTTCTTTTCAATGGATGATGAAGTGTTCAAAGCACCATCTTGGTATCAGAATCCCCAAACCTGCGGGTGCCTTGATCTTGGACTTCACAGCCTCCAGGACTGTGAGCCAACAAGTTTCTGTACATTATAAATTACCCAGTCTGTGGTATTCTGTTATAGCAGCACAAAACAGACTAAGATATTTGGCCTATAAAAACTGCAAACTCAACATAAATCATTTCAGATACTCCCTTTCCCCCACTCACATTAAATCATTAAGCAAACACCAACATAGCTTATAATAGCTCAAGGCTGAATCCCTAGGATGACCTTATCCCCTTAAAGTGCCTGCCTAACAGAGCTCAAAGCTGCCAGAAGAATCTTCAGCCTCTCTCCTTTAGACCCTCCAGGCATGAATCAGATGCCAGTCTCCAAGTCCCTTCAATGCCTGGGATTTTTCCAAATGATTCTCAGAGGCCCTTCCCACCTGGCTTTGAAGAAGGCGAGAGAGACATCTCTCTCCTCACCCTCACCACACACATGACTGGCAATTTTCTCAACAAGACTACTCACTCTCCATTCTTTCTCAATCAGTTTCCTGGCTACCCCATGTATGTCTTGTTTGTGGATGATGAGCAAAGAATTTTTAAAATAAAACTCATTTCATAATTTCTTAGCTTGTACTATACAGATGGTCTCAACTCTTGGGAACTTTGCCAAAATACCAAAAGTCAGATTTCACATCCTGATTCACAAGAAATTACAGGTTCAGGATGCCCAGGAAACACACAGTGAGGACATTTGGGGATAGCCCTCTTTCATTTATATATTTCATTTCCATCAAATCCCTCAGGTCTCAATGGAGATTGGCTTCCCAGAGTAAATTTACCTTTTCACTCCATGAAAACAGCCACTGCTTTAGCACTATAAATGTGTGAACTCCAATGTAGTTTGTTCGTATCTTTGAAATCGTACATTGTAAACTCCTATGAAAGGTAGTCTAAGACATCAGTAGCATGACAATGATGATGATGGTGATAACAACAGCAATGTTGGTGTCAGTTCATGATGATCAAAATGATTAGGGATGCCAGGCATGGTGGCCCACATCTGTAATCCCAGCTGCTCGGGAGGTTGAGGTAGGAGGATCATGAATTCAAAGCCAGCCTCATCAAAAGTAAGGTGCTAAGCAACTCCGTGAGACCCTGTCTCTATATAAAAAATAAAAAGGGCTGTGATGTGGCTCAGTGGTCAGGTGCCCCTGAGTGCAATCCTTGGTACCCTCCTCCAAAAAAAAAAAAAAAAAAAGAGATTAGGGATGAGGAAGCAAAGATAAATGATTGACTCATACCATCTGTCTTTTCTAGTTAGAAAAGACAGATACTCCCCAGCTTTCTAGATTCAATTCAAAAATCTACCATTTCTATCAATACCATTCCAAAAATGCAAAATATTTTGTTGAGTACCTTCTATGTGCTAACAGGTGCATTGTTAGTCAGACTCTAAGATGGCTCCCCATCTCACATTCTGGTATTCACACCTTTGTGTAACACAGGGCTGATATGTATTATCCAAAGAATATGATGGAAATGATGGTACATGACTTCTGAGGCTAGATCATTAAAAAAAAATCACTGCAACTGCTTTCTTGCTTTCTCTTTGAACATTCGCTCAGTGGGGAGCCAGTCGCCATGTTGAGAGAACTTTCAGGCAGCCTTCTGGAGAGTTTCACATGGTGAGGAACTGAGACCTCCTGCCAATATCCAGCTCCAACTGTCAGCCGTGTGCATCAGCCGTCTGGAACCAGATCCTTCAACTCCAGTTAAGCTTTCAGATGACGACAGTGTGAGCTGACACTTTGACTTCAACCTTATGAGAATCCTGTGCCAGAATGAGAGGTTCCTCATATCCATCTATGCTGCTCGTAAATTCCACGGTGGCTTTAGGTTGGTAAATTTGGGATAATTTGTGACATAGCTCTAGAATCACAGTGTCCGGGTTCAAATTTCACCTAACACTTATCACTGTTTGCTTATGAACAGATTATTTAATGTTTCTGAGCCTCAGTTTCCTCATCTGAAAAAAAGGAAACAATACAGCTTCATAAACTTGAAAGAAGATAATTAAATGAGATGTGCCTGTAAGAAGGCACCAAAGAAAT
Source organism: Spermophilus citellus (assembly GCF_964194105.1). NCBI lineage: Eukaryota > Metazoa > Chordata > Mammalia > Rodentia > Sciuridae > Spermophilus > Spermophilus citellus. Next base: position 121,672,022 of record NC_138197.1, read on the forward strand.
ATTAGTTAATCTTGTTGAGTCCCGAAAAACTTTCCTGATGTCTGACATAAAGAGAGCTCTGTCTTCTCTGAATTCTGAGTGTATTTGGTATAGTTTTGTGGGGGGGAAATAAGCATGGAGTGGGGGATAGATATGGAGTTTCATTATGCAAGCATGAGTTTCTGTCCTGGGGATTTGACATGGATTCTCATATTTGATCTTTGCATGGTCCTGTGAATGTAAGGGGGTTACAACTAAGGCATTTAAATAATATTTGACTTAACATTTTGACATATGTGACTTGTCCATCAGACTGATGGGACTAGCCTGCCAGAAGTCTCCGTGCATAAGGGACCAGAGACCTAGGAAATAAGCCACCTTAAAGGAGCCAAGAGTCAATCTGGTGTGGCAAATTAAAGATGACCATAAGTTTTTTACATTCCACCCATTTAGAGCGAGATCTATTTCACCTCCCCCGAGTCTGAGCTGGCCTTGGGTGTTTTGACAAATAGGATATGGCTGAAGTAACCTGATGCCGATTCTAGGTCTGACCTTTTGAGAGGACTCATGGCTACTCCTTTGGTTTTTGGTCTCTTGGGGGCTCCAGAGCAGACACACGGTATCAGATGAATGTCACCAAATAATTCTAGTTAACACGTGTGAAGTGGCAGTATCATCTAGCAAGGTTCTGCCTGAATTCCTGCGTGTAAATATGTAAGATTTAATAAAATGTTGTTGTTTTAAGCCATGAGCTTTTGGGTAGTTTATTGTGCAACCTAAGATATATCTGGGACCTCCAAAGTCCCCATATCCCAAAGTGCTGATGGATAGAATTCAGGAAGTCCATCAACTTGGAAAGGAAAAAAATTATACCTTTATTTTCCCTAACCTATAATCAAAGTATGGCTTTTTTTCCCATTTAGAATGTAGTAGCAAACTCCAGTAGTATTAGTTTTGTCTATGACTTTGAGAATGAGGAGACATTCATAGGCTTTTCCAAACTGCCAAAGGGGCTCATGGCTCATGGATTCATACACATTCTCTCTAAAATACACAACTCAAAAATACGATTCCAAAGGTACTGTTATCTTAAGATACTATAACCTAAGATGCTGTTCCAAAAATCTGACATTTAAGTCATTTCATAACACGATCCTGTAAGGACTGCTATGATCTCCAGCTTACAGTCATGGAAACTAAAACACAAAAGAGTTGGGTTAATGTGTCCAGGATCACTCTGCTCTAAGAAGGCCCATCTGGGACTTGTACCTACTTATCTTACTCCCCAAGTCACATTCTTAAAGAACTGGAAGAGAGACTATAAAACGTCACAAGAGAAGGATGAAGGCAACAGAACAGTATCACAGTTTGCAGGAGGATTCTGAGCATGGGATTCTATCTCCAAACTGTCTCTGACTCATGCCGGAGACTCAGGAACAAAGGGGCTACCTGAAAGCCATCAAAAGAGTTGTCTGACTGAAATAACTGCGAGGCCTTGCTGTGATTTGAATGTATCCCCTCAAAAAAGAATGTTGGAAACTTACTTTCCAACACAACGCCACTGGGAGGTGGGATCTTGAGAGGTGACTAGACCACACAGGTTCCACCCTTGTGAATGGGTCAATGCTGGTTTTAAGGTGAAGACTGCACGTTCAATCTCTTGCTCTCTGTCTCACCCTCCTGCCTTCCCCCAGGGATGATGCAGCAAGAAGGTGTCAGCACCTAGATATTAGACTTCCCCAAACTCCAGAGCTGCAGGGAATAAATGTGTTTTCTTTCCAAATGATCCCGTCCTTTGCTCTTCTGTTACAGCAGCACAAGACAGGCCGAGGCAGACCTGAGGACACAAAGCGGCCCTGATACAGCAGCTGAAGCAGCTCACAGGAGCCAGAGGAAAGAGAGGAATGTGGCCCACGGGGCTCTCTGAGCACAGGCTTGGTTTTTCTTGGGGCCATTTAGAAACAGTTGGGGATAACTCCAAACTAGCTTGCAGTTCCACAAGAGGAAAAAAAAAAAAAAAGCAAGATTCTTTTGCGACAGTTCAATGACCCAGATCGAAAGGCTTGGAAAGTCGGGGTTGTACGTATGACATGGGTGTGTTATTAGCCTTTTACAGAGACTCAAAGAGGGTCAGTAACTTACAGAGGGCATCAGAGTGTGAGGTGGCAGAACCAGGATTTAAACTCGGGTCTGTTTGGCTCCAGGGTCCCCGTTGTTCCAACTAAGAGGGTCCAGCCTCACCTTCTACACTCCTCCAGTTTTCTTGGTCTTCTGAATCACATCTCGGTCCCCAAACACCCATGTCTTTGCTCATCTTAACCCTTTTGCCAACTGTCCTTCCCCAGTTCCTCCCACCCACCCTCTCTTTCCATTCCCCCAAATTCCTTTTCTGTGAAGCTGGTTCCGGCAGAGGAATTCATTGTTCTCTAAGTTTCCGTAATGCTTCCTGCAATCTAGATTTTATCGCAATTATGGGATTTGACCTCTTTGTCTCCCTGGCTAGATTAATAGATGTAGTATTCAAAACAACAGCTAACATTGAGTGAACACTTTCTAGATACTCTTCCCCAAACCTGACATTTAATCATTTCATAACAACAATCCCCTAAGATAAGAGGTTACTACTGTCCCCATCTTACAGTCATGGAAACTAAAACACAGAGTTGGGTTAACCTGTCCAAGGACACCCAGATACTAGAAGGCCCATCTGGAATTTGGACTCCCAAGTTCATGTTCTTAACCACTAAGTTTTAAGATTGAGATCATTCCTTATTGGTCTCTGCTTTCTCTGTACCAAGCACAGGGTAGGGTCCTCAGTACGTATCCAGTAGATAATTGTTGAATGACTAGTGGAATAAACACACATCTGTTTCCTGCATCCCCAGCTCCTGACTCAGTGCCTGGAATATGAAAAGATGCCCAATAATGACTTGCCAATTGACCTGTGAATGATTTAATTAATATTTTTTTTCAGCTCTAAAACCCTGGGATGGTGGGACAAGGATACAGAAATGAAACCATCATCCATTCTTGATTCTGAAGAATCTTCTTTTCTGGGGATGTCACCACCAACCAGACCTTTAAAAAGGATAACAGAACCCAAATGCTGCAAAGTTCTTGGACTGACTCCCCAATGTCCTGGGGGGCTCAATAAGTGAATGAAGAAGGGACAGAGCGGGCAGTCTATGAAGTTCATGCTAAAGTCATTTTCCAATCCAGACTGAGAGGCCTGGTCTTGAAGCAAGCCAAAATGCATAAAAAGTGAGCTTAGTATTCTCCAGCACTGCTTCAAAAAAACAACAATAATGACGAGGCGAAAGAAGAGCTGCTTTCCAGGCCAGCCTGGACCAACCTCAGCCTTGGACAGAGCCTTCTAAGGTGTCGGACCTAGAGATGAGGTGTGGACACAGATAGGAAGGGAGGCCCATTTGGCTCCCTCTGTGGCCCTCTCTGGTTTGGCAGGAGCTCCTGTCCCAGGTAGATCCCCATGGCAGCCCACTTTTCCCAGCCTGGCTTTAATCAACCACTGAGGTCTCCAGAGCACCTTTTACCTGCCAGGTGTGAAGCTCAAGTGGGCACACCGACAGAAAGAGAGGCCCTGAGGAAAAAGAAGGTTGGAGTCTGCAATTTAGTTTTATTTTGAAATAAAACAACGTAGGCCATGAAATTAAATTAAATAATAGCTATAAATGGCCCAGCCACAAGGACCTGGCACAAGATTAAATGCTCAGGAGGTGCGAGTTCCCCTTCCTTTTGAAAACTACAGCTAGGCTGACCGAGACATTCGCCTTGGCAATGTCTGTGCTCAATATGTGGCTAAAGAGAGAGTATGAGGTTTTCAGCTGCTGCGTTTCATTTTCCAGTCAGGGCTGAGTCGTCAGGGCCAGGTTCCCAGCCGGTGTGCTCAATAAGGTGGCACCAGTGGTTCCCAGCAAGCAGCCATCCCCACTGGATCATGCCTGGGCCTTCTAGTTATGAAATATTTTTAATATCACATCTGGTTCCAACATTGACTTATTTAATACATACATACTGAGTGCCCACCACCACACACACACACACCAGATACTGTCAAACAGCAGCAAAAGGCTAAATGAGCGGGTGGGGGGAACCTTGGGAATGCCTTCTCTGCGTGGAGCTTCCATTCCAATGGGAGAGACAAACAAATGAGAAGGAGAGTCAAAGGTGATAAATGCTATGGACAAGGAGGGAAGGCATGGCCGGCACCCCGTGAGGTTTCCCAACTTCTCCCTGAAGCATCATACACATAAGGAAAAGCGAACAGATTCTAAGTGTGGCACTCAACAAATTTTCTCAAAGGAAACATGACCAGCACTCACATCATGACCCAGAGCACAGCCGGCACCCGAGGTCCCATTTTAAATAGGGTGTCAGAGCCAACTCCCCTGAGACCAAGGAGACATCTGTAAGATTGTTGACCAAACATTTCCAGCGCTCTGCCTCCTGGACATAAGGTAGAATTTCACTTCTCTGATACCTGTAAGGCACAGCTGTTGACTTGCTTCAGCCTGGGATATATGAGCAGAAATGAAGGGAACCTCGATGAGGCTGTGGTGATCGTGGGAACTGTGACGCCATGGAGCTTCCATCAGCCTTGGTCCCAATGGACTCTGAGGAGCAGAACATCCCTGCTAACCCCAGTCAGCATGTAGCGGGAGGACAAATAAGTCTTGGTTGCATAAGCTACTGAGATTAAGGGTTTGATTGTTGCCTCAGCATACCCTCACCCAACCTGACTGATAACCTCAGGACAGATTTAAAGAGATGAATGTGTGAAACGTCTGGAAAGCTTAGGGAAGAGTAACACTGAAAGAAAGAGAAAATGCAAATACACTAAACCAGGATTGTGTATGACATGATATATTTGAGGAACAATATCTGCTGTGGACTGAATATAGGTGCCCTCCCAAAATTCATAGGCTAAGATCCTAACCCCAAGGTGATAGTATTAGGAGGTGAGACCTTTGGGAAGGAATTAAGTTACATGAAACGTGCTCAAGAGCCCTCCATTGCCCCTTCCACCACATGAAGACACAGCAGGAAGATGCTATCTTTGAACGAGGAAAAGGCCCTTGAGCAGACACCAGATCTGCTGGCACCTGGGATCATGGACTTCCCAGCCTTTAAAACTGTGAAATTAATTTCTGTCATTTGTAAGCCTCTCCGTGTTGAACATTCTATAACAGCAGGCTGTGCCGACACAGAGAGTCTCTCAGGCTAGAATCCCCCAGAAGTAGACTTTGAGACAAAGTTGGGAATGTAAGTGGTTCATTTGGTAATTGATCAAGGAAAACTGAGTGGGGAAGGGGAAATGAGACAAGGGAAGAATCCACTCTAGGAGGGTTTTAATGACCAAGTTACCACTATGGACACCAGGGCTCCATCCACTGGGGACATCTGAGGGATGGTGCAGGATATACCTCAGAGTATATCCTGAGGTATATCTAGGAGGGTTTTAATGACCAAGTTACCACTATGGACACCAGGGCTCCATCCACTGGGGACATCTGAGGGATGGTGCAGGATATACCTCAGAGTATATCCCCATCCCCAGAGGTATGAGGAGGCTCAGGTGTTCACCGTCCAACTTTGCCATTGGCCAACATTGCTCACAGGTGTGAACACCCAGGCACTTGAGACCCACCCCAGGACAGCCAAGAGCAAGCCAGCAGGCCACTGTCCCTCTGTGGGATGCCTCAGGCAGGCCACGGGGTGGGCAAGGACTGACTATACCTGCTGCCAACAGAGCAGGGATGATGTGCCTGAAGAACAAATACATACACGCACAAAAGGTGGTCACAACAGGACCTCCTGAGAGTCACAGGCAACAGCCCAGGCTTAACAAGTGTTCAGATTCTTGTCACCTCAGCTAGACACGCAACACCCTCCAATTTCTTGTCCTGCCTCTTGCCTTCCCCTGATCGAATCCATTCTTCATCCTCAACCAATTGATCAATAAAACAGGAGGGTCTGACAGTGACAGCCCTGCCCACAGTCCTGCACTGGCCTCCTGTCAGGATAAACCCTAAGCCCTTACGTAGGCACACAGACCCTGTGAGGACTGGCCCTGCCCATGCGACCACTCATCTCCACTCTGCATTTCAACATGGCTTCCACAGCCATACCAGATGGCTGGCCACACCCTGACCTCTCAAAACCCCAAGCCTTTGAAAGCCACTGTTCCCTCCACTTTGAGTCCTATAACGTCTTCCTAGACAACTCTTACTCTTTCGAGAGATGTTGTTCAGGGCGTATCGGCACCAGGCCCTGGGAGACCCAGCCATCAGTACTAGCCCTCCTCTGCTCTGTGAAGACTGCTGGGTGCTGGGAGGCCAATAATATGAAAGTAAATGAATAAGAAAACCAAATAGTAGTAAAGTCAGGGAAATGCAAAGTGACCGTGTTATGTGACAGAAAGTGGTGACAGAGAGTGGTGATTCCAGGACGATTTCCGCGGAGTGGCCAGGCAGGGTCTCCTGTGGAGGTGACATCTGAGATGAGCTGCCTGGATGACAAGAAACTGTCAGTCATGCAAGAATCAAGGCAGCATGTTCTAGGCAGAGAGGGTAAGAACAGGACAGGTCCTGAGGTAGGAAGGACTCGCTGCCCTAACAGAGGAGCAGGTAGCAGGGGCAGAGCCAGCGAGAGAAGAGGTGGGAGGTGTGCTTGGAAGGCAGAGGCCAGGTCATCACGGAGGGCCCCAGGGAGGGTGCTGGACGTCACCCTCCCATCTTCAGCTCACCTGATGCCTCTGAGTGTAGAGTGTCCCTTCTGTAACCTCCAGGGGAACAGACGGGCCACTTGTCCTAGCATCCCTTTCAGGCCCCACCTTCTGGTTGGACACTCGATACAGGAGTCCCAACGGTTTGTTTCCAGCATCTCTTCTTGGCCCTCACTCAATAGCTGTGTGATGTTAGATAAGATATTCAACCTCTCTAGGCCTAGAGCTTCTCCGTAAGTCTGCATTCTATGTTCTGAGTGTGATTAGATGAGTTCAGCCTTGCATATACATTAGGAGAAACAGCAAAATCTTATCTCATCAGAAGAGTGTGCTGTAAGTTTTCTCCTGGCACCATCATCCTCAGGAATGCGGGCTTTAAAATCCAGACCTGGCTTCATTACCTTCTTGAGCAATTTATTGAATCTCCCTTAGCTGAGGTCTTCATAGTTATAGAATGAAACCGGTCATTGTTCTGGGAATTGTTTTATGAAGTAAGTCTTTGCACAAAGAGAAACTCACTGTATAGTTTCTACAGTTTTAATCAATCCTTCCAACACCCTGTGGGATAGACCATCTCATTGCTCCCTTTATAATAGACTATAATTTGCATTGCAAGGATCCCCCAGTCACTCTCAAATGCTAATATAGCAGAAAGATAGGCGTTCCTAAACCAGAATTCAAAGCCCAACTCAGTCACTGACTGTCCTTTTAATTTAAAGCAAGTCTCCTCTGTCCTCTAACCTTGGGAGAGTCTCACCATAGTACTAAAGGAATTGCCTTTCCAAGAGGCCTGGGGTAGACTGAATAACACCCCCCATGAAAGGTCCACAATCTAATCCCCAAGCCTACAAATATATGGCAAAAGGGACTTGGCAAATGTGATCAAGTTGAAGATCTTGAGATGAGGAGATTGTTCTGGGTACCAGGTGGTTCCAATCGAACTCCCAAGGGTCCTTAGAAGAGTCCTAGGTCATGCAAAGATGAAAGGGGTGTCCAAAGAGTGTTGTGTGGGACTGCAGTGCTGCACTGCCAGCTTTGGAGGGGCCACAAGCTAAGGAATGTGGGTGCCCTCCAGACACTGGAAAAGCAAGAAAACATTTTCCTCGAGAATATTTCTGCAGAAGGAACCAGCCCTGCCAACACCTTGACTTTAACCCAGGGGGACCAATTTAGGACTCTGACTTCCAGAACTGTAAGAGAATATGTTTGTGTTGTTGTAAGGCATGAAGTTGAGATGATTAGTTACAGAAGCTCTAGGAAACTGATTGCATCTCAAAGTTTCTCACAAGTCACCCTCTACTTGATTGCCTCCTTGTCCCAACTTGTGGCAACCTCTAACATGTAAAGTGAGTGACTGGGCAGGTCAGCAGTTAGTCCAAGCTCCAGACCAGCGGAGAGAGGTGAACACTGGGTTTTATTATTACCCTGGGGATCAAGGACCATGCACCCTATTAGACCAGAGCCAAATGTTACAGAAACAGAGCTTCAGAATCTGAGCTCCCAGAGAAACCCAGAGCCTGGAGAATGGAGAAAGTCAAGGAATTTAAGATCTTTCCAACAAACACTTATGCTTTCCACCCTTAGTCAGAACCAAAAGATTTTGTCCCAACCAGACCCATCTCTGCAAAGACGGTTCCTCCACAGGAATTCAGCACAGTAGGGACCATTTTGCCTCCGACATGAAAAGTACCAAGGAAAAACAGCAACATCCTTCCAGCCATCCGGGACAGCGTTTCACCCCTGCCTCGATAATTACCCCCACATTATTGTTAGTTTCTTGTGTTTTTCCTTTTTTTCTCCATAAACAGTGCAATCTGCCTTTGCTTTTGAGACAGTTCTTTGGAGAAAGCACAAAAGAAATAATCTTTCGGGATCCTTCCCCTCACGGTTTCAAACTGCTAGACTCCAGATTTTTCTGAGGAAAAGTTCCATAAACCTTCTGCCGTGCGGAGAGCTCTCGCCTGGCACCAGGAGTGTTGTGCTTGGCAGCAAGGACGGGTCGCCAGGGGCACACCTGCTACAGGCAGCCCTGTCTCCAGCTCCACACGAGCTGAAGCTAGGTGGGGGAGTGGGCCGTGGCAGGTGGGCAGAAATGAGAGCCAGGGGGCAGGGCTCGATGGGACACACCTGCTGGAAACAGCCTTTTAAGACCATGTGCAGACCCAAAAGAGTGATAATGAAGAAAGGGCCGTTTTGCCTGAGCAGAAGGGGAGGGAGGTGGGTGGAAGAGGTAGAGGAGGAAAAGAGGACAAGCACGCACACACGCACAGCCCTGCTCCAAGCCCTGACGTATCCTGAGAGGGTGCTGTTCTGTGGACTCACTGCGGCTCACAGTCTTCTCTTTCCTGGGACACCTGAGATACCGGGGGAGAAGGAAGCCAGTCCCCCTTCCTAGCTCACCGTCCATGGCTTTGTGGAGAGATGTGGGTTCCAGGAGCTAGGAGCTCTCTCAGGCCTCCTGCTTTTTCTCTGCAAAGCTTATAGGTCAGGGACTCAGGGAGAACAGTGATCTGGTGACTGAACCCAAGGTCCAGGTGAGCCTCTGACAGTCAGAGTGTGCCAGCCAGAGCAGGCTCACCACCTGCAGCCAGCAAGCTGCTCGCCCACCGTGCTGCGCGCCCCGCTAAGGATTCCAGACCTCGCCTAAACCACAGGTGACGGGAAGCCAGGGAGAGGGGCACCTTCACCTCAGAGAAATGAAGCTGGTGACCTCGAGCTGGGTGGGTCAGAGAAGAAAAAGTAAGGAAAAGGCAAACTGTATGGTTTTCTAGAAGGAAGAGAAGGCTTTGACAAAAGAAGATTTATTGGCTTTTTTCCCCCCTCTCGTTTTCATTCTGGAAAATACACTGAAAGGGATAAGGAGGAAAATAAAGGAGATCCATAATCCCACCATCAAGAGATCTCCTTTTCAACAGCTCGATTGAAATATAAGTGGCACACCATAAAGGGCAAATGTTGGCAGGGTGCAGTTTAGTGAGTGTTGGCCTAGGTGTGGATCCATGAAATCATCACCACAACAAAGTAAGGATCCTATGCATCCCTTGAGGAAGTTTTCTCCTATGTTTTTGGAAGCCCTTATTTCCATCTCTTCACATTTGACCCCCTCTCTTGGCCTATAGCTATAACATAACTCTTTGTTTTGTGATTTTACTGGGTGCTTTAGGGTTCATAAGATACCTCCCAACAAAATCCTTCTCTCTCCCCGCTGCATTTTGTGCTTTGATGTCAAACATTTTACTTCTACCTATGTTATAAACCCCATAGTACATTACTACTTGTTTTTAACCTAAACAACCAATTACATTACAGAGATTTAATTTTACTCACACATTTCTGGGGTTCTTCATTCCTTTGCATGGTTCCAACTATTCTCCAGCAGTATTTTCCTTCTGCCTGAAGGACTTCCTTGAATATTTCTTAGGAGGTGAGTTGGCTGGTGATCAATTCTTTCAGCTTGATTTCGCATTCATTTTTGAAAGATATCTTCACTGAGTTGATGGGTTTTTTTTCCTTTCAATGTTTTAAATGTGTTGCTCTAAAGTCTTCTTAGCTCATATTATTTTCCTACAAACAATATCTGCCATCTTCCCTATATTCAGTACAAAATGTGTTTTTCCTCATCTGGTTGCTTTTAGGGTCCCTCTTGGCCACCTGTTTTCAGCAATCTGATGATGCTGTGTCAGTAGTTTACTTCGTGTTTCTTAGGCTTCATCAAGCATCTTGGATCTGGGGGCTGATGCTTGTCATTGAATTTGAAAATTGTTCACCAACATTTCTTTAAACATCTTCCCCCCCCCCTTCTTCAGAGATTCGAACTACGTATAGAAAAGGCCACTTACACTTTTCCCACAGCTCACCAATGCTCTTATTATAGTTTTTATTTTTTATGGACTTATGGTTTGATCTTAAACCTGACCTTCAGAGCAACACAAGCCACTATGAAGTTTTAAGCCAAAGAGTGATATAATTATATTGGCCTTGTTGAAATTTCTCTCTCTCTCATTTGTGTGATCAACTGACGAGCAGAAGCCAGAACACTGTTAGGAAGCAATTAGGAGGGTCTAGGGACGAGAGTCATGGTCATAGAGACCAGGAAGAGTCCTCAGAAAATATTCATCAATAGGATTTAGTGACTCCGTGTAGACAGCGAGAGACAGGGAGGTTTAAGAGCTCGTGCTTCTGACATGAAAAACTAGATAGATTAAAAAGCCATTCACAGGCTGGGGATATAGCTCAGTTGGCAGAGTGCTTGCTTTGCAAGGCCCTGGGTTCAATCCTTAGCACCACCAAAAAAAAAAAAAAAAGCCATTTACTCCACTGTAGTTCACCGAATAAGGTTTCAGAGGAATAATGATTTGGAGCATGATGAATTGAATCAGCTTGTGCCATTTGTGGGTCTTGGTTGCAATCTACATAAAACAACCAAGGCTTGGAAACATGTCTGGTTGATCTGAAAGGCCAGAGACACAGGCACTGAAAATATTCAAGCAAGAGGAAGGCCAAGTCTGGTGCCCATGGTGCCCTTGGCACCACCACCTCTGGACACTGGCTGCCTCAACCGCAAACTCTCAGTTTCTTCTGAGCCACCGTAAATATCCTCTGATTTTCTGTGCACCTCAAAGATTCAATGCTCCAGGTTGAGAATGTGTGATTTCCTGAGGACTAGAGGAGAGAACCTCTGTGTTCCATCCCCCAAATAGAAAGGGTATTCCAGTGATGGAGAATCCTCTGGAGTCTTTAGACATCAGAGGAGAAATGTGAAGTAGACATTTAACCAGAGCTGGACCAGAACTCTGAAGAGAATTCTTGGATCGTGGATAAAACCTGAGTATGCTCAGCCCATGTAGGTGGCAGGCTGAGCCCAGGGTCAGATGACATCACCAGGAAGAAGAGTATAGGACAGGGAGGGAGGACAGCCCATGACCAAGCCCTCAGATCTGGTCAGGGAGGACAAGCCTGTGCAGATCCCAAGGAGGAGTGGCCAAGGAAGTGAGAAGCAGACGAGGAGTAAAAGTGACATGCACACAAAGGACAGAGGAGGTCCCTGTGGTGAGAAGTTAAGGGGGGGTGAGCACAGGAAGACCCCGAGTGACTGGGCAGGAGTCATTTTGGTAGCACAGAGCAGAGTTCTGAATAGAGGACCCTGGAGGATGAGGCAAGGGAGGCGACCTTAGGAGGCTCTTTCTTAAAGTTTGCTTGAGGGGCATAGGCAAGAGGTGGGGTGGGCACTGGAGCTTTACTTTGCTTTTCCTGAATAGGAGAGTTTAAGACCGGACCAAAGAGAGCCATGATAGAACCATGAAGAAACAGGAGGAAGTGCAGGAGGAAAGGGTATTTCCTTCCGGGTGACTAGGGTCACTCATTCAACAGATATTACAGAGCCCTTAGCTACGTGCTCAGGCGTGATAGCACAGGGGTTCAGGACACAGCCCCTGCAGTGGGCAGGTCTTCACTCTGGGTTCAGGACACAGCCCCTGCAGTGGGCAGGTCTTCACTCTGCCCCAACTAGATAAGTGACCTTGTCAAGTTATGTAACCTCGTGAGCCTTCATTTTCTCAGTGTAAATGGGACTATCATATAACCCACTTCACACACTTTTCTGTGTGGAATAAGTAAGTTAAGGGGTGAAAATAATAACACCAAACATTTCAAAAGCTCTTATTTTGTGCTTATTACTGATTTGTTTCAGACAGGTGGGTACATCCAGTGCCTGTTACTCCACCTGGGTCAGAAATAGAAGTAAAGATCATGATTTTTTTTTTTTTGTATATTTTCTTCTCTGTATACATCAATCTCTGTAATATATTCATGCATATGTGTATGCAGCAAATCTTTAACAGGTGCCTAATAATAGTGTTCTAGCACTTCATGGATTTAATTCTCAAAAATACTCAATGAGTCTGATCATCCCCATTGTATAGTTGAGGAACTAGGGCAATAAGAAGTTTAAGTAACTTGTTCCAAGTCCCATACACAGGTAACCTGGCTCCACAGCCTGTGTTCCTAGCCACTAGGTTGTCCTGTTCCCACCAGCTCCAAGAACAAGGCCAAGGATAGTGAGAGGATGTGATGTACGAGGAAGACAGCCAGAAGGTGTGTGAACAGACTGGAAAATGGGAATCACTGTAGGAGGGTCCTGAGCAAATATCAGATGTCCAGAGTTTACTTCTCTGGTGCTGGCTTTGTTTGGGTGACTGTAGTAGAATTAACAGGCCAATGGAGACTCAGGAACCATCAGAAATACCTGCTTGTCCCTTAGTGACAAGTTATACCTTTAGTGGTCTTGTAGGACACTGTCCCTGACTTTCTGACATTAGAAAAAGACCCTGCCCAAAGTTAGCTGCTGGACTGGTTTCCCAGGGAGGTTTCTTAAAGCATAGCACACATGCTCAGTGGCTGCCAGCCGAGCCAGGAAGGCTTTGCTGTATGACTTCACCTTTTATCTCTGCCAAGGGACACCCCGAAGCCACCACAGTTTCTACATCAAGCCACTTCTGGAAGGGATTTCCATAGGAAAGGAAACAGGCTCTGCTATTACCAAATGCAGGGATGGGTAAACCGCCAGTCTGTGGTGTTGGGAACTTTTAATTGCTTCTTTGGGATTAAGCATTTGCCCCAAGAAGGGCAGGAGCAGACTGGAATGCTGGGTTCTCAAGAACTTGGGGTGGCTTGACAAGCCAGCCAACATGAGCACATGAGATGTTTTGAGAGTCTTTTTCCCCCTGCTGGGTTCACTTAGGGAGATTTGAGCCCCCTCAAAAGACTTCCCAGCCACATTCACCCCAACCCCAGCCCTTGTTTCGGGTTTCTTCCTTATAGGAGCCCACTTGGAATTCTTGGCTGACTCATTTCGGTTTCTCCTTTCAGGAATACAGAATGTCAGAGCTAGAGAGACCCGGGAAAACTGGGTCAAGCTCTGTATTTTGCAGCTACTTCCCTGAAGGCTGCATTTACCTTCCACCGGGGGCGTTGAGCCCCGCCTGTCCCCTGCACTACACTGCCCTCTCCTGGCGATAGATAGAAATGCCTCTGGGTGACACTGATTTTCACTGCTTCTTGTGGCTAGTAAGACCTTCTCAGCCGGCTTCTGCTTTCCAGGGGCTGTCTCTAGGTGTGTCTCTCTTTGCAACTCTCACTCTTTCCTGCACACTTCTTGCCTTGGAGTACCCCAGTTCTTCCCTATAAATATGGGAGGAAGGTGGAAATCTACAGCAGGAGGGTATGAAAGAATGTGGAGCCAGGGCTGGAGGAGAGGGGCTGCCCTGGGTCTTAGCTCTTGACTAGAGGACCCTCTCCTTTTGGCAGGAGAAAGCATGTTGCACAAAGAAATACCCCAAAGATCTTTGATGTACAAAGCTGCGACATCACAGGCCTTAAAACAGATCCTCAAAGAGTTCAAAGTTTCTGTTTCTCAGGGTGACTGTCTCCATTTGTTCATCTCAGACCCTGCAAGGATCAAAACCCCAAATGCCTTCAGGAGTCAGACAAGAGACCTAAGTGAATTAATAACCAGACACGAGTGAGTGTGGGAGTGCAGCGGTCACCGGCACTCCCGTCCCCTCTCAAGTCTCACCCTTCCAATGCCCTGCCTGAGAGTCAATGTTTAAGTAATGTTTCGTTTATTGAGCACTTTGCCATGCCAGGGCATGGTTGGTTCTAAGCACCTTGGAAGTAGTCACTATTTTAAGCCTCTCAACAAGCCTCTGAACTGGTGTAATCATAAGCATCAGCCCTGTTTGTAAGTGGGGGACGGAGGCCTGGAGCACCTCAGGGGCTTTCCTAATGGCAGACAGATCAAAGGAATATGCTAGGATTTGGGCTCAGAGAGTCTGACTTCAGAACCCGATTCCTTAACCACCAGATTTATATACATACTTTAAGTATGCAGACTTGTACCCTAGGACGGCCTGGGAAACTGACGTTATCACCATGGGAAAGAGAGTGTGGGTTAGTGGACAGAGAACAGGCATGAGAGACAGATCCGAGTCTGAATCCTGCTTCTACTACATAGTAGGTGACCCCAGGGCATATTAATGAACTTTCTCACCAGCAGTGACTGGTCAGTAAATCAGAGACAACCCTTCCCACTCCCTAGTATGATCACCAGGATTACATGTGATAATAAATGTGTTCAACCTAAGATATGACATCAAACACAGATACACAGTGACAGGTGGCTACTGTTAAGTTAACAACTAAGCAGATGACTTTGATTTACCTGATTTAAGAGCCTGACCCTCTGTACTAGTTGGACACAAGAAGGATAAAGCTCCTTAGAATAAAACTTCTAACAAAAAATTCACATCAACAAAAACCTTTAATCATTATCTGAGCTTTCAAAAGGGGCTGAGTAGTGGGGGGTATACACATTACAAAAGTCTTCATGTCGCTGCAAGTTACGTTCTTCCTGGTATTGTTAATGGTACAACTGGATGTAACCCCTCCCATCTAAGTAACTGAAAAGAAGACACTTTTCTGTGATCCCTGCCTCAGGCACTAGGTGGCGCTACATTCTCACTTCAGCTACATTCTGGCTTCCTACAGCCCTCCGTCTGGCTGATTTTGAATTACTCCCCAGCTAGCATTTCCTGGGCTTGAGCTGCATTCCATTTTTCACAAGTGCATCAGACACCTTCTGAAAGTGAGCAGATACCAGATGGGGTCATTCAAGATGTCAACCCAGCCTGGTCAACTATCCCCACTCAACCCAATGAGAACATATTTATTGAGTACCCACTATGTGTCAGCTCCTGAAGAGAATCCAGCCTTGTACCCCAGGGATCTGTCCATGCTTTACCTTTCCTCCTCAGGCCTCCTGCTATCTACAGAAAGTTCCAGAAGAATCATAGCCACTGAGGAAGTCGAGGAGAGTTGGAGTTGTGGGAGAACACAGAGATCACTTTATTTCCCTTCAACTCACACATACTGACAATGGCCCAGAGACAGAAAGTGAGTAATCCCAGGAGGCACAGCCTGACAGACCAGAATTAGGATCTGTTTCCTGATCCCAGGTCCTTCCACTTGGGAATCCCTCAAGGACAGCCACCAGGATCATACCAGAAAATGGTGCTGGTGTAGGACTCTGTGACTACACATCCTCACACTGAGAAGCTACCCCCAATTAGTAACACTCATTTCCACAGAACTTTACTAGGTGTTTAAACACAGATATTCTGTGGTTTCCCCTCAGGCCCGTTGCCCAACAGGTATTGCTCCTGGCCACTGGAGACGGACATGCCCAGCTTGCACAGGGACCAAAGTGCCACTCCCTTGCCAACCACAAGCCTGCAGCAACTCAGCCTCCTTTGCTTGCCTCTGGGCATCTAGGATCTTTGGTTAGGCCTAATATTTGTTAAGGCGAAGCCAAAACAAATGATCCAGAGAAGAAGAGGAACCAGGTCCTGTCTCCCTAGCCAGCAGGTTTGTAAGCTGGCTGAACAAGGGTCTCTCTCTCTCTCTCTCTCTCTCTCTCTCTCTCTCTCTCAGACTCAGTCTCCCCATCTGGATAATAAAGGAGTTAGATCTGACCCCTGTCAGCCTTAGCCTTCCAGGGTCTGTCATGTGGCTATTTAGCTATCATTATTAAGTAAGGTAATTCATCATGTCCACATCCAGCACCTTGTGGGAGATATGAAGCTCATCGTTGGTTTTCTGATATATACTATTTTAAGTAACAGAAGTATGAGTTTGACTCAGGAGACTGAGGCAGGAGGATCACAAGCTTGAGGCCAGACTCAGCAATTTAGTGAAGCCCTGAGCAACTTAGTAAGACCCCATCTCAAAATACAAAAATTAAAAAGGGCTGGGGATGTAGCTCAATGGTAAAGAAAGCACCCCTGGATTCAATCCCCATACCTCCCCATAAAAAAAGAAAAAGAAAGTGTTAGTTTTTCCTTATGTGTTTCTTCCTTTTTTTTTTTTTTTTTTTTTTGCTGTGTGTGTGTGTGTGTGTGTGTGTGTGTGGTGCTGGGGATTGAACCCAGGGCCTTTTGCATTCAAGGTAAGCATTCTACTACCAACTGAACTATATCCCCAGCCCTGTTTCTTCCCCTTTAAAAAAAATAATTTCAAAATATTCCTGACATACAAAAAGGTATCAAGAATATGGCAATAGATTCATAGGCATTAAGCATAGTATCTGAACAGTAGATAATTGAGTGGACATTTTTTCAACTTTGCCGTTTGTCTGAATTTTCATAATAAAATATTGAGAGGAGAAAAAAGACATTAAGAATAATATAATGAGCACCTATATAATTGCTGCTCAGCCTACCACATCAAACCTCCTGGATTTGGATACTTGAACTGCAATACACAGGTGCTCCTCAACTCATGATGGGGCATGTCTTCATCAACCCATAATAAATTGAAAGTATTGTAAGTTGAAAATGTATTCAGTGGGCCTAACCCAATAAACACCGGGCTCAGCCTCTCCTGCCATCATCATGCCCCAGTCAGGGGGCGGCAGCCTATGCCTGCAATCCCAGGCTGAGGCAGGAGGCCTGCAGGGCCAAGGCCAGCCTCCACAACCAAGCAAGACCTCATCTCAAAATAAAATATATTTTTTTAACAGGCTGGGGATGTAGCTTAATGGTGACTCACCTCTGGGTTTAATCCCAACACACACACACACACACACACACACACACAATTCTTAAAACACTTAGATTAGCCTAAAGTTGGGCAAACTCATCTAACAAGTCTATTTTATAACAAAGTGTTGGGTAGCTCATGTAATTTATAGAATACTGAACGTGAAAAACAAAGTCAAAAAATCTGGAAATCTAATCATGGTAAGCCAGGGGCCTTCATAGTGTTGTTTTGCTTTGTAAATGTTCTTAATGTCATAGACAAGTTTTCATACCACGTGTTTTCTTCTGCAGCTTGATTTTTTTCACTTAGCATTTAAGTTCCGAGATTCATCTGCACTGATTGATGGGACTCTGGCCTACTCCGTTTTACTACTGTTTTGAAGTTGCGCAGTCTTCTCTGCTCCTGAGCACTCTCCCCTGGTCCAGTCGCCCTGGTGCGTGTGGAAGGGGTACAGCGGCGTTGAGATGTGAGGAGGAGCATGGCCTGCCACGTCCCACGGCGTGGA
The DNA here is from genome assembly GCF_964194105.1 of Spermophilus citellus. Taxonomy (NCBI): domain Eukaryota; kingdom Metazoa; phylum Chordata; class Mammalia; order Rodentia; family Sciuridae; genus Spermophilus; species Spermophilus citellus. Next base: position 121,689,841 of record NC_138197.1, read on the forward strand.
TCCAGGTGTTCAAACTGTGTCACCGTGGCCTGCCTGTGGTCCCGTTTTCGTTCTGTTTTCTACTATTCTGGCTTCATTCTCGGAGGTCTCTGCACATGTGGTAGCCTTGGAAGCCCCAGTGGCCAGAGGCACCCCTCTCCAGAGTTCCCGCATGGTCGATGGAACAGAGGCGACCTGTGTTCCTCCTGAACAAGTCAGACTGGATCTCTCCCTGGACCTCCCTAGTCATTTGCTCCTCTCCGTCCATCTCATCAAAGCCAAACAGGCTGAGGATGGGGAAAGTTGAGGCTCCAAAGGAAAAAAGTTGTTACCAAATGAAGGAGGACTGGAAGCTGAGCAGATGACAACAAATGTCCGGGACCTCACCAGTCCCTCACATGTCCCCTCTCACTGCTGTGTGTGTCACACTGTGTGTGATTACGCTGCCATCAACAGTGGCTGTGCCCCCTGTGTGGCTGGGAACCTTTCTAGGAAAGACCTCATCTTTACCTCCCCAGATCCAGTGCAGCTCAGTGCCCCGGGCGCAAGGAACAGCAGCTGCAGACTCAATACCTCCAGCAAGCACAGCCCTAAGGGAAGGGGCAACTCCACCCTCTGTCTTTTAGCTCCTCCCACTGCAAACCCAGACTATCAGGTAAGAGATTTCCACCCACCTTCTGAGTCTCAGACCACAAGAAAACACTAGTGGACAAATGCATTGTCTCAGTCAAAATCCATATGCACTTAGATAGCTGTTGTTTATTGAACACCTACTATGTGCCAAACATTTTTTTAGTGTGACAAGCTGCATCCAGATAGAAGTGTTTCTAGCTTTCTGTGAATATATGAAAATTTATATATTAATAGGGTGAATTTTATGGTATGTGGATTATATCTCAATAAAGCTGTTATTTTTTTCCAAAGAAATACAGATATTATATAATGTGATCTCATTTATATGAAATTTTATTTTATTTTATTAGCGCGCGCGAGAGAGAGAGAGAGAGAGAGAGAGAGAGAGAGAGAGAGAGAATTTTATTTATTTTTTAGTTTTTTCGGTGGACACAACATCTTTGTTTGTATGTGGTGCTGAGGATCGAACCCGGGCCGCACGCATGCCAGGCGAGCGCGCTACCGCTTGAGCCACATCTCCAGCCCCGAAATTTTAAAATGGAAAAAAGTGGTCTATGGTGATAGCGGTCAGAATAGTGCTTATCTTAGAGAGTACAGACTGCAGTTTCCAAGCCTCTGCAAATAATGCAGAAAAGTCCTAGGTCTGGTCAGAGGTAGTATGCGGACACTCACATGCAGAAATTTGCTCAGCTGTGTACTTCAGATGTGTGTGCATTGGAGCATAAAAGTTCCACTTTCATACAAAGAAAACTAAAAAGTGCTTGTATTAGTCAGCCTTCATCACTGTGACCCAACAAGTACGACTTAGAGGAGTAAAGTTTTTTTTTAGGCTCATAGTTTCGGGGGTCTGGTTCACAACAGCCAACTCTGCTCTGAATCAGAGATGTAGCAGAACTTGTGGTGGGAGGGTGTGGCAGGGGAAAGCTGCTAAGCTCCTGGCCACCAGAGGGGAGCCAGGGACAAGAGATAGGCCACACTCCCAGTGACCTACTCCCTCACATCACATCCCACCTGCCTACAGCTACCACCCAATGGTCCATTCAAATTATTAATCCATCTAATAGATTAATCCACCCCTGAGGTTACAGGTCTCTAATCATTTCACCTCTGAACATTCCTGCAAGAACACAGGCGCTTTGGGAGACATTAAAGATGCAAACCGTAACAGTGCTGTTTCTTTTTAAGTGAAGGAAAGAAACCAACTCTAGAGCACTATGGAACACAGATTTTTTTTTTAAACTCAGGCTGTTGGGTACTAAACCTGACTCCACCACTTACTAGCTGTGATGAGTACTTTGAACAAATTTCTTACCTTCAGGACCATCGTAAGAATCAAGTAAATTAATCCCTGTGAAACATTTAGAACCATGGAATAGTAAGTGCTCAATAAACCACAGAGCCACTTCAGAGGCCAAAGGTAAGACCCAAAAGACCCAGTGGGAAGGGGACACACTGGTTACCATGGAGGATTCCCTGAATGTCAACCAGGCTAGTGATAAGAAGGTCATAAGGAGACCATGCCTCAGCACACACTGCCATTTCTACATTTCTGTTTCCATGTTTGTACTGGTCTCTCAGCTGGCCCATGAGCACCATGAAGGCAGGAGCCCTGTCTTGCTCTTGGTCACCTCTTCAGTGTCCAGCAAAGAGCAGAGCTCTCTGAATACTCTTGAAGGAGCAGTGAGTGCATGAACCACAGTCCTGATCTCAGCTGATCCACAGGAAGCACCCAGAGGGGGCTGCTGCTGGAATGTAGGCCCATCTAGTGGAGTGAGGCTGGCAGGAGAGGTGGTGGATGGTGGTGGATGTGTCAGGGCTTCAACCTTTGTGGATGTTGAAAAGGGGAAATTCAAGGAGTCAGAGGTGACTCCCCTGCTCCTGCTTTAAGCAACGAGGGGCTGGAAGGGGAAGCAACTTCTGTCTGGGACCAAGTAAGATTGGCTGGGAGGAAGTATCCAGGTATTAGTAGACAAACGGAGGTACGACCTGGGCTAAGCATAGAGGTTTGGGGATTAATATTGCCCTGGTGGCAGACTACTTGATAGCATATTCAAGAAGTCTAGAAAATGACTTTGCATTGTTTGAGCATTTATGTTGGAGTATTCATTCACACTGATCCTTGTTATGAAAAAAAAATTATATATATAATTTAATTTTTTTAAAGGTGGAACTCCTTAAATGCAATTTTGATATTTCTTTTCAGGCTATCTGCCTATAGCTGCCTCTCCCTTGCCTCTTCCCTCCAGGTAAAAACAAAAGGTGCACAGAACTTTAGTCTTACCCTCTAATTTTAATCTTAGGAACATCTAGTCCAGTGGTTCTAAGTCTGCGATCCCAGCCCAGCAGTATCAGGTTGATCTGGAACTTGTTAGAAATGCAAATTGTTGGTGGCCCCTCCCCCATCCAGATCTACTGATCTAGAACCTCAGGAGAGGTGGGTCCAGCAATCTGTTAAGCAAGTTAAAAATTGAGAACCACTGGTCTGGGAAATTCCATCAGTTTGCAGATGAGGAAAATAAGATACAGAAATTAAAGGATGGCCTTGCTTAACATCACACTCTGGCCACTGCAAGGTCTGACCCAGACATCCAAAGAAAGACCAAATACTGGGCTCCACATACTGACTGAGGCACGATAGTGGCTACTGACTTTGCAGCAGGTGAGGTAGTAGGAAGAAATGACAACTCTTCAAGGGGTCATCTCTGCAAAGTCACCCCAAGTCCCCCAATTTCTTAAGTATCTACTCCAGGCCAGGCTCTGAGCCATATCAGATATGGTACAGATCTTGCTGGAAACCAGGAGGTCAGGCATATTGTTGTTTCCAAAAAAAAAAAATACTTTACCCATTGAAAGCCTTCTGTGTGAGTCAGGGTCCAGTCCGGAAGTAAAAATCAAATTAGTAATTTGACTAGGGAAACTTTAATATAAAGCTTTATTGGGCTGGAGTTGTGGCTCAGAGCACTTGCCTAGCATTTGTAAGGCAGTGGGTTCAATTCTCAGCACCACATATAAATAAATGAATAAAATAAAGGTTCATTAACATAAAATAAGAATTTAAAAAATATATGTATTACCTAGTAAAGGCTGGTTATCTATCAGAACTCCTGCTTGTGACCGTTGACTGGTGTCCCCTGGAAATTTCCTCCACCTCTGATTCCTTAACATGACCTCCATTGCTTTCCTTCCTCCCTCTCTGATCATTCTCTCAAGAATTTCTTTTCTTCATATATCCTTTACATTCTTTGGGCAATTTCTCCTGCTTCCTTAATTTAAAAGTGAATAGGAGCTGAGCTCCTATTACAGCCTCAGTAGATTAGGGAGGTACTTAGCAACTCAGCTAGACCCTTTCTCTAAATAAAATATAAAAAAGAGCTGGGGATGTGGCTCAGTGGTTAAGCACCCTGGGTTCAATCCCTGGTAACCCCCCCCCCCAAAAAAAAAAAAACAGTGAATATGAATGAGTAATTCTGAAGGCAGGCCTCCCAACTGAGCTCCAGACCTGGGCCTCCCACCAGTTGCCCTCTTACATCCTCTCCTAATCCATGAGGGCCATTAGCTGAGTCTCCTCTCCCTCCTCAGCCCATGCGCACTCCACAGCATCTGACACACTGGGCTCTGAAATTCCTCTGCCACACCCTCCCTCAGGCCCTCTGCTCAAGCCCTAGGTCTTCCAATGTCCACCTGTGTTGACCTCCTCCAGCCCTGCCACAGGGCTAGGGAGGCAGTCTAAAATCCAGGTCAGAGCACAGTTACTCCCCACCCTCCTTAAAACCCTTTAGTGATTTTCTGTCATCAGAGAATAAGATCCAAACTCTTGAGGATGACACACAGGCCTCCAGGTCCTGGCCCCAGCAGCCCTCCAGGCCACCTCCACTCTGCGGGCAGAATTGGAAAAAAGCAAGGGGTTGGGGGCAGGTGGATGTCAGGAGGCTCAGTGCTCACCTCAGCCTCCCAGTTTTTGTTGTCGTTGTTGTTGTTGTTTTGTTTTTTGGTTAATAATATATTGTAGTTGGGCACAATACCTTTATTTATTTATTTTTATGTGGTGCTGAGGATCGAACCCAGGGCCTCACATGTGCTAGGTGAGCACTTTACCACTGAGCCCCAGCCCCAGCCCTCAGCCTCCCAGTTCTGCTGGCCAGGACAGATGGCCTGCCTACTCAAAGTCCTGCTTACCTTTCAGGACTGGCTCAAGTTTCTCCACCTCTTTATGTAGTCATTTCTTTAATGACTACAATTAATCTCACACACATATGCATGCACACACATGCACACGATTTCTGAGCTCATAAAGAATGATTTCAAAATATTTAACCACTGAGAACTCATAGGCACTCACACATCAGGATAAACGCTGGCCCTGAGACTGGAGTCAAGTCTTTTAAGGACCCCCTGCTGGGCCAGGGTTATTGACCTATTGGCTGCTAGACTGTGAGGAGGTCTAGCAGTTCAGAGGAGGCACTCAGGGTGCTCAGGGCAGCAGCTACACACCAAGCAGCATAGGAGTGCTGAGGGCCATTACCAAGTAGGAATGACGCATTGAAATTTCCTTGCCAGCGTACCCCATGTTAATTTCGCTGTTGACCTTGCATGTGTGTTTGAGAAAGGTGACCCTGCTCAACGACCAGGGTGGATCCAGGATTAGGGTGTGTCCTGCAGTTTGAGGAAGTATCCCGGTCCTTGGGTTTAGGGCGTTCCCAGTTTAAGACCTTGGGTTTTAGGGAAGTTCGATGTTGAGGATTATTGCTGCTGGAAATAGGGCGTTCCTGCTACCTGAGCTCCCGTTGAGCTCTCGTGAGATTCAGAGAGTATTTTGGGAAAAAAGCCTCGTGGAGTAGGTGAATTGGGGGGGAGCAGAACTGGGATTGCCCCAGAACGTGTGTGGAGGCCGGTGTGAGTTCGGGAATAAAGAATTGCTGTTTGAATCTACAAAGCTGTGTGGTGGCTCGTGATTCTGTGCCCAGCCAAGACTGCGGCATAGGAGTATCTCTCTCAATCTTTTAACTTCTGGTATGACTGCACATGCATGAGCCCTGGGACTCTTATTATGCACCAAATGCTGGGCTAAGCTAACCCACTTCACCCACCACCTCCTTCAACTAGCACAACCACATTGTGAGGTATAATCATCATCTCTACCACTACCATCTTTCTTACCATCATCTCCATCACTGCCCCCATCTCCAGCATGCCAACAGACTTGCTGTGGGGTTTCACTGAAGATCCTATTGCTTGATCGGAAGTTAAATCTACACCTTCAATAACTTTTGCCTGTTCTTCAAAGGGCAGCTACCTAGCACTTCCCCATCACCCACAGCAGCATTCCAAGGCATTTCCCACAGTCCTTTGCAAACCTGTTCTAACCACCTCTAGCCCAACCCTAGCACTGCTACTGCCACCACCCCCATTATTCCTGGCTGTAGCCCTGAATTCCTTATGACACAATTTTCACAACTGCCACCACTGGGCTGTAAGACCTTTGAGGACAGGATCTTGTTCCATGCATATTTAATTCACTGCTCTGCAGAATGTCTGGCTATGGGCCCAATGTTGGTCAAGTGCATGAATAAATAAGCAGACACATGAGACTGAAATGTAACTGTTATTTGAGGTTAGATCTATCTTTAACTGCTCCACCAACAAGAATATGGAAATACATAATACATTCCTTTTATTTTTAGCATTTGAATTTGACTATTATTATGAATGCATTAAATAAGAATCTATTAAGCCACTTTGTAACCTGAGAACAGGGGCTGCATTCAAATCTCACCCCGGCCACTTTTTTGGTGTGTGTGGTATGCTGGGGATTGAACCCAGGGCCTTGTGCATGCAAGGAAGGAACTCTACCAACTGAGCTGTATCCCCAGCCCACCCCTGCCATTTTCTAATGACCTTGCTCAATGCTTCTCAGCCTGCTGCTCTTGTGGAATGGGGAGTGATCCTGCCTACCTCGGGGATTCTAAGGAGGAGACTACATAGAGCTCAGCACCTCCCCTGCGCAAAGGGACTCAATAAACAGTATATTATCTTTGGTGGTGGGTGGATGGTAGCCCAGGGATAAAAGGAAATGTGCCCTGATGTACTCTGGGCCAAACGTTGATAGGGTGGTCTCAGACAGTGGTTCTCCACCTTGGATGCAAGTTGGAATGCTGGCACCATTCAACCCAAATCCCTGGGAACCCAGGCTTTTTTTCCCCCACACTCTCCTGAAGATTCTAATAGGTAGTCAGGTTGAGATCCTCTGCCGAAACTAGCAAAGTAGGAGACAAGCAACAACCTATCAACAAACCAGCCAAGAGTCCAGGAAAGGATGTCCCAGATCCAGTGAGGCTGTCTTGATTTCAGTTGAAAATAAAAAATTCTCAAAATTGAAAACTTACCTGTTTTCTAATCCTGAATACACATGCAAATAGAATATATCATGATTACTAAATTCTCTGAAAGCAACCACTCTGGAAAAAGTCATAACAAAGCTCAAGTGTTTATTAAGAATTAAAAATACTGTAAAGAAGCCATACAGTTCATTTCACAGTAAACTAAACAAACCTTTTTTTTTTTTTTAACTTTTACTTTTCGGCTTTTTTTTCCTTTCTTTTTTTTTTTTCTTTTGGAAGGGCAAGACAGCCATTTAAGAACAATACAGCTCAAAGGGGAAGGGGTACAGCAAACAATTACAGAAATGCAGTGCACACACTCCCCACTGACAGATGGGGCCTGCTCCCAAAGCAGACCTCCTCAAGGACATCCTGTTAAAACAAAAAAACCTGGCCTACATCCCCCAGGGAAACACCCGACCGCTGTGTGGACTGCTCTCAACACATTTCCTGAAAGACCCCAAGACACTTTTCTGGAACTCTAAACCTGTGCATTATTCGGTAACCTGCCCAAGTGTGGATGCAGGTGGGCCATCAGAGACAGGCACCAGGACTCTGGGTGGTGTGCTTGAGCATTCAGAACCATCTGATTCTTTGCATAGTTACCTTTGATATCATTAGATGGTTCAGGAATGGAAAAGACACCCACGCTAGAAAGGCAACCTGCAAGGAACTGATTCTTTTAAAATGAAGACAAGGTGTTGCCCTCTCCTGACTCAGAGATTACATCTATGAGTCCTAACCAGTTTTAGGTGGAAGACAAGTGAGAGATATCTCATGAAAACTTCAGCCAGAAGTATAAAAAAAGTAATTTTTCTTAAAGACAATTAGAAAGAAATGTGCCCCATCCCCGCTTTTTTTTTTTTTTTTTTTTTTGGTAACTTGAAATCTGCCAGCCAGCCAGGGTATTTGAAGGTTAATCTGCTTCTGTTAATCCTCAATTGAAGCTACTGTCATTTTTCTGACACTAGACACATCCCTTTTAAAAGCCACCTCTTGTGCACCGGGGCTGGGCCTTCAGGAAACAACCAAAAGCAGAAGCAGAGAACTTAAGAAACCAATGGTGTGTGGTAAGAATTGCAAATAAATTAACTGGGCACAGAATGCAATGCCTTGGTGTTCAGGTGGTGTCCACTGCTCTTGGGGGAGGGGGGGGGCAAAACTTGTGGGGAGGGCACATGGGAGGAAACAACACATTTTTTTGGTCATGAGAAAATGGACTATAAATCCGCGCCCTGGACACACAATTCACTTAGATTTTTTCGTGAATCTTTTCAACTTTCACAAACAACCTATCCAGATCATTTCTCAGGTCATCTAGTAGACCCTTGGCTGATTCCAAGTTGTTCTCGTTGGTTTCGATTTTGACGGAGTAGGCTACCAAACTGTCCACAGCAGTCCTGAGCATTTTCAAGTCCGACTCCACCTGGCTCACTGAGGATTTCAGGTTGTCTAGAGAAGAGAGTCTGTCCAGGAAGTCCTGAGGGGGCAGACGCGCGGCCTGGGCTCGGTCCTGACTGAGCAGCGCGTGCACCTGCTCTTGCACCTTCTGCAGCGATTCCACGGTGCTGGGGAGCTCGCCCACGCTTCTCTTCAGCTCCTCCACGTCGCCGTAGAGCGCCAGCTGGGCCTCCCCCAGGCTCCTCACGGTGCCAGCCAGGCTGTCCTTGTCTGCCTCGGACGAGGACCCCAGGCCTTCCAGGTGCTCCTGCAGTGCAGCCAGGCGCTGCTCATACTCCTGGCTCTTGGTCAGGAGCGACTCCAGGCTATCGGTCTGGCGTGCAGAAGCCACTTGCACGGATTGGACTTCATCCTCTAAGTTCTGGAGCCTGGAGTCCAGACCCCGACTCTCTTTCTGCAGCGCATCTAAGGCGTCGGGGGTTCTGGAGGACCCGTCTTCCTCCAGCCTGTGGGACTCGGCCTTCAGCTGGCGGAGCTCCTCCTCCAGCCTCCGGATCTCCTCCGGGAGGCGGGAGGTCGACTCCTCGGACTGCAGGAGCTTCTTGGTGAGGGCCTGCAGGGCCAGGCGCTCCGAGTCCGCCACCTCCTTGAACGCCTGCTGCTCCTGCTTGAGGCTCACCAGCTCCCGGACCTCGGTGTAGACATCAGACTCCATGGTCTGCAGGGAGCTTCTCAGGGCCTCTATGTCCCTCTCCCTGGACTCCGCAGAGGTCTGTATCTCTTTCACCGCATCCTTCAGGGCTCTCAGGTCCTGCTTGTACCCCTCGGATTCTTCCAGAGAGGCGACCTTCGCCTTCACGTCATTTATTTCCTTCTGGCTCCTCTTCTGGACCTCAGTGAAGATGGCGATGTTGTCATTGATGGACTTGGTGAGCTCCGTCAGCCTTTCCTCCACTGTGTTCTCCAGGGACGTGAAGTCCCGCTCGCGCGCATCCTTCACCACGTGAATGCCGTCAGAGAGGTCTTTGAGGATCTCGTTCTGGAGTTTTTGCAGAACTTCACCGATCCTGCTTATCTCACTCTCCCCCTGTTTCACTGCTTTCTCTGTGAGGTCTTGCTTATGTTGGGAGCTTCTCAGGATAGACTCGAAAGCCCCAAATGTGGTTTGCAGAGACTGTACCTGTAGCCAAAATCCAGACATTAGCTGTAGAAGAGTCATGAGTTTTACAGGTTTTCAGTCTGCCCAGCCTCCAGGTCCCTTAACTCTTCCAGAATGGCACTACAGTACTCCTTTGAAGAGCTCTCCTTTCACATGTAGCCCATGTCATAGTTGTGGGGAACAAACTTAGGACACCCTCCAAGAGCCCCAGGGATGGCTTATAACCCTGGCCTGAACAATGGGCACTTTCCACCCACCCTGAGTCACACTGACTAGCCAAGCATGGGCACATGTGCTGAGGCAGACCAAGGAAGCAGATCTAGGACTTCTGTTAAAACTACAGGGGAAGAAAACTTTCTCCAAAGGGACTGTTAGCTATGGGATCAGGTAGACCTGGAGCTGCATAGACCAACACATGGAATGCCTATCTAGGAATCAAGCCAGCACAGCTGAGAAATGGCCAAGGTTTGCAGACATCATTTGAATCCCTGGATACAGCTATAGCTGAAGGAATCTACTCTTGAACTTTGCCGTTTAAGCCAGTCAATTCTCTCCCTAAGCCACTTAGGGCAAAATTTCTACCTCCTTCAACTGCAAGAGTCTTCAAGTTTTTGTAGGAAAGAAACCGATACACAGATACTCTGAGCGGGAAGTCAAGACAAGGATCCAGGTCTTAACTCATCACTTCCGACTATGTGGCCCTAAACTAGTCATTGTCCTCCATGGCCCTCATTTAATCTTTAATTCTGAAGTACCTCAGAAGCCCAAAGATCCCTAGCACCATCTGCAGACCATTGCCAAAGGAATAAACTGATCCCGCAGCAGGCTCTGGTTTGGTGAACACACTGGGATTTTGTCTGCTTCTACATATGCCTTCTTTAAAAATTCTACCCTGAATGAGGACTGACCTGAGAACTACCCAGGGGAACTGGTTTAATATATAATGAGGCTGTAGGATGATTAAGAACCTGGGAGGCATTATTCTGACACAGCATTTGGTGCCATCTATAATGTTTAGTTTGGAAAAAAAAAAAAAAAAGGAAGAAAAAGAAAAAAAGGGATAGAAAGATCTATCAAGTCCCTACCTCTAACAGCCAATTCTCAGGACCTGCAAGAAAGGGACATGGCATGATGTGACCAGCCAAATCCACATGTGGAAAATTGTGCAGGATAAATGACCCTGGTCAATACTGAACAAATGAATGGCATTTTATCCATTTAAAAAGTTTAAGAAATTTTCAATCAAAAAATGTGCATTTCATATGGATCCTGACTCAAACCAACAATAGAAAGACAGTCTCGGGGAGAATCAAGGAAATCTGACTATTGTCTGGTATGATGTTCCAGAATCTCTGCAGCTGGGGTGTAGCAGCTCAGTGGTAGTCTTGCCTAGCATATGCAAGGCTCTGGGCTCTATCCCCAGTATGGTGCCATATCCTGTGTTTTGTTTAAAACAAACAAGGAAGAAAAGAAATAAAAGGAAAGGAACTCTTACTGGTTAGAAATAAATCCTAAAATACCTTGGGTGAACTAATGTCTCTCATTTTAAAATTAGTTCCTGGTGCCCTCTCCCCTAGGTCTGCAGGGTGACATGGGCTCTTCTGAGGGATTAGAGCTTAACCACCAACATGTTCCGAAGCCCTGGACCCACCTGTTCCAGATCAATCTTCTGAATAAGGACAGGCCAGCCTCTGCCTGTACTATGGCCATTTTCCAATACCAAGTACAAATGGAGAAGAGAGGCCAGGTGTGCCCCCGACAGGGTCACAGAGGGGTTCAGGGTCAGGCTGCTCTAACTCCAACCAAAAGATGAGGGAGGGGAAGGGAGGTGGTGAAATGAAACAACAATGGTATAATACTGATAATTATTGAAACTGGGGTTCATTATATTGTCCTCTTCTTTTGTTTATGCTTGAACATTACCATGATGAGAAGTTAGAAAATAAAGTAATACAGACTCTGTAACCAGATTGCCTTGGCTCAAATCCTGGTTTTGACACTTTCCTGCTGTGTAATCCTGCATATGGTACATAACCTATCTGTGCCTTGGTTTCCTCAGCTGCATGAGGGGAACAAAAACAATACCCAACTCACAGGATTGTCATAGTAAGGGTTAAATGAGTTCATATAAGTAAAGTGCTCAATCATGCCTAAAACACAGTGAAGGTCTGTCTCCATTCCTGTTGCATCTCTATTCAGAAGTCCTGAAGATTCACAGCACTAGCTGCAGCCTGATGTCAAAAGGAAGAATAGTTGAAAACACAATGGGACACCTGGGTTCTACTCCAGTCACACCAATAACCACTCTGAGCAGTTACACTAGCTTTCCAAGTCTCAGGTTCCTCATCTTTTAGACAATAGGTCTCTCACATCCCTTCTAAATTCAGTCTGTGATTTTCAGACAGTAGAATAAGGTTCTCCAGGGCCTCCAGAATATTAGCCAATTTCTCTGCCCAACCAAATGCAACCTGAGTCATAAAGGACACTTTGAGAAGGTACTAGAGAGAACTAGACTCTGAAACTAGGTTATTAAATCACAGTACCTGCCTGTTCTAAGGATAGCACTCAAATTAGAGGTGTGAGCGGCCGAGCACAGCACTTGCCACATGGCAGGCAAGACCCGGTGCTTTCTGAATGATCCAAAGCAAAGGCTGATGAAGAGCTGATCTGCTCCCTATTCCTGAATGTCACCCCCAACCTGGGCTGGCTCGTTACACATGGTTAGAAAGGGAATTCGGTTCGAAATTATGGATAAAACCAAGCCAGTCAACCCCCTGTAACTAAAAAAAAAAAACAATATCCCCACACTAAGGGTACTGTGTTCATCTTTAAGTGCATATTAATCAACAGGTATTGAATGTACCTGTTCTCCCCACGTATGTGGGATGCCCACTAAGTGGCGAGCCCTGGGGAAGAAGCCAAGAGATAAAATAAAAGCTAGGCCAGGATCCCTGCCCTCAGGAGCCTAGCTGGGCCAGGAGTGGGGGTCTAGGAACTGTCCTTAGTAATGGCTGACATCAGCGGAGCATTTCTGTGTATAGTAACTATCAAAGTGTGAGTGGTAGTTCGAGCATCATCTAAGTCCCAGAATGTCCGATCTCAGAACCGGAGCTCTTGATCACTGTGACATGCTCAGGCAGAGATATGTTCAAAGCACACTGAGGGCCTGGAGAAGAGGCTGCCAACGCCCAGAGCCCCGACTACTGGTTCAGAATCAAAATGAGAAAACCAAGAAATGGGGCCAGAAAACTGACTCTCTCACAAACAGCTTCTCCTTTCATAAACTACTTCTAAGATCACTTTTTGCCACCTAAGCTAAGCTACTTCTGAGATCACTTTTTGCCACCCTGGGTGTGCCAGGGCAACACGAGCTCTTCTGAGGGTCCAGAATTCAACTGCCAACCTTTTCTAAAGCCCTGGACCCAACTGTGCCTAAATTTTCTGGGTAAGGACAGGCCAACCTCTTTTCCTGTGCCATGTCCATTCAGGTGATCTGGGACAGTTTTCCATACTGATGAACTTTTGGAAAACAAGAGATACCAGGTGGGGAACCAAATCCTATTCCAGTCTAAGATCCCCACTTATGGTGTGACCTGAAATATGTCATACAACCAGTCCATGTATGACCTGGAATAAGTTACACAACCAGTCTTGGCTCAATTGCCCCATCTGTGAAATGGTGCTAAGTGCTATCTACCTCAGATAGCTAGGAGAAATGAAATTGTGGCCAAAAAGCACTTAATGGAATATCTGGCCCACAGAGACTACTAATTATGAATACTACTACTCTAAGTGCATTTTTCTGCCAAGAACCAAAACTCAACCCCGACAGAGACTTAAGAATCATACAGGGGTTCAAACTTAGGTTGTCAGAGAACAGGCAGTACAGGCTCCTCAGTACAAAATAACTTCCTTACTGGCCTCATAAAAGATGCAGGAAGAAGTGGCCACACACTTTGGGAAATGCTAATAAGACTGGACATATTGAGCACCGTTCCATACCAGGTAAGACAAGGGAAATATAATGAAATAAACAGCTGAGTGGTTGAGTGCCCCAGGAGTTAGACTACAGTGTGAACCCAGCCCGGCTGCTTGCTAGCTGTGTGACTATGTAGTTATGTAGCTCCACACTTTCCTCATCTGGGAAACGGGACAGGTAATAGCACTCACCTCTTGGAGTTGCTGTCAGGTCAAAAGAGATGATATATTTTCCGATGTTTAGGACAGTGCCTGACACATAAGCGCACAATAAATGTAAGGCACTGAACAATGGCTTAATTATACTACTAAATTAAAAAAAAAAGAAATTATGAAAAAAAATAAATTAATTAAAAAAAATTATACTACTAAATTAAAAGAAAAGTGGTCACTGTGTCCTCAGCTTCAGAGCCAAGAGGATTCTTAAAAATCTCTCATTGTGTGGATGGGAAACTGAGGTCCAAAAAGCAAAGTGTTCTACGCATACCTGGGACAGAGAAGGGATGAGAATCAGAAAGGAGGGACTAAGGGAGAGACAAGGAGGAAACCTAGGAAACAAAGCCCTATTTTTTCAATCTGGACTCAAGATGTCCCCATTTAGGCCTCAACTTCCAACATCCCCTAATTTTTCCTAAAATGCTACTCTGCTATAGGCAGGGGAGCCACCTCCTGTCCCTTAAATGTGTTCAAGAATGTTCCTTGCCTGCGAGTTCTTCACATTCCTTCTCTGAACATTCAGCCATCACCAACTAGATGATTGGCTCTACCCCAGACACGGGCCCAGGGAAATTCCACACCTCCCTCTTCCCAATCTGCACAGAGGCGACCCTAACTGCCACCTACCTATGTGCTGCTTCACAAATATGATTTGTCTTATGCTCTTCCACCGGGCCTACACAGAGCTATATGACTACCAGACTTCAATAAATATTATGATTGATTAGCAAGTGGGCGGCAGAAAGCAAGAAACTGGCTAGTGATTAGACTCTAGCAGGATGTCTATTTTGTAAAGATGATGTGACACTCAGGATAGGAAAAGCAGCATTGCCTACTTAATTCCCTTATAAAATTCACCTCCCTTAGCCTGCAGCATTTAGCAGGCTGACTCATCCCAGTTGTCTTAAGAGGAAATTCCTAGTCCTGCACACTCAACAAAAGTGGAGAGACTTGGCAGGACCGGCAGCATGCTGGGAAAAGGAGGCAGTGGTTCCGGGCTCAGAAGTGGCGGGATTTTTTGTTTCGGTCCTGGAACCAATTTTCCATTCAGCATGACACGGAAGGAATATGGAGGAGGGGAAATTCAACAGAAGGGGTTGCACTTGGTCTGGAAAAGCCAGGGAAGGATGGAAGATGAGCAACTTTGCCTTGGGAGCTGGGTCCATTCATACCTGAAATAGGCCCTTGGGAACCCTTAACTGGACAGTGGCCCAGACTTTCTCAAGCAATCTGCAGCTCACCAGCTGGGGTGTTTGTTAACTCACTGTCTCTCTCTAAGTCTCAATTTTCTGGACTGGAAAATGGAGTCAGAACCAGCAGCCCTCCCTCCCGGGGTTGCTCTAAAGAATTAGATAGTACCAGTACGTAGGTAAGTAAGCCCTCTCAACCCCACATAGATAGAAGTCCTTTTCTCGATTATGACCTAATATTTTTGGCCTTTCATTCCTCTAAAGCTAAAGTAGGCTATTTCAAAGGCCCACAAGGGCACTCTGGCCCAATAAAGAACAAGGGGCCTAAAGATAGATAATATTTCAGTGGAACTTCGCAAATGACTAGAAATTACTAGTTTTTCCTTCCCCAAACTCTGGGTCTATTAAAAACCGGCTCAGATGTCTCCCACGGCAGAGCAGAGGTGTGGCCTTGCCGGAGGCTTCCTCGGGATGCGCTGGCTTCCTTTCCAACCTCCTTTTCAGACAACTCTGCCCATTCAGCGGTTCCTAATCCAAAAAGAATGGGCTCCCCAAAGCCTGCAGGCTTCCTTACAGGTCACCGCTAATGTCTTGTGACAGGCCCTTGGCCCACCCTCCCCGCTGGCCGGGCCATCCTCGCGGCGGTCCATCCATCGGGCCCATTCCTCTGCGGCCATTAACAAAGAGGGTCTGGGACCGCCTGGGAGCCGGGGCCCGGACCAGGGTGTCCGGCCGGGGACCGCCGGGCAGAGGCAGGGACAGGGGCAGGGGCAGGGGCAGGCGGGGCCGGGCGGGCACCGGGGACGACTGGGGCCGGGGCACCCACCTTCTGCTCGACGTTCTGCAAGCCCTGGCCCAGCTCCTCCCGCTGCTGGGAGAAGTCCTGGTGGCTGCGCCGGACCTGCTGGACCTCCTCCAGGACGTGGTGGACACACCAGCCCGAGAAGGCGGCCGCCGCCACCAGGGCGAGGTAGAAGAGAAAGTTGAGCGCCCGGCCGAGCCTGCGCGAGCAGGTCGCCGAGGACGAGGCGGCGGCGGCGGCCGAGGACTTGCCGCCGCCGCGGTGGCCGCCCTTGCCGTGCGCCTGGTTCTGCGGGTGCTGCGGCGGGTGCTGCTGCGGGTGCGGCGCGGGCGGCGGCGGCTGCTGCTGCTGCGGCACCGGCGGCGGCTTCTTCGCCACGTCATCCGCGCCGCCCGACGGGTGGGCGCCCTTCTCCGAGGGGCTCGCGGCGCCGTGGCCGCCCTTGGAGCCCCTTTGTTTGGCCGAGGGCATGGCGGCGCGGCGGCGGCGGGGGCCGCGGGCGGCGAGGCGAGCGAGGGGCGCGCGGCCCGGAAACTTGCTCGGGCTCCCCCGGGGCCGGGCGGGCGGCACGCGGGCGCTGCTGGCGTCGGAGCGGCCAAGAGAGCGGGCGGCCGAGGAAGGAGGCCGGCCGAAGAGGAAGGAGGAGGGGGCCTGCCTCCGCCGCCGCGGCGCCGACCCCGCCTCCCGGGAAGGGAGGCCGCGCGAGCCGAGCCGGGAGAGCCTGCCACGCACACCGGGCCGCCGCGGCCCCTCCTCCCGCCGCCACGACCCCAGCGGGGGCGGGCCGGGCGGGCGGGCGGCCCGGGGACGTGGGCCGGCGGGCGGAGGCCCCGCGGGGCGGTGCTAAGGCGGCCGCGGAGGGCGGGGGCGCGGGCGCGGGGAGGAGGGCGGGTCGCCCCCGGCTAGGCTGGCGGCGGCGCTGGGGCGGCCGGGCCCCGCGGTGGGCGGCCGGGGTGGGGAGGCCGGGCGGCGCCGGCGAGCCGCGAGGACCCTGCGCAGTGGGCCGGGCGCGAGCCCCCTCCCGTCCCCTCCCGAGCGGACGGAGGGAGGAAGTGGAGCCCGGGGGTGGGAGCGAGGCCCGCGGCGGACCCCCGCTCCGTTCCGCTGGGAGCCACGGACCCAGCCCGCCGCGGGGTTGGGTCTCGCCTCTCCCCTTGGGTTGGAAGGCAGAGGCTGTCTCCAAACCAGCCGGCCTCGGAGGCGTGTTTGGTAAGAGTTTGGCCAAGATTCTTGGGCTGAGGGGAGGCTGTTCAAGGGACGCCTTGATGGAGCGCCCCTGGTAGCCCAGCCCGCATGCCCCTGGACCCTGGACAGCACTTTGCCCAGCCCTCTGTACTCTGTTGTCTTGAGGGTCACAAGGTCTTCCATAGCCCCTACTTTGGACAGACTTAGGGCTGGTGCCTGGAAGCCAGCAGCAGCCGCACCGACAGGAACACGGATCAGGGTTGTCACCCCTAGTTTTGCAGAAGAAAATAAAATAATTCCAGGCTCCATGCTTAGCAACTTACAAGGGTTCCTCACAAAAGCCCTGGCAGGTAGCAATTACTTTACCCATTTTATAGGAAGGACACTGAGACAGGCCCCCTTCCCCGCAACTGATTGGCTCAAGGTTATACATAGATCTGCTTCTTCCCAAAACTGTGGTTTAATCTCCTCCAAATGTGAAGGAAACTGAGGCCCAGGGAAGTTACATCAAGCTAATTGGTGCTAGGACAGGACAGAACCTCCCTCCGGGTTCCTCCTGTATCTGGTCTCTGGTGTGTGCCTGGCTTTGTGCAGAGGAATGCTTTTCTTCCCTACCCTCCGGATCTATTTTAAAAGAAAAGACATTTCCTGTTCTTAAAGCCAAGTTCAAATGCCACTGCTTTCCTGATGCTTTCCCTATGACACCACTTGATACCTCTCATGGGACTTAGCAAATAATTGCAACAAGGCATTCTATGGGTTAGTTAAACCTAACTTGAGGGCCCACTATGTGCCGGACTGAAGGCCTACTATGTCTGTAAACTCCTCTCCTTGCAGGCAGGAAGTACATTGTTTAGGTTTCTCTTTTATCTCACATAAGATGCTTTTAAAATTCTCTAGGGAAGGAGTGAACAGTTATGTTTCTGCCCTCAACAAGCTGCATTGGATTTTAAGAAATACGCAGAAACATGCTAAGGACTAACACCCAAGGTTGAGAATAGAAATGTAGAGAACTTGGACAGCAAACTATTGGGCTGTATGCAGGAAGTCCTTCTGGGGCTGAAATACCTCAAAGAATGGATTTGCATAGGAGAGCAGGGAGGATATTTCTGTGGCAGAAGTGGGGTGAGTCCTGGACACCTGCCTCTGCATGAAGAGTGTGTGCTGCATATAGAGATGAGCCAGTGGAGTGGGTCTAGATGCCAGAGGGCTACAATAGTCACTATTAGTGAGGGAGGCCAGAGTAAATTATAGCAGGTTCTGCAGCTGAATCTGCTATAACATAATCATCTGCCCCAGAGGACCATCCTCACACTCGGTGACTACCAGGAACGATAGTAAAATACTTGGTTCCACAGGGCACAGGAGTCTGCCTAGGTGGCACAGAGATGGCAGAGGAAAACGGACAACCCAGCAGATTAGAAGGTTCTCAGAAGAACCTGCTTTAAAAACGGTCCAGCTGTGTTCAAATTGTGCTTGGAATCTCTAGTGCACAAAAGAGATCATCCTCCTTCAAGCAGTCATCCGTGTCAGGGGCAGAGACAGTGATAATGCAGAACAGCTTGCTGGGGCCCAGCCAAATGCTGGCCCCGGAGGCAGGAGCCCTGCTTTTTGAGCCTTGGCTCTGCCACCAGTGTGACCTTGGGAAGTGTACTTAACCTCCTCTCGGAGTTTCAGGGTCACCCCTTCTGTAAAGTGCATCTCTAAAGATCGTATTATTTATATAAACCTCTCTTAGAATAGTCATCTGATATCGAGAACAGTTCAGTGATACCTACGCTTTTTTTCAGCTGGCAGACTGCAGGCCAGAGATAGAATGGAAGGATTCTCAGCTTGTGCTTCTACCTGGAAGAACAGAGGGTGGGGCAAGGGGACTGTAGCTTTCAGTGTTTCCCTCTCACCGTTTTTTTCCTCTGGGCGCAGTGAGTATGATGGTTAAGACGGCTCTGGAACAAACCAACTTGGGTTCAGACTCAATGGACTGCAGAGTGTGACCTCTCTGAACCTCAGTGTCTTCATCTTTAAGATGACAGTTACAAGAACTACTTTCCCAGGTTGTTGTAAGGATTAAATGATGATTCTAGATACATAGAGGAAGGCTCCATGAGGAAAAGGTAGCTAACAATTTGCAGAGTCACCAGGGGCAAGTATAACTTCACAGAGTTTCTGTGTCTAGACTTCAAGGATTTTCTTTCATCCGTATTTCTTGGATCTCCAGCACCATATGTGGCTTACAAACCACACGCTATGATGTGTTTAACTAAAAAAGGCAGCAGTGTTCTCCTTTAAGTAGGGCTCCACTGTGGTGTTTGGTTACACCCAGAGGAGGAGGCTGGCCAGTGGTCATGGGAATGTCTAGTGCAGCAAGGTCCAGTGGCTTTTGGAGATTTCCATTCTGCTGTCCCCTTTTCTGAGCCAGCACGGGACACATTTAAGAGTTTCTCCTTCCCTTTTCCTCCTGACTCCTCCATCCCTTCTCCCCAGAGTATACTGGATGGTCAGGAATGCAGCTGGAGCAGAAGGGGAGCCAGAGACATCTCCCCCGACCAACCCAACTTGCCTCATAAAACCTGCGGACAGCGCGGACCTTAGACTATAGGGTGAAGATCTGTAAGCCCACAGCCTTCTCGGTTTCCCTCATTTCAGTTAGAATGCATGGAGCTCTCCCAGGAGTGCCAGTTGCCTCTTCTCCTGTTCCAGGTTGACAAGGCCCACAGAGGCCAACATGAGCCCTGGAATGCTCTCCAAACGGAGGGTGGATGGAGGTGGGGGGAGTTCTCCTTCACAGTTGGCTTTTCGTCCTAATTGCTTTCAGCGTCTCCCACTTCCAGTAACCTCCACGGTGAGTTACCTGCTGATGCGAGCACTGGCAGCTCACATGCGGGTTATTGAAACAACCTCCCACCTGGCCTCCCCGACCAAGAACCTGCTGCCCTGTTGTCTGTTTTCAGCACAAAGTCGAGAACATCTTCACCTAAATATAAGTCAATTCATGTCACACCTCTATCCAAAACCCTCTGATGACTTTCCAAGACAGGACAAAAGCCAGAGTTTTTACAGTGACCTCTCTGTTCCCACGTTCTGCCCCCTGCCACCTCTTATCTCATCCTGTTACACCCCTTGCTCACTGCCTTCCAGCCACATGGGCCTCCTTGTTGCTCCTTAGTATGCCAGTATGTTCCTACTCAGAGCTTTGGAATTTTGTTCCCTGGGCCTGGCAACTTTACCCCAGGTATCTACAAGGTTCTTTACTTCTTCAAATCAAATGCCACCTTGACCACCCTATGTAAAGGAACTTTATTTAGTTCTATCTTCTATCCCCAGTGCCTAGAATGATGCCTAGTGCTCAACAAATGTTACAAATATCACATTATTAAAACTTGTCTACATAGGGCCTTCCCTTTCATAAGACATCTACAAGAGAGAACAGTGGAAGGAAGGAACTCAGTGAGTATGGCCTCCAAGAGCTCCAGCGCTGTGATCTTGGGAACGATGGCAATGGCAGTGATGATGATGGCAATGGTGGGGGTGATTCGATGGTAAGATGGTGGTGATGGGATGGTGACAGTGGTGGCAGTGATGACATCTATGACAATGAGCAGGATGATTGCTGCCACTGCTGGGCTGCAAGGGAGCTTCAGTGACACACGCCCTGTGGTCTTTGGTATTTACTGATCGCTTGCTGAATGCCAGGCACCGTGCCAGGAGCTTTACCTTCATTACCTCCTCTCACTTCAGTGAGTCTCTGGTGTAGGCACCACAGCAGCACGTATCCAGTGCCCATGACACTGGACCACTTGCCTAAGGGGACACTACTTAAGAATTGCAGAACAGGCTAGAATCTAGGCAATTGAGCCTAAAACTCACTCTCTGAGCTGGCATACAAATGTA
This sequence comes from Spermophilus citellus, assembly GCF_964194105.1. NCBI lineage: Eukaryota > Metazoa > Chordata > Mammalia > Rodentia > Sciuridae > Spermophilus > Spermophilus citellus. The sequence continues at coordinate 121,710,652 of NC_138197.1, forward strand.
CAGACAGAGGAAGACAGAGGGCCTGGAGGGTAAGTAACCGACCCAGATAAACCCCAGGTACTTCAGAAGCAGTGGGAATGTCCAGTTGGGAAGGGAGGGGAGGAGCCACATCCCAGCCTTCCTCAATCAATTCACCTTTGCAAGGGCTCCTCTTACCATGCTCTGGGTGGAAGTATTTAATTCCTTAGGGGTGCTGTAGGCAGGAAAAGAAATTATAAGAGCCTCTGCCCTAGCGAAATATTTTTTAAAAATCCCTCCAAATCTGGCGCCTTCTCTTTCCTCTCTCTAGCCTGGTTGCTCTCCCTAATCCCTTCCTCCTCTGTGTTTAGCCAGACCCAGCTTCCCTGCAGTTGCCCTAATTTACCCTCCCCTGAGGAACTCAGCTTCCTTGATCTTTTTCCTGCCTTTCCTCCCAACATGGATAAGGTACCCATCCCTGCTACACCTCCAGCTCCTAGGCCGTAGAACTCACCATTCTAATAGACTAGTTGTTTACTGTTCTCCACAATAGAAGTTTCAGGGCAAAAGACTGATCTGTTCCCTTTTTATCTCCAGTGCAAGGTAGTTTGCCTGGATAGTAGGAGGCATTCAGTATATGATGGATGGATGGATGGATGGATGGATGGATGGACAGACGAACAGATGGGCAGAAGGACAAATAGATGGATGGTGTATTCATTTTCTCAAGCTTCTATAACAAAATACCACCAAATGAGTACTGAGCTGGAACAACGAATATTGATTTTCTCACATTTCTGGAGGCCAAAAGTCCAAAATCGAGGGGTCAGCAGGTTTAATTTCTTTCGAGGCCTCTTTCTCTGGCTTGTAAATGAATAGTCACCTTTCTGTGTCTTCACGTGATCTCACGTCTCCCTAGGTGTCCAAATTTCCTCTTCTTAAAAGGACACCAGTCACGTTGCATCTGGACTCACCCTACAGCCTCCTTGAAACCTAATCACCTCTTTAAAGACTGTGTTTCGAAATGCAGTCACATTATGAGGTACTAGAGGACTTCGATGTGAATTTGGGGGTGGGGAAAGAATGGATATGACAGTACATGACTTAGAATGCTATGCCAATTCTCTGCACCACTCTGTCAGGGTACCTAAGAGGATGTTGAGAAAGGCTCAAAGATTTGAGAGTTTAGTACAGGAGGTATCTGGTGAAAAATGCAACATTTTATGAGAGGCTCAGATGACAGTATAAATACATTTTGCTAATGTAACAAAAAAAATCAGCAGGGGTGTATGGAGATGATCCGATCCTAAGTTAATGAGATGGAGAGGTAACTGGAGGGCTATACTTCCCAGACAAGATTTTCATCTTGGCCCTGCCTTGCTGGTTATCTGCCCTATCTCCTCATTAGAATCAAACCACAATACCAGGAGTGGGAGTAGGGTGGGGTTGGAGCAGCAGGCCTTCCTTAGGCCTACCGCTCCCTGCCCTACAGCTACCTGCAAGCCTTTGTTCTTTGTTCTAGGTCTTCTTCCCAGCCTCCAACATCAAAGTCCCAACTGCCTCCTATTATAAGAAAGTCTAGTCCTGGATGACCTCTCCATCCCCCACTTAGTCCCTCCACTCAAAGTTCTTTAGAATGTGGAAGAGTGGTAAGCATACAGACTGGGTTTGATCCTATCTGGAAGACTTACTATGTATGTGGCTCTGGTTAAGTTATCTAACTTCTGTAGAAGTAGCATGAACATTTTTTGTAAAGTAGCATGAACACTTCACAGGATTCATGGGAAACAATAAACATCCAAAGGCCATCAGAGCTAGAAGTTGCACAGTTATCTTTACTGTGTGCCAACTAAGTCAGTCCAGTCCTTTTGTAATTTAGAACCTATGTGGGTATTTGCAGCCATAGAAAAAGCAAAGATAGGCTCTATAAATTGGGAATTATGGTACCCACGTCCTAGGGTTCTAGTGAGGCTTCAGTGAAAGATAAAGTCAAGCACCCAGAGTGTTCTGTTTCAGGAGAATGGAGATTATTGCATAATTAGCTTAATATCATATCTCTCCCAGGCCTCAGGCCTTCAGTTGGCAACACTTTGTCTGCTTATCCACTGTGCTACCTTGCTGCACATTGTTACTGGGGTATATCATTGACACTAGGAAAATATTTCTTTCATTCAATTCAAGCACTGAACAAATTCAAGCATGTGACCTACACAAGGGATCTCAGGAGTGAACAAAGTGGTCCAAAGTCCTGTCCTCATTGAGCTCTGAGATTAGCAGAGCCCAGACAATAGCCATTAGTCAAAAGCAGTATGCTAAGTAGTATCAGGGGCTGGGGGGGGGGGGGTGGTGGTGAGGGGACATGGGGGGGAGGACCTGAAGGGTATGGGATTGAGATGCTAGTCAAGGAGACCTCACTGAGGTGACACATGAGTAAAGACCTGAAAGAAGGGAGGGAGCAGAAGAGCCTCTTGGCAGAGAAAAGAGCAAAAGCAAAGTCCCTTCCCGAGAAGGGAAAGGAGGTGCACAGTGGATGTCAGTGAGCAATTCATCTAGCAAGTACTCTGTGGAGCCCCTTCTATTTATTGAATAAAAGATTAAATGAACCCAATGGCTGGCACCTAGCTCTCAGCACATGTGGCTGCTACTATTGTCATTGTCATTGTCAATTATCCTCACTGTGTCTCTCATAGCACCAGGCCAATACTCAGCACAAGACCTGGAACCTAGTAAGAGCCAGTAACTAGTAACTACTAGAAGAACTGGGGCTTGCTGTCCTGCACAGGTCATTGTCCCTAACCATTAATACCTGGTTGTCCTTGAAGTTCACCTGCATCAGAGACTTGTTTCTTTAGGTTGGCCTTTGCTCTGGAAATCCGTAAGTCTTAAAGTGACACCACAATTGTACGTAGATGCACCATTATATCCCTTTGATAGGATTCCTCAATCTTCAAAAAGATAGGGAGTCCAGGAGTTTGGACTGTAACTTCTGATCTGTTCCTGGGGCCCCTTCATTTACCGGCCATGTCTAGCAGGGGCAGGGAAAGTGCCTGGGTTCTGGGCCCAGGGTGCTCATCAGCTCTGGAATATCACCTGGGACTTGGTGACCAGGATTAGGTGCCTGCTGTTTGAAACTCAGATGAGATGAGCCTCTGAAAGGTGTCTGCCTAGGAGCGGGGACAGGGGACAAATGAGCTAAAGCTCTCCAGGAGGCTTCCAACCCAGCAAGCATGTCCGGGGAGTTCAGGAGACTCATCCAGTGTGTAGGAGACAATGAGAGCCACTGATGAACCGCCTCTGAGCCTCTGCCAGCCAGGAGACTTCAGGTCTCCTAGAAAGGGGACTCTTTGGCGACACAGGATAATTCTGTGGCTTTCTCAAGCGAAGAAGCCGATATTACCTTTTAACTTAAGCTCTTCTTGTTTGAATAAGCCCAGGTCCCCTTGTTCTTTCTTCAAGCAAGAAAAACACCATCTTTCTATTGGTTATTTTCTCTGATGTCCAGTGAAGGACAAGCAGGCGAGCACTCTGTTGATAGGAGGCTTTTATTCAAGCCCCACCATCATCCAGGGACTTCCAAAACCCCTAACCTACCACTTGGGCATTTGGGGTGTGACCCATGTGCCACACAGAAGCACTTTTCTTTCACCAACCCAGTGGTAACTCTCATTCCCAAACACACTCTCTCGGTTGGGCACACTGGGGTCTTCCTCTCTGTTCCTCTGAAACTGTGCCAACTCCTGTCAGCCAGGATCAATGAACTCTTGCCTCCTCTCCACCCAACCGAAAGGGGCTCTTTGAGGAAGACAGCACTGGCTTTTGAGTTAGAAAGATGTTCTCAGGGAAAAGTAAGACTGAGGCCCAGAGTGTCTGAGCTGTCCATGCAACGTCACACCACACGTGTCTGATTCTACGTCCCCTCTCCCTTCGCCAAGCCACACTGCCTCCTGGAATACTGATGAGCACCTACCTAATCACAAAATAAATATTTGCCATCAATTTATAATATAAGGCAGCATGAAGATCAATTTTAAATGATTACCCTGTAGAGGCCAGTTCCAAAGGACTTGTCAAACAGAGGAGATATCAATAAATATTTGTCAAATCCCAGAATGGATATCAGTGACATGAAGGGAAAGCAGTTGGATCCTCCAGGAAGGAATGCTATTTCCCACCCCTCAGGAGGGAGAATCTTTGCTCTGTAAACAAACTTGCTGGAGGAATTCTCTTTTATGAAGAGAGCTGTGGCTGCGTCCTTTTCACAACTGCTGCTTTGGTTCGCAGGTTAAGCAGCCCAGGAGCTGGGATGATGTTTGTGGCCCAGCTGAGGTGCACCGTGGTGGAGCCAGACTTGGCCTTTGCCAAGCAACCAGGCTCTGAAGGAAGGCCTGTGTGAATGTGGAGCTCCTCACCGTTTCTCTAAGGCAGAAACGTCCCTCTTTGAAAAGGTGCAGCCCCTTGGAAGCTCTCTGGGACTCAAGGACAACTCGATTCTCTGTTTCTCATCTGGGCCTGTATTGGCATGTTTTCCTTGAACATATCTTGTGTGCGTTCATCATGAAGGCAGCGAGGAGGCAGGGCTGGCGTGAGCCAAAGGCTCACTGGAGAAGAAGAGGGGAGAATTCACGCAGATGACAGGTGCTGGTTTCCCATTGACTCATCACAAACCTGTTAGGTAAATATCATTGTTTGTTTAAAAAAAAAAAGAGAGAGAGAGAGAGGAAAAAATTTTTTAAAGAGGAAATGGAAGAGAACCAGCAATCTGCCCAGAATACAGTTTGCAAGGGGTAAAAATGAGATTGAAGCCTACCTGCCTGGGTCCACATCCACACTCTGAGATCCTCCAGAGGCCTCCTGAACCTGTAGCTAAGTTCACCTTGGCCTTGATGCCTCTCTCTTTCTGCTCCCCTCCTTGTCTAACACAATTTATCTCCTATAATTTCCTGTATCAGGTGCCTGTGTGTGTGTGTGTGTGTGTGTGTGTGTGTGTAGTGGAGATTGAACCCAGGGGCACTTTACCACCGAGCTATATTCCCATCCCATTTTATTTTTATTTTGAGACAGGGTCTTGCTAAATTGCTGAGACTGTTCTCAAAACTATGATTCTTCTGCCTCAGCCTCATGAGTCACTGGGATAACAGGAGCTTTAAAAACAGACAGACCTCTGTCTTAATAGGAGACCTACTAATGGTAGGGCCCAGGCAAGAGGATCTCTTAAAGCTCCCCGTTTGACAGGTTTCCCCAACCTTGGTTAAGAGTCACTACACTATAGGGACCACATATTCCAGACAAACCCAGTCCACACCATTTCCCATACCAAATTCCCTAAGCGGAGCTGTAACAGCTGCCCTTTGCCAAACCCTGACATACCTCTTCTCATGTCCCCATTGATCACAGTTCTTTTTGTTGTCATCTACACAGATCCAAGGAGAAGGGAAGGCTGCAGGAAGTGTTAAACGTTTGGAGAAATAACCAGTGTAAATACTCTGCTCATGTGAAACACTGTGCTAAATTACAAATTAATAAAATAATTGAATGTAAAAGTATCATGCCAGGGAAAGCCAGAAATAAATAAATCATTTCTTAAATTGTTGATGGGAAAATGGAATCTCTAAGCATGAGGAAAAAGGTTGTTAAAAGGGGAAAGGAAATACCAGTAGCTTAGGAGTCTGAGGCAGGAGGATCACAAGTTCGAGGCCAGCCTCAGCAACTTAGTAAGGCCCTAAGCAACTTAGTGAGAACCTGTCTCAAAAAATAAAAAGGCTGAGGAATGTAGCTCAGTGGTAAAGCACTTCTGCATTCAATCCCCAGTATCCAAAAAAAAAAAAAAAGGAAAGTAGATCAGACTTTACATAAAAAAATGTAAAACTGCTATATTGAAGATGACAGAAAACACACAGGAAAATTATTTGTTGTACATATGACAAAAAAGATCATATATTATTATTTTAAAAGGCCATACAAATAGAGGGTAAGTACTCTGAAGATGGGAACGCTCTCTATCTTATTTATTATCTTATTTATTTCCTGTGTCTACAGAGGCTTGGCCTAGTACAGCAAACAAGTAAATATTTGCTGCGTGAAGAAATTAAAAACTAACTTCCAACTTCAGAAGATAAGTGAGCAAAAGACAAGAACATAATTCACAGAAGACAAAATAATGATTATTTAACACATAGCATATTGCTAACCCACTTGCTGCATTAAAAAAAAATAGAAGCACTTAAAATATCAATGGGTTTCCTTTTTACCTATAAAATTACCTGAATTTTTTTAAGCTATAAAATATAATGGCAAAATATGTAATGTGAAGTAGCTCCTCTGTTCTGTCATTGATTCAGCCACTTTGAAGACTAGTGGAAATGGGAGGAGTGTCCTTGTGGCACACAGATGGTCAGCAGCGTAAGGGGAAGTACTGGTTTGGTCTGACCACAGTTCTTCCGGCCCCCATCCGACAGACCCCCGTCATCCTCAGGCAGTGCACCCACCTTCTGCTCCCAGGGGAAAGTGATGCACGACTAACGACTGACCGGGCTGCGCTGGGATTACTCTCCTGCTCTGAAGGCTTCCTTTTTCTCTGGCTGTGAATCAGTGAGGAGGTAGCTCTGGAAGCTTCCTGCAGCCACGTCTCTTGAAACATGGAGAGAGCGGATCTGTAGCAGGAAAAAGCATGAGATTGGTCTCCAGAGAGAACCCTGCGGGCTTTAGTTTCTCTGGTTCCCCACCTTGCGGAGGTCATTGTCTGTGCCCCTGCTCTTACCCCACGTTGATGAAATGAGTGCATCATCCCATCCCGTGGTTCTTCACCCTTAGTGTGCGAGAGAGGGCTTCCTCTTGCTTGCAAGAGACTATTGCTAAATGTCAGGAATTTTGTAAACTGGTTATTAAGTGACTGGACCTTGAAATCTGTCCTGGTAGAAGCATTTGCTCTAAAACCATGGTGGGAATCAGTAGTGCACGGAAATCTCCAAACACGACAACTCGGGGCCTTTTTTTCTTCCTTCCTTCCTTCCTTCCTTTCTTCCTTTCCTTCCTTCTTTCTTTCCTGGAGAGCCAGTTGTTAACTAAGCCAGTTGTCAAATATTTACCAACTCTCCTTTCACGAACAATTCAGAGAATTTAGAACAAGGGAGCCAGAGAGGGTGGGAGTCCCTTAATCCCACAGGAGAATTTTTATTATTAATCTCTAATTTACAAAAGAAGAAACCTCCCCAGGTGGTGCCGAAGGGAGGCAAAGTCCAAGGGGAACGTGATTAGCTGGCCCCTCCCTCAAAGCAAAATTCTGTACATGAAAATGTTCTGCACAGTTGCCCCTGAGCCCCTGGAGCAGCCCTCTCCCCACACCGGAGCCTTGGGGAGACCATCTTGCAGGGAAAGACGGCACCATGCACATTCACCTGTGCTGCGAATGCGGCCTCAGAGGAAGAGACCTGGACAGAAAGCACCTCCGGCTCTTAGTCCTCAAGCAGTCCAGGCCAGTGAGGGTCCCAGGCCTGCCTGCTCCGTGGGAGGAGAAGGAGCACAAGGAGTGTCCAGGCTTCCTCCTGAAGTTCATGCTCTGGGCCAGCTTTCCCCTCAGACCACATTCAACAAGTTATAGCAGAAATAAGACGCAGCTGCCCTTCTCCGGATTTCTTTCTGCCCAGTGACCTACCCACTGGCAGTGGGGACCCAGTGAGTGCCTGCGCCTCTGGTTAATCATACTCTGCTTCTTCCTGTCCTCATCGTGGGAAGGTGAAGGGCGTGAGGGAGGGGTCTGGAGGTGGAATCCCCTCCTTCACAGGCCTCAGAATTGTTTTGGCAACAAGTAGGATCACAAACTGTTCCTACCTTCTACATCAGTGATTCAATGTCTGGGAATCAGTTCTAAAGAAATAATACATAATAAAGGAAAAGTTTAGGTACAGATTTATTTACTACTAAGCTATTTAGAATAGAGGAATAAAACTGGAATCCATATAAATGTCTAACAATAGGAGAATGATTAAGTAAATTATAATACACCAACTCGATTTAATGCATTGATGTCATTAAAATTTTTCTGAAGAAATCACAATAAGATGGAAAGAATTCTTACACTAAGTAAATGAAAATTAAGATTTAAATTTTATATTCAAAATGACTGGCAATACAAAAGGGGTGGGGAAGCCACCTAAATTATGCATTGCCCGAAAATTATGCACTGCCTGAAACTCAAACATGTTAACTGTGGTTTTCTTCTTCGTGTGTAAAATCACTGATAGGTTTTAGTTCTGCTTTTTTCCTCTATTTTCCAAGTCACAGTCAATAAATTTACATAAAAAGTGGACACCACAGATTATTATTAAGTATTTCTCTTATGCCAGGCCTATTCGAAGCCCCTTTCTTTGATTATTTTTATTTACATCTTCAGCGATTCTATAAGATGGTTATTTTTTATTACCTCCAGTTTATTTATGAAGACACTGAGTCTCAGAGACCTTGAGTAACTTGCCCAAAGCCACACAGCTGATAAGTCCTAGAGCCAGGATTTAGTCTGCTCTGTTTCATTTTAGAGCCAAAGCCCCACTCTCAATCCCCAAGAAGAGAATAACCCATCCCAATAAGAGAACAAATTAGAAAAGTAATTTGCAAGTAACTGTACATACATGGAATTACATATTGAAGAAAAACTTCTTTTAAGTAGTAGATCCATCCTTCAAGCACAGTCCAAGACCGAGCTCTTTCATGGGAACTTCTGCCCCTCTCCCTAAACTCTACACTGATACCTGCTCACTCTGTTTCCCTCCACTATCGACTCTGTTCTCGCTGCAGGGTTTGTACAGGCACACCGTGGCGGCGATGCAGGTTCAGTTCCAAACTACCACAGTAAAGTGAACAAATTGCAATACAATTGGTTGAGCTAGATTTTCAACTTCCCGGTATGCATAAAAGTTACATATACTTTATTAAGTGTGCAATAATAGCATTATGTTTAAAAAATGTCCATTAGGCGTACTTAATTTAAACATATTTTCCAACTATAAGGCACTGATAAGAATGTGGAAAAAAGATAAAGACAGTAACAGGAAAAAATATACTTTATTGATAAAAAAAAATGCTAACAATCGTCTGAGCTTTCAGCAAGTCGTAATGATCTGTTTGCTGATGGAGAATCTCACCTCAATGCTGAGCTGCTGACTGGTCAAGATGGTGGTTGCTGAAGATTGGGATGACTCTGGCAATGTTTTAAAATAAGACAACCATGAAATTTGTTGTATGGATTGATTCCTCCTTTCATGAAATAGTTCTCTGTAGCATGTGATGCCATTTGATAGTATTTTGCCTGCAGTAGAACTTCTTTTAAAACTAGAGGCATCCTCTCAAATCCTGACCATGCTTTATTAGGGAAGCTTGTGTAGTTTTCTAAATCCTTTCTGGTCATTTCCACAATGTTCACGTGGTCTTCACCAGGAGTAGATGCTATCCCAGGAAACCATTTTCTTGGTTCATCCGCAGAAGCAATTCCTCATTCGTTATATTTTTGTCATGAGATGGACCAATTCAGTCACTCTGTCAGGTTCCACTCTTCATTCTAGTTCCCTTGCAATTTCTACCACCTCTGAAGTTACTTCCTCCACTGAGTTCTCGAATCCCTCAAAATCAACTACAAGGATTGGAATCAGCTTTGCCCAAGCTGATGATGTTATTATTTTGACAATGACAGCAGTAATATCAAAGATCACAGATCACCATAACACATATAATAATAATGAAAAAGTTTGACATGTTGCAAGAATTACCAAAATGTGATGCAAAGGCATGAAGTGAGAGCAATGCTTTTGAGAAAATGGCACCGACAGACTAGCTGGATGCAGAGTTTCCACAGACCTTCAATTGATAACCGTGAAATTTGTTGTATGGATTGCAACAAATTTACAATGCAATTAGTAACAGCAACAAAGAACAGGAAATCTGATTTTAAAATGGGCAAATGATCTGAATAGACTTTTCTCAGAAGAAGAAATATGAATGGGCAACAACTGTATGGAAAAAATGCCATCAGGGAATGAAAATCAAAACTACCGTGGGACTCTCAACCCAGCTAGAATGCTAATAATTTTTTTTTTAATGCTGGCAAGTATGTAGAAAAAAAACAAACTCTCAGACACTGTTGGTGGGAGTGTACATTAGTATAGCCATCATGGAGAACAGTGTGGAGGTTCTACATAAAAACTAAAAATAGATCTAGCATATGATCCACCCATTGCACTTCTGGGTATATATCCAAAGCAAATGACATTGGTCTACCAAAGAGATAACTGCACACCCACATTTATTGCAGCACAATTCACAATGGCTAAGATACAGAATCAGCCCACCAGTCCATCAGGAGATGAATAGATGAAGAAACTGTGCACACAATGGAGTGTTATTCAGACACCAAGAATGCAATCCTGTCATTTTCAACAAAATGGATGGAATTGGAGGGCACGATGTTAAGTGAAATAAGCCAGAAACAGAACAAGTACCACATTGTCTCTCTCCTATATGAAAGCTAAAAATAAAGTCAACCTGAATATAGAGCAGTGATTCATAGCAGTTGGGAAGGGTGAGGTGGATGTTGAGGGGATGAATAAAGGGAAGTTGGATTTGATCTGTGCGTGCTCTAGGCATGTGTGGAAATAGCACACCAAACCCCACTGATACGTACAACTAATAAATGCTAATCAAAAATAAAATGAAATAATTATTTTAAAAACACAATGACCTGTGGAGCACAGTAAGGCAAGGTATGCCTCTCACCAGAGAGGCTAAGGGTGGGAGGGGCACCTCTCCTCCTTCCTCCTTTCCTCCTCTTTCTTTCTTTTTTCCCTTCCTTCCTTCCTTCCTTCCTTCCTTCCTTCCTTCCTTCCTTCCTTCCTTCCTTCCTTTCTTTCTTTCTTTCTTTTTGGCTTTTCCTTCCTGAGAACCCTAGCTATCAGCTACAATATCTCAACACCATAAGATAAAAGGAGCTGAAAATTTCCAAATTTCACCTTCTAAAAGGCTTACCCAGGATTTCCACAAGTTCCTTGGCAACTATTTTTTTTTAAGTTTATCTTCTCACTGCTGCTGCTGCCACCAACTCCTGACCCCCACAAACTAGCCCATTCAAGCCATGGTCCTGTGTTTCTGTTTCTGACCCAGACGGAAGCTCAGTCCCTTCCTAGTTGCTGTGGGAAACCCACGTTTAGAAGGTAGTTTGAATGTGTGGCCTTTATCAGAGATGCCAGAGGGCTGCAGACGGTTCCTGCAGCTGAAATCCAAACAACTTCAGGGTGAACTTAAACATCCCAAGGAAGACCAAACACAACCCCTTGCCACGAGCTCTGGAGGTATGTTCTAGGGTGGCTGTTTACCCTCCTAGAATCTCAGTGGGTCTCCCTCTCCCTCTCCCTGTTCCTTTCCTACACCTCCTGCCCCTTACACCTGAACTCCATGTTCTCTCTACTCTGCACGGCCATTTAGGCCACCCAAGCCCTCACCTCCAACCTCAACCTCCAACCTCAGCCCCGATCCTTCCAGGTGCCCCGCTGGAGCAAAAGGACCTTTCATTGTAGCAGAACTCTTACAAGTTGTTGTGTTTGTGGCTGGCGGGATGTTTTTACCATTTTGTATTAGCTTTGTTTTACTCTGATGAAATACATGCAGCATCTAATTTAGTGAAGAAAAATGGTGTGTGTGTGTGTGTGTGTGTGTGTATGTGTATACACACACATATATTTGTAGATGGATACAATACCTTTAGTTTTGTTTATTTATTTATTTTTTTAAATGTGGTGCTGAAGACTGAACCCAGTGCCTCACACGTGCAAGGCAAGTGCTCTACTGCTGAGCCATAACCCCAGCCCCGAAAAATGGTTTATTTAGCTCACAGTTTTAAAAGTTCAAGTCCAAGACCAGGTGGCCCCATGGATCTGGGCCTCCAGTTGAAGACCCCATGGTGGCAGTGGTGGGAGGGCCTTTAAGAGCAAGTGATCGCATTTCAACCCAGTGGAGGTGAATGAGTGTCCGCTGTCCCCTGTGAGCTAAGGACTTCCCACTAGGCTTTACCTAATGTTTCTACCACCTCCCAGTAGTGTCACCCTGGGGACCAAACCTTTATATATGGACCTTTGGGGATCATTCAACATGCAAAACTATAGCACTACTCTGCTATACTTAAATACATACATTTAATTGAGTCCCTGTCTTGTGCCCGATGCTGGAGATCCAGAACTGAAAAAACACACAACAGTCTTTAAGAACTTAATCCTTAAATTATCCTTCTGCTAGGTCATTGGTACTATAACAGAGGTAGGGACAAAGGACCCTGGGTCTCAAGCAGGTGGAGCAGCCTGCTGGTATGGGCTCCTTAGAAGTTCAAGGGCCTGGCATCAGGAGTCTTGCATTCCTTTCCCAGCCATGTGTGTGCCTGGTGTTCCTCACATCTCCTTCCAAAAGCTTCTCTTTGGGTGTAGCAGCTCAGGTTCCTTCCATTGCAATACACGATATATAGCAATTATGGCGACACTGACTGCAATAACCCTAACTTGACAGTGGCCCATCCAGTGTGCAACACCTGAAACATGAACTCTGCACCACCCTGTAGGGCACCGAGAGCACCTGCAAGACCAGTCAGTGGGTTGCCCAACAGAGGATACCATACAGAGGGTTTATTCAACCTAAGTTTCCTGTTCCTGTCTCCCTGCCCCACTTTTCAAAACCAAATGCAAACCAGAGCTTGTCTTCAGATTAGTTAAAAAAATAAATAAATAAATGGAGGCAGGGGAGAAGTGGTGATCTGGTTATCAAAAAGGATGTTGCTGCCTTGACACTGGTTTCAACAGTTCCTTTACAAAATACTGTGACTGCTTTATTTAGCTTTAGGTTGAATTTGGGGCATGGGACTTTTCATAAGACGATCAAACTGCTTCATCATAGACATTCTAATACTGTGGAGCACGGGCTGCCTGCTAGTTCCATACATAGAATTTAATCCTCAAAATAAACCAATAAGGTGAATGATAGATAGGTCAGATTTCTGAAAGGAAGGAAGGAAGGAAGGAAGGAAGGAAGGAAGGAAGGAAGGAAGGAAGGAAGGAAGGAAGGAAGGAAGGAAGGAAGGAAAACTGAGCCTCTAAGAATTTTGCTAAGGGCTGGGGATGTGGCTCAAGCGGTAGCGCGCTCGCCTGGCATGCGTGCGGCCCGGGTTCGATCTTCAGCACTACATACCAACAAAGATGTTGTGTCCGCCGAGAACTAAAAAATAAATATTAAAAAAAAGAATTTGCTAAGATCACAGGGTTGATAAGTTTGAAACCAGATTCCCTGAATGTAAACTCATGATTTCTTTCAAATGCAATAATTTATAGAAATAAAAATGGTGTTGATTTTAAAGTTATTCCCAGTCATTTGAGACCAAATATTAAAATCAAATGCTTTATCTTCTAAGGATATTATTGGGATCTGCCTTCACTTTAGTATAATATACTTTTATTAAAAATTTAAAGTTCAAATTGTAGCTATTGTTGAACTCTAGGTATTTTAAGTTAGTTTTTTTATTGTAAGAGAGATTCTCATTGTAAATGTTAAAATTTTTTGTGGAAGTATAAAGTGAAATATAAATGTCACTAGCTCACAAAAATTTGAATAGACACTTTACTAAAGAAGATCTACAGATGGCAAATAAATATGAAAAATGTACAAGTCATTGTTGCAATTTTGTGTGTGTGTGGGTGTGTGGTGCTAAAGATTGAACCCAGGGCCTTGTGCCTGTGAGGCAAGCATTCTACCAACTGAGCTATATCACCAACCCCCTATAAATTAGTCATTAAAAGAATGAAAATTTTCCATTAGAGGAGTTAAAATGTAAAAGTCTGACCACACCAGATATTTGCAAGGATATAAAGAAATTGCAAGGATCATACGTTGCTGCTGGTCCAACTGCTTGGGAAAACAGTTTGGCAGATTCTTTAAAATGTAAGTCATCTCTCTCCTAAGTATTCAACCAAAAGATATAAAAACGTCAAACGTAAAACTGGACACACAGCTTTGTAGGGGTGAAGGGAAATTTTCCCTCCACCTTCTGATGGTCCCCTGGAATAAACTGACAAAGATTAAATAGAAGAAAAGACATAAATTTATTAATATGCAAGCTGGGTGCAGTGGGGCACATCTGTAGTGAGCCCTGTGACTCAGGAGGCTGAGGCAGGAGGATTGCAACTTTGAGGATTTTGCCTGAGCTATTTAGCAAGACCCTGTCTCAAAACAAAAATAAATAAAGGACTGGGGATGTGGCTCAGTGGTAGAGCAGCCTTGGGTCCAGTCCCTGGCACTAAATGAAAAATTATTTACAAAGGGGTGGGAGGATCACAGGTATGCAATTGCCCACTAACCTCAAATTATTCAGACTGTTACTCGTCTCTCTTCTTTAGGGAGACAGAAGGGGGATGTCAACATTGTGCAGAGAATCAGAAAGATGATTTTTAGGGGAACTCAACAGGCTTGGAGAATATATGGTAGGCTGGGACAAATTCTCTTTGGTCCCCAGAACAGACAATCATTAGTTAATGATTCTCTTTGATATTAAAAAAGAGACATTGAAGTCTGATAAACTACCCTGGTCGGGGAAGAGAGAAGGAAACAGAGGTGGTTGTTTTCTTCCTTGGGGGTCCAGACTTTAGGCAACTAAGGAAGCTTTCCAGAAAGCTTCTCCTGGAGTTTGGGGGAGGACCCACAACGGAAGGGCAGAGGGAGCTTACTCTGAGGTGGGCGCTAGGCCTCGCGGCAGGCCACAGCACTGCTGCCTTCGAGGTACGTTTTTCTGAGCTTCAGCTGTCCATAGCAGCTTTCTTTGTAATAGCTCCAAACTATTAACAATCCAATATCCATCTGCAGATGAATGGAAAAGCAAATCATGATACAGCAGGACGACACAGCGTTCTTCAGCAGTTAAGAAGAATTAATCATAGATATCTACACAAAATGGGAGAATCTCAATGAAGTAAAGAAGCAAGGCCAAAAATAATGCCCATATTGTTTGACTCCATTTATATAAAATTCTAGAAAGTGTAATCTTTTGGTGACTGAAAGCAGACCAGTAGTTACCTGGGAATGGGGGACAGGGACGGATGGTGGGGAGGGATTACAAACAGTGTGTGTGGTCACTTTTGGGGAGTGATGGATATGTTCATTTTTTTGTGATTGTCTTGATGGCTTCCCAGACATGTAAATATGTCAGAAGTTATTCAATCGTACACTTTAAATACGTCCAGGTTGTTGTAGGTCAGTTATACCTCAGTAAAACAGTTACACTCAGACACACACGCGCACACACACACACTCACACACACTGCTGCAGTGGACTGAATACTTAAGTCTCCCCTAAAATTCACACATGGCAATCCTGACCCCAAGGCGATGGCATCAGGAGGTGGGGCCTTTGGAAGCTGATTAGGTCATGCAGAAGAAGCCCTCCTGCTAGGGGTTGGATCTGGATTATCCCCCAAAGGCTCATGTGTTCAAGACTTGGTCCCCAGTTTAGCACTACTGGAAGGTGGCAGTAGTAGGTCCCTGGGGGCCTGCTCTTGAAGGGCATTGTGGGAGCTCTGTCTCTTCTTTCTCTTTTTCTTCCCTGCCAGGAGGCATATAATTTTTCTCTGCCACCTGCTCCCACCATGATGTACCGTGCTGCTACAGGTCCAAAACAATGAGACCAACTGATCAGGGACTGAAACACCCCAAAACATGGGTCAAAATAAACCTTTTGTCTTTATAGGAGAAAGACCTCAGGGTGTTTGTTATAGTGACGGAAAGATGACTGACACAGTACCAGAATAAAAGAGACCCAAGAGAAACCCCTTCCCCTTTTGCTATGTAAAGACAGCAAAAAGGCACCCTGTTTAAAACAGGAGCAGCCCTCACTGGACACCAGATCTGCCAGCACCTTGATCTTAGACTTCCCAGCCTGCAGAACTGTGAGAAATAAATTTCTGTTGGTAATTGTCTACCCAGGTTCTGGTATTTTGTTCTAGTAGCCCAAAGGGACTAAGATGTACACACATAGTCAGTAACCACCCAAGTCCTTTCCAGAAGTTACCGCCGATATCAGTGTCATGATCTTCTTTCTAGTCATTTTCACAGCAGGAATTATAATACACACATGATTCTACAACTTGCTTTTTTAACTTGGATGTTTTTTTCTTGTGTATGCATTTAGAACTAATTCACTGGCTGCCTAGTAACCCAGTATGTAAATCCTTGTGATATTTAATTCGTCCTCTATTTGTGGCTTTGGAGGAGGGGGGACTTCCAGCTTGTACTAGAGAATTTTTTTTCCTTGCAGTTTTGAGCACCCAAGAAGCACAGTGCTCAGGAAATCCTCTGGCTTTGAGGCCTTCTCCTGCCCCTCCCTCCCCACCTTCACAGCCAGCAACCAAGCTGTCCTGGCCTACTTGCTCCCCCTGGTGGCAATGTTAAGACACTGCCCAGCCTTAGTATTTTTCTATCCAAGGTCTGGGTCACTTTGTCTCTGTAATGGCCCTTCTAAAGTTGACCATGCCCCTGGCCGTCAGAGTGATCTGTCCAGCAAATGGGAGGCTTCCCTGCCATTTTTTTCTTGAGGAGAACAATTACACTGATCTGATCCTTTTGCTCATAAGTTCATAAGAACTTCTCACCAAGTAAACATGAGCCCTTACCAGAGCAGACAAATTGGTGATCCTTCTTCCTGTCTTGGCCTACCTCCCCAGCCTGTTTTGGTAACTCTCTTCCCAGCACTCGGTACTCCAGTGATACACACTGAGTCCTCTAAACACCCAGTGTTGCCTCATACATCCATATCTTTATATCTGCTATTTAATCTCCCTGGAATGTCACTCCACCCACTCCGTGTTTACAATAGTGAACTCCTGTTCAGTCTTCAAAACCCTACTCCAGTCCCCTCCTCTCTATAGTCTTATTTTTTTCCCTTACCTAGAGTTGATCACTTCTACGTTCCTGGCACATACATCAAATACTGCACAGATGACATTTGGTATGATGATCTGCTTATACACTTATCTTTTACACTACACTGGCTCCTTCACTGAACCTCCTCTCTAAACTTAAGGGCAAGCACTGTCTCTTGGTCATCATTTTCTCTCCAGCACCTTCCACAGTGCCCAGAACACAGGAAAGTGAGGCTTAGCAAGCAGACACTGGAACAAGATGAACTAACCGCATAGCCTCCAGGGAATAGTACCCCATGGCCTCCCTCTTCCCCACATGTGTAGGACCTGCCAAAGTTAGAAATGATGTTGGTCAAGACACAAAGTCCAGGGGCCGAGACCAGTGAGAGGACCCCACACTCTCACCTTCATCAACCGCGTCCCTTGTCAAGCCTGAATGGTCTCTGAATTATCACGAACTTGATCTTGTTCATTCAATGACTGGGAGGGAAATGTACCATGGGTCAAGGTTGCAATTTCAGACTGGACCCTGTGGTGGCCACAGGAAAACAGGGCAAGCAAGTACATCGCACGGTTCACGGGAAGATAAATATTAGGGAAAGAAAGAAAAAGTTGAGCAGGTCAGAGGGCGCCATCTCTAAAGGTATGCATCGTAAAGTGTGGGGGCAGGTTGAATCCTGCAGGACTCGCCGCTGCCGAGGAGGTTTGTAGGCGGGTAAGCCCGTGGGACTGGGTGCCCGTTCCTTGAAGCCAAAGCACCCAGTCTGACTCAAGCAGCCACCGCGATGGACCTTCCTTGACTGGGCTGGTTTCCCCCTGCCCATCTGTTCCCTCGGCAAAGAAGAAGAGTGACAAGAAGATGCTGAGTGTCAGGTTCCATTCAGAGCTTCTCCTGAGGGCCTTTGATGATGACACCATGTCCTTATGCGCCATTCAGTTCTGTCCATCCTACTCATCTCCTTCACACCATCCAACACGGGAGGCAGAAAAGAAAGCTGCCCTCAAAGGACCCTCCAGGACGCGACCAGGGAGCAACACACGGCTGATGGTCCTAAGCACCCTCTGTCCCCAGGGACAGGCTGCCAGCACAACTCTGTCCCTCCAGCCTGCACTGCCACGGCCTCCCCACTGGCCTCCCTGCCTCCTTCATGCCCCACTATGCTCCTATCCTCACGACAGCCAGGGTGAGTCCTTTGAGACCGCCGACACAAAGCCTCCAGTTGCAGGGTCAGTACAGCATGGGACCTGGCCCCGGGTTCACACCAGCCTCTCTCCCAGCAGCTCCCCCTTCCTCGGCTCCTGCCACGCTGCCTGCAGTCCCTGTGCGAACACTCAGGCACTTGCTATTTCTGCCATCTAGAACGTTCTTTTCCCAGACATCTCCAGGCCTACGCCCTCACTTTGTTTCAATTTCTGTTCCCACGTAAGTTTAGCAGCAAGGTCATGCCCGGCCGAGGTCCTGCTGGCTGCTCCTTGCCCTGCTTTGATTTCCGTCACAGCACTTGTCACAGGTGAGATTATCCTGTGGATCTGTCTTCTACGCCGCCTGCCTCTCCTTACCAAAATGTCAGCTCCTTGAGGAAATGGACCTGGCTCATTTTGCTCACCGCAGGATTCTCTGGATACAAACAGAAGGAGGCGCTCAGAAATTTTTTTCTGAATGAATTAATGACAGCTTGACTCTGCCTGGCTCCTTGACCAGGAGAAGACGGGCCCATGGACACCACTCCTGATCAACCTCTCCCTCCTCTCCTTCTCAGATTCTCATCATGTTGTCAGGAAAGACTTGCTTCCATCTTCTCTCTTCAGTTCCTTGAATTAAACAAGTGTCTTCTTTTTTTTTAATTGATTCATTGATTTTTGCAGAGCTGGAGATCTAACCTAGGGCCTGGCACGTGTGTTATGCAAGCACTGAGTTATATCCTCAGCCTCCTAAAATATATTTTTAAAGTCATATATGATTAGTAATCTGATGAATGCCAAAGTTCTTGGGCCAGAAGTTGATAGATAGAGCTGTCTCTAGGAGGACCAAGCCACATTGGAAGCAATAGAGGAAAACCTCATGAGGCTCCAGGCACGAGCAAATTATGCCTATAGTGACATGGTCACATCAATGTTCATAGCAGCTCAATTCACAATAGCTAAGCCATGGAACCAGCCTAGGTACCCTTCAACAGATGAGTGGATAAAGAAAATGTGGTATAGATACACAATGGAGTATTACTCAGCCATAAAGAAGAATGAAATTATGGCATTTGCCAGTAAATAGATGGATTTGGAAACTATCATGCTAAGTGAAAAAGCTAGTCCCCAAAACAAAGGCCAAACGTTCTCTCTGATATGCTGCTGACTCACAATAGGTGGGAGGTGGGGAGTTGGGGGTGGGCAGAGAGTGGAGGCTCATGTGATTGGACACAGAGGAGAATGAGGAGAAGGAAGGGGGGATGGGAATGGGAAAATAGAGTGAACTGGACATCGCTTTCCTATGTTCATATATGAACACACACGACCAATGTAACTCCACATCACGTACAACCACAAGAATGGGAAGTTTACTCCATTTTTGAATGATATGTCAAAATACAGTCTACAGTCATGTATAGCTAAAATGAACAAATAAAATAAATACATTAAAAAAAGATGAGATTATGCTCAGGGTCGGCTTCCACCTGCACTGAGCCCAGAGCATTGTTTAGAAGCATCTAGAGATTGCCTGGCATGGGGCTTGGCTGTCCTGTGGCTCACAGTGGCAGAGGTATCCAAGCATCTGTGAGCAACAGACCTGCACGTGTGGGCATCTGAGCAGAAGAGGACAGGCAGAGCCGGTGCCAGGCTGTGTTTCTAAGCTCTGGGGCACGTGTGAGTGCTCAGCCATGACAGGGGACGGGCCAGCTCTGGAGAACACTCGTTCCCAGCACTACATGCAGTAGGCACCCATGACATCATAATTTGAGTACAAAAAGGAAATGTGACCTCATTTTTATTTTTACGCTCTTGTAAAGTGGGACTTTTGGTGTCCAACTTTTAGATACTTGAGAAAGAAAGCATGAGGCGGGACTAAGAGTCAGATACAGGAATGAGCCACATTAAGTCAACCTTCAAAGTCGTGACCAGAGTCAAGGAGTGAGTCTTCAGTAAAACACCTCCAATCCCCCAAATTCTTTCTCATTTTCCTTCCCTTAAATTAGCTTTCCCCTCCAATATTAGCATGTTAGATAAGTTCTTTCAAAAAATTCAATTTATTTTTTGTTTTGTTTTTATTACTAGCATTCTATGGTGGTTATTTATTTATTTTTTTCCATTGTGACTGTTTGGGGTTCCAAAAGGTAGATTTTTTTTGTTATTGTCTTTGTTTTTTTGTCTTTTTTGGAGGGGTGGGGGTATTTTGGCCAGAGGAACTTTACCACTGAGTTACTTCCCCTATCCTATCCTTTTAATTTTTTATTTTGAGACAGAGTCTTACTAAGTTGCTGAGGCTAGCCTCAAACTTGTGATCCTCCTGCCTCAGCCTCCTGAGTAGCTATAATTACAGGCATGCACCACCATGCCCAGCTCTATTTTTTTTTAAGGATTCTTGTTTTATTCCACATTATTTTTTTTGTTGTTGGCACATTATAGTTTACATATCAATGGAATTTGTTGGTATATATTCTTACATGCACACATGCCTAGCTCCTAAGCAGCAGTTTATAAGACACCTAAAGGGTTTTGAATTCCCTAGTGCAACCAGGTATTCTTGCAAAGAATCCCTGAAAATTATTGGAAATCGCTTTTTGTGTAAATCAGAAATTGATCAACAGTAAGTTGCTTTGTTTAGTACTCATATTGACTGTAAACAGAGTGATCCTGTTTATGGTTAATCCGTTTGCTGTGACCTAGAAATTTCTGCTTTTTTTGGAAGAGACAATCAGTGAGTAGAGGAGCAATAAAGGATAGCTGAAGGGTAAGGCACCCTGTGACCCTTCATAGGTCTATCACATTAATCTTCTCCAGATAAGTGGTTGTTGATTAGAAGGTATTGGTCACCTTCCTGCTATTATAATGAATACCTGAGGCAATTACTGATAAAGAGAAAAGGTTTATCTTAGCTACTTGTTGGGCTTCTGACAAAGCAATGAAAGCAAACTGCTTGTATGATGAGTCAAGAAGCAAGAAAGATCGAGGCACACCCGCAATGACCTAAGGTCTTCCCTCTAGGCCCTACTTCCTAAGGGTTCCACCACCTCCCAATAGTACCACCCTGGGGAACAAACCTTGAACACAAGGACATTTGGGGGCTTTCAACATTCAGACAATAGCAGAAGGTTACCATGATCAAGGCCATTAATTTGACCCAATGGCATCTAATGTTTTAAGGACATTTCATGATCATTTAGCATTTGGAGTTTCTCTTCCAACTATTTTAACCTACCATAAACCAAAGATTACCTGGTAAATAGAGGCAAAAGTAGCAGAAGGTGCATAGATGTGTGTGTGTGTGTGTGTGTGTGTGTGTGTGTGTGTGTGTGTGTTGGGGGACACAGGCTTGTTCCTTTAACTGACATTCTTTGAAAGTCTTCTGTGGCCAAACCACTTCCAGAAGAATTAAAGATGGAAGGTGGTGCAGGTGGTGGTGGGGGGATGGTGACAAAGGCAGATCAGACTTGGCCCCACCTTTCAGACACTAGCCCTTTCGAGGAGGAGCAGATACAAATAGAAACAGATCCCTCACAAAGGATGTCCTAAGCTACACCTACGGTCACTTTCACACCTGAGATTTTATTGTTCTGTTTATCCACCCAGCCAATATGTATTCAGGTCACCTAAGGAAAATTGAAACTAAGGCCCATGGAAAGCACCGAGAAGGGCATAATTAC